>NC_056727.1:692951485-693251485 GCF_019279795.1 Protopterus annectens
CAGATACAGATTTGCTGTGTCCAGGACTGTTTGTGAGCTCCTAAGCCCCCCCCCCCTCAACTTAACTGGGGTTAAACTATTCCTGGCGCCATAAAGTGTGTTCTTCAAAATTTCCCTTGCAACTAGCAGATTTTTAGTTTTAGCACTCATCTGTTTCTTTGATCTCAGCACTTGTGCAAAACTCATTGTAAGCACTAAATAAGTTACAAATTACTACAGCACTCAACTTTCCTCACTTGTCTAGAGGAAACAGTTTTTAGTACTTAATAAATAAGCACCTATTCAGGCATGTCTAAAGGTCAGCTCCCGGTGTTTTCTCCTGTCTACCTGATGAATCTGGGCATCTTGGGACAATGCAGCAATTGCCTTATGTACACAGACAACCCTCTCCTCCTACCACCCAACACTATGACCTGTGAGAGATGCACATATATAGCCAAACTGGAAGCAAAGCTCTCTTCACCAAAGACTGGCCTAGACAGTCAAGAGCAGAAGGTAAACACTTGCACCGCACCACACTCATCACATAGTCCCTCAAAACCTACACCACCAAAACACACACACAGAAGCACAAAACACACACCTACATTCGCGGAGGCTCTCAGTACAAATCTGCCCAAACAACATAGACCTCCAAAGCAGAAATGCAAGCAACCTCCACCCCCCAACACAACCCAAATGACACATATCCCACATACTCAGTGTGCCACTCAGCTACAGCCCATAAGGCATAACGTACCCTACACTCTAGTCATAGGTAACTCTATAGTCAGGCACACTGATATCCACTCACCAGGCTAAACAAGGAAAAAGTTACTGTCAGCTGCCTGTCAGGTGCCAGGATCCGCCACATAACGCATGCACTCAGATCACTCCACAACAAGTACATATATGACTCTGTCATTGTCCATGTTGGTATGAATGACCTGAGACGTACCTCCCTGGACTACATGAAAAGAGAAATGGAGGAGCTCTCTGATCTTGTAGCTCAGGCCGGTATGACCTTAGCCCTGAGTAACATCCTGCCATCACCCAAAATGACACCACAGTACAAGTACAAAATGATTGACTTTAACAATTGGCTAAGCTTCTGGTGTCATTCTAAGGGAATCCAGTATCTGTCTGCCTGGGATGACATGATCGACAGACCACGCTGCGTTGCCAGAGATGGCCTGCACCTGTCGCCCTTGGGATACTGGCAAAGGATCTTACCACCCCTATAGTGCCTTTTTTTAGGCAAGGGTCAAATGACAAATTCACCACCGTAATGGGTACAAGCAAGCAAAATCTGAGGGTAATGCTACTCAGTGCTAGACGTCTAAACCTCAAAATGCACTCACTCGAGGCACTCCTGAAAATGGAGAACATTAACATCTGTGCAGTGACAGAGACCTGGTTCAAAGCTCCAGAGAGCACCCCTGCATTACCAGGCTATAATTCATACCACACCTTTCGGCCACCAAACCCTGACCAAAACACTAAAGGTGGAGGCTTGTCCATATTCATTAAGGATATCCACACCTCCAAGCTAGTTGCTCAGCATAATACGTCCGAGATTATCCAAGTTCAACTAACTCTGGGCAAAACCGCAATCCAGATTGTAGCTTGCTACAGACCCCCCACCATGCCCCAGGATTTCCACTAGTCTTTTCTTGATACACAGGAAAATATTAAGGTACAACCCAACACTCTAATAATGGGTGAGTTCAACTACCCTACCATTAACTGGGAAAACTCCTCATGTACCAACTCTCTTGCTCAACATTTTCTGGAAATCATCATTTCCAATGCCTTGGATCAACTTATCCACACCCCCACCAGGGGCAGTTATATCCTAGACCTGGTCATCACCAACATGGGTGACCGGTGTTCCTCACCAGAGGTCAGCTCCTTGTTGGTCAGATCAGACCACAAGCTAATCACCCTAGACATCCACATCCCCCTCCCACCCTCCATTAGGAAAACAACCGTAAAAACGTTTTCCAAAGCCAACTTCACGCTTCTTAAGACAGAAGTGGAAAACTTCACGACACACATGCAGATGGACAATAGAGGTACGACTGCTGAATCCTACACAAATGCACTTTATAAGCACTTACACGAGTGCATGGATCATGCTATCCCTAACAGAAGCAAGATGCTATCCTCCAAAAAAAGGAAGCCAATCTGGTGGTCTTTTGCCATAAACAAACTCAACGACAGAAGAAAGAAACTGTTGCAAAAAAAAGAGTAAAATCCCACGATTGGAGGAACTACCTGGTCAGCCTCAGTAAGAAGCTGAGATCCCTCATAAAATCCTCCTAAGCTAGTTATGAAAACAAAATTGCCACTGATTCTAAAGACGACCACAAAGCATTCTATAGCTATGTCAAAAATCTCAATGGCAACACTCAGATCTGCTCTGAGTTACAGCACAATGACACTAAATATACAGAACCAACTGATATTGCCAACATCCTGGCAGATAGGTTCAGAGTTAACTTTACCCCCCTTTCACCCTCTAAAAGGCTCATCTTTATACCGGAAGAATGCAAAGTTCCTGTAATCACAGCTGCACAAATAAAAACCTCACTCTCCAAAGCCAAGAACACAGCATCCATGGGACCTGACAACATCCCAGGTTTCCTTCTAAATGAACTACAGAATGAACTGGCACTCCACCTAAGTGCCATGTTCAATCATAGCCTCACCTCTGGCTTTGTGCCCATTGAATGGCGCACCGCGACAGTTATCCCACTCCACAAAGGGGGTGCCACAACAGACCCCGGGAACTACTGCCCCATTAGCCTGATGAGCCTTGTCTGCAAGGCCATGGAACGTATCATCATGGAACTCATAAACAAAGACATTGGAGATCTCCAAACTCTGGACCCCACACAGTTTGGGTTTGTAAAAGGCAGATCATGTCTCCCAAACCTGATAGACTTCTTTGAAGTAGTCACCAAAGCCATAGATGAGGGAAAGGTGGTTCACACAGCCTATCTAGATCTCGCCAAGGTGTTCAACACCATCCCCCACTCTAGAATTATAGATAAACTCACTAAACTAGGTATAAATCCCTATGTCACAAGATGGGTTGCCAACTGGCTTACTGACAGAACCCTCACTGTGAAAGTAGCAGACTCCAAATCAGACTTCAGACCAGTGACAAGTGGAGTACCACAGGGTTCAGTCCTGGGTCCTCTCCTGTTTGGTATCTACTTCTCTGAAGTACAGCCTAAAACAGAAGGTCTTTGGCTAACTAAATTTGCAGATGACTGCAAACTAGGAGCCATAATCGAAACTCCTAACGATGTGGACATCCTACAAAAAGGGCCTCACTGAGACAGATGCCTGGTGTCAAAGACATGGTCTCAAGCTCAATGCCAAAAAATGTATTGTCATCCCCTTTGGTAAAAACTCTTTACCCATGAACTACCACATAGGCGGTAGTCTACTTAACACTGAAAGTGTGATAAGAGACCTTGGGACACAGGTGGACAGTAGTTTCTCCTTTGATAATCACATCGCCACAGTGGTCAGGAAATCCTTCTACGTGGCACACCTAATCACAAAAGGTTTCTCATCCAGAAAAAAAGAGGTCATTGTTCCCCTCTACTCATCACTCATTAGACCCATTATAGAGTACAACGCCCCTTTTGGTATGTACCTCACAAGACATCTACAACAATTGGAAAGGCCGCAAAAATACCTCACAAAGAGGATTATTGGCCTCAAACAGATGTCTTACGCAGACCGTCTCAAAAAACTCCAGCTTTACTCCGTCGCATATCATCTACTCAGAGGCGATCTCTGCCTAACATACAAAGCTATGTCAACCCAGAGCTGTTGGACATGCTCCACTTAAAGAAATCCCAATCCCTCGAGCTACATGCTCTAGGGAGCTAAACCTTGTCACCACAATAAACAGAACATGCTGAAGGGATAGATTCCTGTCCCAGAGACTTCCCATACTCTGGATCAGACTATCTATCTATGTCAAACAGAGCTTCTCATTAGCACTCTACAAGAAAAATCTTGATGATTGGATGGGAAGTAGGAAATTCACCCCGGGGATCACTTCTGTGGTTCTGCTTGACAGGGCATAGGAAAATAATTTTCTTGGGTGGCGAAAGCCAGGGTACCTTTTTGGCTAGGCTTGTATAGGCCCTAGGGCCAATAGCCTCGTACCTACCTATGAACCTATGAACATGAATGTAATTATGACAAGAAACATGGAGGCTTTGTAGAATACTAAAGATGAGGTGGAATGACACTTGACAAGTATAAATGAAATGAAAGAACAGCATTAGCAGAACTGTTTTTAGAGTAATCCAAGGAACTCAAAATTAGAAGCTTAGAAACTAAAGGAACAAAAGATGCAAATAAAATACAACTGACAGATCCTTTTGCAGGTGAATTGGTTATGATGGGAGAAAAGTTACTAGAATGACTGTGTAGGTACTACAAGAACCTTTGCTTGGCTGAAAAAGGGGTAGAGGATTTCAGTAGTTTGGCAAGAGCATTCCTGGAAAAGCTAGATATTCTTGAATTAGATGAAACACTTAAAAATTAGTCTGATACAGAAGACAGCAGCAGAAGAACTTAGAATGTGTTGCAATGTCAGGCCGGAGGAAAAATACCAGCATGCTGTGGACTCTCAGTCGAAGTATGGCAAATAGGATCAGATGTAACTGTTGAAGCATGGTTTACCCTTTAATGTAATGTCGGAGAGAGGAGTGCTTTTAGTCTCGTGGAAGAAAGCAGTGATGGCAGTCATGCACAAATAAGGAAAAAAGTAGTAGACTCCTACAGATTAATGTTGGCATTGAATCACGACTAATAATTCACCCATGATCATTTTGGCAAAAAGAGTGATCAGGAGACTTGTTAAGGTAAGTAATATTGCAAAGACAAACTGACAGAATATGTAAACATACAAATATTTATTCCAAGTCACAACTCATGGGAGGGGGTCAAGAATTTTGTAACGTGATCCCAAAGAATTAAAACAAAGAACCTTTTTTTACATTAAAGGACATTAGGTATAACATGAGACATACATGATATGATAAAATTTTAACAAATCAGGGTCTTAAATCTATTCCTACTGGTCATGTGAAAAGTTCATATATGTGAACATATTATTCTGTTACTAAATAAGGAGAGATTCATCCGGTTCACATCTTGGACTCTGTTTATCATCTTAGAATGAACTTTTGTACTAGAAAAAACTTCATTAAGATAAATTATGGGATAGGCCCCTCTGACAACTTTGATACCTTATATATAGCTATCTACTGTCTATTTGATTTAGTAACACAGTTATAGAATTTGCTTTTAAACAGATAGAAAACATATGCCAGCTACTTTTTCTGTTAACAGTAACAGGAAAATGATTCATTTCAAGGCTGCAGTTGAGTACACTTCAGTACATCTCTAAGCACTCAGAATTACAGAATATAAAAAAGAACTTGCATCTACTTTAACGTGTTTTTTTCTAGTTTCATTACATTCCCCCTTTTGACACCCTTTAAATGTGATTATAATGCAGTATTTTGATTATAATGCAGTATTTTGTAGGTTATCAACAAACAGTGTTATTACGATTCCATCCACATCCCTTTTTCCCATTTTCCACATGGGATTGGGGTGTCATTTCAACAGTCATAATCATTTGTAGCCAGAGTTCACACACCAGTGGGCAGCTAGCCCTGTCACTGTTGTTATTCCATATCATACACGCATACTCATACCAGTGGCCAGTTTAGAGTGTACAGTTTATCTACTTGTATGTCTTCGGAAAGTAGGAGGAAACCAGAAAACCCAGAGAAAATGCATGCAAACTAAGGGAGGATATGCAGACTCTATGCAGAAGGCACCCAGCCAAGAAATGAACCAGAGAAACCTCTTGATGTGATGTGACAATGCTATCTGCTGCACCAGTGTGTCACCCTTTGTATTATTACAGTTGTCAAAGACATATGCTCTAGGGTGTTCTTGTTTTGGAGAAAGCATTGCATTGTTTTTGCTTTTGTCATAAAACAGTTTAGTACATTTTTAATTAGAGAGTATACTAAAGCTATAAGGCAAATTGCAAGTACTGTAACAATCAAGCTATGAAAAATATTAGTTCCTTTATTTCCAAATATATTTTATTGCCAGTCGAATAATGTCCAGTTTGTTTCATTTCTGGTTAGATTTTTAGCAAGCTCCTCTGTATAATTAGCTAAATTAACTTTCAAATCACTGTTGCAGTATCCACCACCTCTGGTATCTCCTGCCAAGGATAGTCCAATGTCCAGCCAGTATACCAAAAGCCTTAATTACCTAGGAGTGTCGTACATCAGATGTTTGCTCCCTGCTTATGTGTAGGGCATAAAGGTGACATACGAACACTCCCAACTCAGCATTTCATTGCCTACAGTCCAAATGCCGTCATCGTACATCAATCTGAACGCCCTTCACTTTGCTGGTTATACTGAGCCTACATCTTCAAGATAAGTATCCCTTTGGGGTTCTCTTTTCTTCTTCTATTTTCAGTGGGTTACATGTCATCCAAGAAAGGAAATGTCAGTGTGGGAAGCACATTCTCCATAAGGACCACCACAATAGGTGCCTGTTTTGCTTAAATGCATCTCATGACCACATGCAGTGTTCCATCTGTCAGGCTTTTTCTACCAAAGACTTTATGTAGCAGTCGTTTTTCCATTTCCATTTATCTCGAGAATCAAAGTCTCAAGCTGTTGACCCAGGTGCAGTGATAGTATCCATTCACCCTAAGGTGCAGCCACTGCTCAAGAAGGTGGTTAAGAAGTCCAGGCCTGAACCTGCTGCTCTCCAGCCTCCACCAAGTGAGAACTCTGAGGACAGTCCGGTATTACCATTGGATATGACATTGCCCTTTTCATTCTTCCTCAATGAATGGGTTACTGATTCGATCCTCAGATCCAACTCTGCCACATACTTCAGACTTTGAGTCCAACTCATGCTTCTCCCTGTACCCGTAATGCAATAGTCCATTCTCATTACCCCAGATCTCATTTGCTGACATCATGCTAAGACATAAGGTCTGTCTCTGAAGCATTTTGTCAAGTTTTCTACTATTTTACATAAGTGAACGTTAACTTTTTTTATCTTAAAGTCCCTCCTCCTTTTACTGCAACCACCCTCTTAGTTTCTGGCTTCTTTTTCTGCATCAGGAGAGTAGCCACTATATTTTTATGTAGTATATTCTTATTTTTACCATAGTTGGTTATTTCTTCTTTTATACCCTTTCTGTCCCATCTACCCTCTGTTACAAGGTAATTCCTAATTATCATTGCTGTTAATGTTTTCTTTCTAAAATATTTCTTTCAAAAAGAAGTCTTATTTTTTTTATACATTTCTCTATCTCCCTTTTCTTCAGCTGTCATGGCTGACAAGCCGACAGGGTTTAAAAAAATGCACTTCTTGTGGGCACACAATCCCTAACTAGAATACCCACAAGAAGTGCATGTATTGTCTCAGACCAGCTTATCTGAACACCAGTTGCTCAATATGTTCAGCTTTTACTTCTTGTGGACACAAAATCCCTAACTAGAATGCCCACAAGAAGTGCGTATATTGTCTCAGACCATCTTATCTGAACAACAACTGCTCAAATATGTTCAGCTTTTTAATACAAGAGTGTTACCTGATAGATGCAGCAAACTTATACTGAAGGGTTTGCAGCAAACTTATACTGAAGGGTTTGCTTCCTCCCTCAACTGTATCTTCTTCAGGGTCTCGGACCCTCAGTAAAACCTCTAAAATTCCTTCGGTGTATAGAAAGTGCTCTCCACCGAAGTCCCCCAGGACTTCTTCGGAACCTTCTCTGAAAGTTTCATAAATATCGGATCCGACATCCTCAGACCCAAAAGTACGTACTCCTGATCCAAAATCTTCAGATCTCATTATTATTTCAGCAATCTCCTATCCATCTTCCCATTTTTTTTTACTGAAGCCAAAAATGAGGGTGAAAGGATAACCCCATACTTTGGATGCTCACAGACAACTCTGGTAGTATCCTGACAGAAGTAAATCTTTCAGAACTTTGGATCAGTTGTTCATTCCTTGTGAAAGCTATTTCCAAAGGGTTGTCTAAGGCTGTTACCTTTTGTTATACTCACCACAAAAAGAAAAGAAAAAAAAAATGTAACAGGCAGGGTCAAAGCCCACTTTACCAGTGCCTTGACTTCATCTTTTTGTTTTTGGAAAGGGTTGGATTCTAGAAGTATTCTGGAAGTTGCAACTTGGTCCTCTGTACTTACTGCTACAAAGCAGTATAAGCTTGATTCTTCTGTAGGTCTACATCAGACTTTGCAAGGACCATTCTCCAGGGGGATCCTGGACACTTTTCCTTCCACCTCCCAAATGTAGTTAGCTAGGGTAATCTCCCATATAGCTAAGATTACTGCACCAATATCAGTATGATGAACATAGTTCAGTTGTGTAAGTAAACTTACCATAATAGTAGATGTTCGAATGATCACTGCTGCAATAGCTGCTCCCTCCCTCTGTCCACCTTGTTTTTTGGTACATTGTTTATGCCAGGGTGTAGTTATCAATTTTTTGTTTTTCTTTGCATTGTCCTTTCAGGGCTTAGCCACCCTATCTTTTTTTTGGCAGGAAAGCTCTGAAGGGCTTGGTGCCCAAACATGTCTTTTAGTCAGCTCAGGTTGAGCTGCCTGATCGTTTTGGTGCATGGAAAGTACCATAAAGCTTTGGAAGCTGACCAACTGTTATATCCATGGCAGGATATGACACATATAGCTAATGCTACTACAGCAGCTATTGTTCGAACATCTACTGTTATGGCAAGTTTACTTGCACAACTGTACTTTGTATCCGTTAAGGGCGCATAAAACTGCCTGAGATAAGTGGTGTTTTTCTTTCCTTTTTAATTTTTTTGACTGGTGATGCTAGCCTGTCAGGAGCACTCCCGTTCTGTCTTCTAAAGGTCAGCTGTACCTTACGCAGGGCACAATCTCCAGTTTGTATCAGTTTTGTACAGAAAAGAACAATATTTGATTCTGGGTTACATCTTCCTTTAATTGAGATGTAGGTGTCTACCCCTGCATGGGAAGGAGCTTGGCTCACACTCATATATGCAGTCTTGTCCTGGCAGTCGGGAAGGTTGAGCAGTGTCATCCTGTGGCTGATTCCCATGTGTCAGAAATACTACCCAGGTAGTGACCCTACTTCAACTTTTAATGTTTTGATGAGTTGTCACACACATGTACTGTCGGCTATGGAGATTTTCTTCTTTAACCTTTAAGATAGAGGCACTTTGTGAATGCTATTGTCAGTGGGCAAAACATTCCCAAGCTTTCCTGTTGCACCCCGCAATACTCGGGATGCATTGCATCTCTATCTGGGTGCTGTGGGTTATATTTTTCCAAGGATAAGACAACCAGACATCATCCAAAACTTCATAGCACCTTTCATGCACTCTACTCAAAAGTGTTAGAAGAGCCATATAATGTCAATAGTTAGGCTGCCAAACCCTCAGAACTTTATTGCTGTCAAAGTGGAACACTCACTGCGGGCTTTGAATGATTGATGGTCTGCTAGTTCTTCACAAAAATGGGGTAGATAAGTACACCTCTGAGGAAAACCTTTCATTTAATTTCTGAGGAAAAGTTTATTTTTTGTAGAAAATATATATTTAAGTTAAGAATTATGTTTTTTGTGATTTGTCTAAAAATATTACTTTACAAAATGTTAATTTTTTATGAGGTGAATCTGTTTGGGGAAATTAATTGTAAAATCAGTTTTTATATACAATTATGGTGTATATATTTTTTTAAACAAGAAACATCTTTATTGAATTATCACTTGTGATATAGGCAATCATTTATATAAATGAAAACACAGTGTTGGCATATTTTCAGTTGCAAGCATCAAACACCATATATAATCTGTGCAGTCATTGTACGTCAAACATTACATAGCTAATTCAATTTCTCTCTTCTCTTAAATCTTATTCCTCCTCCAAAACGCTATTCTGCATTTATTGTTCCTACAAGTGCCTTTTTTTCTATGCATTTTCTCCTACCGTTTTTTTAAAGATCCCACTTCCAATTGTTTTCTCTCTTACTCCATTCTCTACTTCTAATATGGCTAGTTTAGACTTGGGTTTCCATTTTCTAATAACTGCTTTTTTGGCAGCCACCAGAATTAATGGCATACAGTTCTGATTTGTATTACAGCTCAAAAAAAACATTCACCCTGTATTTCTGACAGAGTACTTTGCAGGGAAATTTTAAAGTCCGTCAGTTCATTATACACCCCCCAAAATATGTTCCTAATTACCTCTTTCTTCCCCATCATATATACAACACTTGCAATTTACCTGAGGAAAATTATTCGGAGTCTGCTTGGGGTATAAAATACATATGCAAAGGTTCTAAATCTTCTACACTTTGTTGCATATTTGGGAGCCGTGCATATATCCTCCAGTTCTGCCTTTGTGAATTGCTTATCCAGTCTTTCTTCCCAATACTTTCTAACTTACACTGATTGATTCCTATAATTATCTCGCAGTACTTTGTGCCTACTGATTATCACATTTTTAACAGCACCTTCTGTTGTAGATTCTTGTAAATACTCTACAGGTGCTGGCCTTTCACTTAGGATCCCCATATTCCTTTCTCTGTGCATATACTCTGATATCAATCCTTGACAAGGAGGGTAGTCCATAGCTTGCAGTCCAAATGTAGTTTTGACCTTTTCCCATTCTGTTACCTTTAGTTCTCTAATTATTTGTTCCCAATACCTTGCTTCCTTTGCCAGTTTTCCCCAGTAAATTCAAGCCTCCTGTTACCTATTCTGTGTAACCCTAATTGCAGTCATCCCTATCAACAGAATTTCTTTTCTCCATTTCATGTTGGTGCTTCTTTTTCTTTTGAAATACTGTTAAACAAAACCTTCCAGATCTTTATCACTTTCTTCCCTCCTAGCTTCCAAACTTCCACAGGAATACCATCTGTTCCTGGAGAATTTCCTGTAGATTGGTTATACATCATTTTTTTTATCTCATCTCCTCCTGTCTTAACTGTTAGTAATTGAGCCTTATCTACCTTTAACATTTCAATTTGTACGTTTTCTTGATTTCCACATTTCTCTGCTTTATACAGATTTTCATAACATTAGAAATAAAATATTTCTAATGCCACTGTAGCAGGATCTCTGGTTATTTTCCTTGTTAGAGGCTCCCTAAGCTTGGCAATAACCTTTTTTACTTTCTGTTGCTTGAGCCATTGTGCTAAAAGCTTTTGTCCTCTGGAGTTATCGAAAAACAGTTGCTAAATAGCAGTCTTTCTAAACTCATGCATGTTGTTCAGTAGTCCTTTATTTTCCCTGTAGTTCTCTGCACTTGCAGTGCTTTTTGTTCTGTAAGATTTCCCCCATTCTGCAGTAATTTAAGCTTTGTCAGTCCTTCTAAATATTTACTTTTACTTAATCACATCTGCCACCCCCCCCCCCATTTTTAATCTCCACTTTCAGTTTTGTCCCACTCCCTAGCTATATTTTCTGAAGAAATTTCTATCTTCCCTAATAATTCCTGAATAATTTCTACTACCCATCCCTTAAATTCCTCTCTGTTTAACAGATAGGTAGGAAGTGCTAGCATCTCATTTTTATTTCATTACCTTGCATTTTTGTTTTAGTTATTATTGGCGCATTTTTTGAAATAGTTATTGCTTGCTTGTCAAAACTTTCAATTAAATGCACATGTTCCTGTGAAATATAATTTATGTCTAGCCTAGCCCACCTTTTGTACAGCTGGGAATAATATGCAAATTCTCTCTGAGCTTTTACTGCTGAATTCACATCTTCCATATCAAATACTTTCATAAATTTCTTCAAAAGTCTACACCTTTTTCTTATATTTTCTTTTCTGGGATCCCAAGGTAAATCCTGACTGTTGCAAATCAAATTGTAGTTCCCACCTATAAGTAATGTTACCTGCTGACAGGTGAATTTTTATCCCTGAATTTTCCTAAGCTGCATTGTAGCAGTTTTAGGTGGAATATAAATACATTCCAGCGTAATCCCGCTCCCTTTCCAATAACCCCTTACTGGTACAAATCTACCATTATCTTTTTTCCTCTTTTATCACTACTGAAGCTCCTTTAAGCAATTAATAAAAGTACCTCTTATTTCCTTTTGTCCAAGATTTTCCGCCAAGTAGCCATTCTGAAATTCTTTACCAGATTCATAGCTCATTTCTTTCCAAATTTGTCTCCTGTAGCATAGCTGTTTGCACTTGCATTTCTTAACATATTTCACTACTCTTTATTTTTGTATATACCTGTGAGAACATTCAAAGATAATATAGAAGCTGTTGCCATTATGATAAGAAGTTATTTTTCACACCTACATAACAGTTTTTTTTAAATATCTAGTTTCAACTTTTGTGTTACATGCATACACTAATGTTTGGCAGATTAATCTTTTATACAGTTATTTCTTGTCTTATCTGTTTGACCCCCCCCCCCATGTCACATCTTACAAGACCTTTTTGTTTTAGTGTTTCAAACAAGAAACATCTTTATTAAATTATCACATATAACATAGGCAGTCTTATGTTTGTATACCAGACTTCTTGTTTTAATGAAAACCCTCAAAAAAAGACAACATACCCCCAAAACCTATTAACTTAATACAAATGCACACAACTATGTAGATCTTCAAATAATGATGTTTAACCCCCCCCCACCATAAGAACAATTTTCCTAGATTGACAGCTACACTTACAGGCTTTAATTAACCTGTAATGAAGGTTATCCACGCTAAGACTCATGGTACAGCCTGTGCTTCTACTTACACAAAATGTTGTATGCTTTTGTTTTATTGTTCCTCTCCCAGATGTAAAAACAACTTGAATGTTTTCAGAAAACATTATCTTTTAGCCATTGAAAGAAAAAAGTATTCTATTTTTATTGCCCTTATCAGCTTGTCTCCATAGAAACAACATGAAAACCAGGTACACAGTTGCTTTCAGCTACTAGCTTCTGATGTTGCACTTAAACATTTATTTGCTAAAGGACAACCTTTCATTATATTCATTGTCCTTGTATTTACTTGCTTCAACTTAAAACTGGTTAGATTAAGCCAGGGTCTTAATCCAGTCATTCCCCTATGCAGAAGTAAGAAAAAGCATATCAGATGCACATGTATCAGGTGATTTTATCCAAGCTTTCTTCTCTTATATTGTAATGCGTACATTTCTTAAAACTGAACAAGAAGTAGTAAAGAAGAAGAAAAAAGGGCACCTTGTTTAGTTTAATATCACACAGAAATAATTGAAAAAGTTTTACTGTGTAACATGCAGTATATGTCATGTTTTATAAAAATAATTTAACGAAAAAATTGTTTTAATTACAGTTACCCCTTTCCATTTTCTTCCCCTCTCCTTAATGTTCTTCTAAACATTAATGACATAATGTAGGGCATGTGCTTTAGAGTCCCTTACAAGTGTAACGAAGTTGAAGAAGTCCAGTATGTTCAGTTTTTTTTGTTCTTCCATATTTCACAAATGTGATTGATGCTTTGTAATCCCACATTTATTCATTAATTTAAGAGCTTCTGGTTTTCTTCCTGTTGATCTCCATCTCCCAACTCCAGTTTCTGGTTCATTTCCAACACTCCTGGTTCTTCTAGTCAACTCCTGTGCTTTTTTGTCTCAATTATTCTACTTATAAAATAGACTTTATGACCGTGAAGAGGAGTGCTACTCACTACATAAATTAATGTACTTTACTGCTGCAAACAACTCTATTTCTCAAACAGTCAAATTGATAAAATGCCAAAAAGAAATGTAATTAAGCACTTTTGTCTTTATTTCCAAAAACGTCACCAATTTCACAGTCATACGGTTCATTTTGTTGCACTGATGAAGGCTGTTTGCTGAAACCGTTATGCTAAATTTTCACCATTGAGGTGTTGGTGTGCATTTATGCCTTAGTTGGAGTTGAATTAAACTTTTTATGTCAGAGAGCTGGTTTGAGTGCTGGCCTTTTTGATTTTTTTCCCCACTGGCATAGTCTCTCTATGAGTTTTTATTATCAGAAGAATAAGAAGCAGAACTTCCTTCTGTGTGATAACTCACATTTTGATGGACATACTTTTATATTTCCTGTTTAGCATGTTCTGCATCAAAAAATTACTTTAACCCTCCCAGAAAAAAAATATTCTGAAGATAGCTGGGTACAGCCGCTTGAATCTCACACCTACTTCTCAACATTCCCTGATTGCTGGAATAAATTTACTCTTTTGTCTGGTGTGCAGTGAGTAATCATTTTCCACAAATACTCTACTGTCTCTAACTTTCAGTACTTTGTCCTTCTGTTGCGGTTTTGTCAGAATCAGCTCTTTATGCTGGTAGGACTGCATCTTTGCTGTTAGAGGTCTTGGCTGCTTTCTCATGGCCAGGTTTGAGGCATATGCACAATGTGTCCTTTCAATTAACAACTCCTACTGTGGGATACCAGTCCAGTTGCTTATTTGTGCTTTCATATAATCAGTACAGTCTGTTCCTTCCAGTTTCACTGGTAAAGCAGAAAACCTCAGATTTTCCCTACATGCTATGTCCTCTAATTCTACCATTTTTGTGAAACTTCCTTCTTGAGCAGTGTCATACTCAGTCAGCCTTTTCTTCATTTCACCCTCTGATTTTTGAAGTTTTTTTCAGCTCATCTGAATATTTGTGTAAAGTTTCTTCCATTTTTTCCAGCCTTTTGTTATTTGAGTTGATATACTCCTTCAGTGTTTTATTTATTTTAATCACTATGAACACATTTGACTTATTTTTCCTCTGGATTACTGGAAGTCATGCCTTGCACCAAAGCTGGAGCTTGGACTGCTTTTTGTTGAACAGCTGCATGATTCTTCCCAGCCAGTGTTTTCTCCTCACCTTTTGTGAACGATTTTCTTTCATGTTCTCTAAATTTCTTCTTTGCTAGCATCCAGGCAGTGCACTTACTGGCTTTGCTTTCTGAGTTTGTTTTCAGAGTAGGATAGCTGAAATTAAGCTATTACTCAGTATGCAGCCATCTTGAAAGTCCAAATTGTGGTGTATTTTTGTAATAAGTTAAAGATGGCATTTGGTTGGCACTTAAATGTTTACCTCAAAGCATTAAAATTCCTGTGAGGTGCTGCACAAATTTTTCATTACACTACTACCCACCTTTTAGGCACATTTCTCAGCTAGAACATGAAACAGGCTTTGAGCTTTTCAGTTTTCCCTCCCTTGTTCTCAAGAAGAAGAAACTTTTTACAGGCATCTTCGGAAGTCAGGACAGCTTCCTCCTTGCCACTGATGAAAGGAAGTACGCTGGATTGCTCATTGTAATCTTTATTTCCTGCTGGTGTTGCTCCTCAAGATACCACTAAGACCAAATAAACAGGTACGTCCTCTGTGGCTTCTGCCTTGTCATCTTTGGCCATGAGAGAGAACCACTCATCGGTCTTATAGGAGGAAACAAGCAATGCACTGCCACAAAGCCTTACTAGGGTGTTGTATTTCTAGGCTCGAACCCCATCTTTGGTTTGGTCTTTTTCTCCTTTTCTAAGGGGTCTCCTAGGAAATGGAAACAGAAAGGCATACGTCTTCTGTTTCACATTTCAAGACTTTGATTCTTTAAATTCCAATTCCTTACTGAGCTTTAAAAGGGAAACCTTTTTTTATCTTTCAGATACTGATTCCCGGTCTGGAGGACAGGAACTAGATTGCGATTGTGTTTCTCCAGTGCCTATGCCATAGGAAGGGAAATCAGATTTTGAGGAATGTTTTTCTTCAAAGTCCCCCTAAATAGTATCTCTTTCTGAAACTATGTAGTCAGAATGAAAGACTTGTTTCAGTGATAACAGAGTGAAATTCCAGTACCCCAACAAAAATATTGACACTGTATTACAGCTAGAATTTCCCCAGCTTGTAGCTGTTCCTTCTTTCTTTCCAGCATTAGAGAATGTTTTCTTGAGAACCTGCAGAATGCTCCCTAAAATGTTTTTGAGATTATATAAGGTCCCCCAGACAAGCAAATATCTATTTTCAAATCCAAATCAGACCCTGCAATTTTTTTGTGCGTGCTTAACGTATCCCACCTGACAAAAGATGGGAAGGCTTTTAATATATTTTGAGAAGAAAGAATATTCTTCTTCCACTTTTATTTTCAGAATTCTGAATTGTTAAGCTCATAAGTCAAACTTTCTGATGCTTATTGTGAAAATGTGAAAGATGGGTGCATGTTTACCCATTGAAAAAACGATCATTGAATGGCTACTCAACAAACACTTAACATTGAACGTCTATTTTATCGAGCAGTCATATCATCGTAAAGAAAATTATCAAACTGTAATAGTTGGCTGACAACAAGGAAATACCCTAGTGCATGATATACACTAAATAAATTTGCCCTTTTTCCCACTGTAGTGCAATCTCAGAGTTGGTATATATAGTTGGAGAGGTTCAATGGGTAAACATACACCTGAGAAAGTTAATAGCTAACTTCCCTTCTTCAGACATTAAAGCATCTCTGATTTCTTAGTAGTTTCTCAGGTAACCATATACTCTTGGAAGTGTTCTTATGACTGATGATGCTGTGTCAAGAGCAGCTGGTAAGGAATCAGTAATGAAAAAGTTAGCTTGCTTACATTCACAACATTTACTAAAGAATGTCAGAGCTGAGGTCTTAATCCTCCCATAGATTGAGAAATATTGCTTGACTTCCCTTCTGGTGAGGTCCTTAAAAGATTTGATGAAAGAGGGAAGTTAATTCAGGGGGTCACTCATATTTTTCAGTCCTCCTTCACAAAGTTTATTTTTTCCTTTCATTCCGATTTGAGATCCTTCTATAGGAAAAGGAGCAAACTGTCTCACAAAGTACAGCAAACCATATTTCAAAACGTAATTGTTAGGAGGCTCAAAAAAGAAAGGGGGGGGGCTCTGAAAACCAAGGACAGTCCATAAAGGCAAACTGATTATATGCCCCTTCATGTATTTCAGCCCTTCCACCCTGACAATCTCATTTAATCTTTTCCATAGTCTAGATCTTCATTTTCCACAGTGACATCTGATAACTTCAGACAAGTAGGATTTGAGAATCATTTGTAAAGGGTACAGTTGGCAACCAAAATGCTGTTTTTCTTGCAGTCCTGGAACAAATGCTGTCTCTAAGGGTCATAGGATCATTTCCCCCAGCTCAAACAGGGAAATTATTTTACTCTAAAATCGTTTGATTGCCAAAGAAAGACGTAACTGGGAGACTAGTGCTAGGTCCTTCTATTCTAAACATTAACAGTAATGTCCCAAATTCCAAGATGCTTTCCCCTTTAGTCTGTTACCTCTCATCTTCCTACTCAGCTTTTTGATAACTGTAGATCTAAAAGATATTTAGTGCCACATCCCAATTCTCAATGATTTTAGAGTTTTTTTTTTAAGATTTTCTGCTTTTGGATTTACATTTTCAATCTGCTATCTTACCTTTTGGGCTGTCTGCAACTCCAGGGGTGTTTTTAAAGTGTCTGGCACCAGCATTAGCTCATTGGAAGTTGTAAGACAGTCGCATATTTCCATATTTAAACAGCTGTCTTAGATTTGCAGACTTTTTCAAAATGTCAGGAGTCCCCTGCCTGGATAAAGGACTTCCCGCTCAGTCTGTGGTTCCAGGTGAATATACAGAAATAGTCTCTTATTCCTTTTGACAGGATAGTGTTTCCAGAATGCCTTCTTGAAGGCTTTTCTTCCACAGGACAAAGTATAGTTTCTGATTTTCTCCCACCAATCTTTCACCCAGGGGGAGATCTCAGGATTCTGGGTTTTATACCTTCTACAGTTCATGTTTCCTGTGGCAAGACTTTACATAAGAAATATTCGATAGTTTCTCAAAAATGTTTGGACCCAGCACCAACATCCCCCCATCTTTTCAGACCCCCAGGGTTTGTAAATGGGGAGTTACTTTGGTAGGTTGACCAGTTATCTCTTAATCAAAGTCTCCCCCTTCCAGCTCTTAGTCAATGTGTAACCATAGATGCCTCAGACTGCTTGGGGAACTCTTTCCAGGGGTGGTGAAGGTTTACAGTCTGCAGAACAGACTGGGCAAACTAAAATGCACAAATGTGAAAGAAGCTGTAACAGTAGTAAATAAAACATCTAAACCATCCTTGGACTGCAGGACCTCTGTTGTTAATCACAAACAATATCACAGTGATGTGGGAAGTGAGATTAGATAAAAATTCACAAAAAAAAAACAGTGGAAGGACTTATTTATGGCTCCCAAATATGCAATAAAATCTAGAAGATTTAGGGTTTTGCCTGGAAGTGTTTGCATAAGTACTTCTATACCCCAAGCAGACTAAAGATTTTTTCCTTTGGTAGATGGCAAATGTTGGAGGTGTAATGTGGAAGAAAGAGGTACCTGGGAGTATATGTTCTTGGAGTGTAATGAGTTGACAGACTTTAAAAATTCCTTACAGACTACTCTGTCAAAAATGGTTACCTATTATATTCTCAAAAGCTGACAATGTCAAATCTGACATTGTCGACACGAGAATAGCGAAAGTGCAGAACATCAAATGGGTAAGTGGAAATCTCCGTAAGGGGAGATTTCTGTTTACTTCAATGTAGTGCAGTCTCGGAGTTGGTATATTTAAGTAGCAGGGGGTATGGAGGGCTTGCTCCCCTGCCTACACCCCTTAGAGTTTTTTTTTTTTTTTAATTTATTTTTTCTGAGCATTCGAAATTTTAATGGTTCAGTCATTAAAGGTCGACCTTTAGTGATTAGAACCATTAAACTTTCGATGTTCTAATATAGACCCATCGAAATTACTGGGCAAGCAAATGAGTGTTAACTAAGGACATTTTTTTTTTTCTTTTTTGAGCTGGGATACAGGATCTGAATTGCCTATGCATAGTGAGGTCTTGTTAAGTTTAATTCTGGTAGCTGCCAAAAAACAGTTACTAGAAAATGGAAATCAAAGGGTAAACTAACTGTACTTGAAATAGTGAATATTGTAACAGAGATAAAAGAACAGGAAGTGAGATCTGTAGAAAAAGGTAGGAGTAAATTACATAGAAAAAATGGAAACTGTGAATATTTTGGAGGATGAATGAGGTTTAAGAGAAGGCAAGAACTGAACAGTTTATGTAATGTAGAATTGATTATATTTCATATATATTCTGTACAGTATAATGTTTGTAAGTATGAACTTTTAAATATGGTTTAATTACATTTATATTAATGTAGCCTATGTCACAAATGATAATTCAAAAAAAGGTGTTTAAAAAAAATGCCACAGTGATGTGGTGTGTAAAGAAAATAAGGACAAAACAGTGTAAGAAACTTCTCTCTGTTTAAGATATAGCTAGTTAATCACTGTACATTAATCAGATCAGATAATGGTAGTAGAAATAGCTAAATTAAACTCGTCCTAAGTCAAAAAAATAATAAAAAATATATAATTTGAAATATTGTACAGGTGCTTATTTGCACAAAAAATTTGCCAAAGCATGCCAGAGGTTTTTGCTTTATTTCAAAAAGTCATCAGTTGCTACCAGTTGAAGTCTCTTTCATTAGCTCACTGCAGCCTTCCTGGTGTTAACTTAAATGCATGACAGTGGTGGTGGCCTGTTTAGAATTGAAGGGTATCAAGAGTGTTTGCTTACCTGGACAAATGGCTGCTGGTGTCATCCACAGGGGGCAGTCTCGTTCAGTACAGGAAGTTACTGCTTCAGATGTTTCCTTGGTTGGGAATTACTATTTGTCCATTGAACTTTAATATCAGCATCATGCACGGCATTCTGTTTAAAGGGCCGTTGATTAATACTGCAGTGATTAAGATAAAGATCTGCCAGCACTCAACTCTTAACAGTTTGAAGATGAGACCAAATGCAGTATGTTAATTATACTGTTTTGAGTGAACCTATACCTAACCCAATACTCAAAACAGTATACTGAACATCCTGCATTTGGTCTTATCTTCAAACTGTTTAGAGTTGAGTGCTGGCAGATGTTTATCTTCTAGCCTTGTGGCTTACAGCAGCTGCACTCTTCATAGCTCCACATGTCAGCCTGCAGATGAGGATTTTGCATAGACACTCCCAAGTAAAGTGCTTGTTGCATTCCCGTACTCCAGAGAAGTCAGTTAGACTCACCAATGAGTGCTATCATGATATGATTTTTGATCTCATTTGGGCAGTCCCTTAACTTTTCCCACAGCTTCAGCCACAGTCGCATTTGACACACCTGCCCTATGTTGGAGAGGAACAAATGCAGTCAGCAGACTGAGACATGGCCTCAGTAGTAGTCATACTTACCCATCAGTGGTCTGGCAATGAGAGTAACCTTGCTGACCCACTGCAGTGCTTTCTTCATCAGGGAGTGCCGGCAATTCATTTGGATAAAATGTCTGTAGCTCGATATGTCAACAGGAAGGTACACAATTTTTTTAGGGAGGGAGTGGGCTTGAGCAATGTCAACCCTTTAATTCTTGCTTGTGCACATTCTAAGGGTAGCCAGCTGTGTCTCCAACCAAAACACTGGTATTAATTTTTGCTTGTTTGTGCTGTTATAATTATTCTGCATCGTCTTATGTGTGGACAACTAAAGGTTTGTTATAGTGCCTTAGTTACCTTATTATATGTATCTCAGTATTCTGGGTGTTTTATTCACTGTGTGTTGCAGTTGCTACTTGGCACTGGAATCCACTTCGCATTAGCCATTTCCCCCGTGGTGTTCTAGGCTGGAAGAACTGAAGAAAGTGTGGAACCGTGTGGGATGTATAAAGCAGCACATTGCTTGGCCTGGCACCAGACCTGTTTTATTTCTTTGCAGAGAAAATAGCCTTTTCTTCTTAAAATTAATTCAGGAAATTATCAGGTGGTGTGCTATAGCAATAACCCACGCCTGGGTGTGGGTAATGCTGGATTTACCCACGGTTGGCGTGGTTTGGTCCCGAGGGTGAAGCCCGAGGAACCAAACAAAGCCAACCGTGGGTAAATACAGCATTACCCACACCCAGAAGTGGGTTATTGCTATTATACCATGACATTATTTAAGAAAAGAAACTATTACTTTTCTTAAATAATGGCATAGTATAATGCCTGTTTACTGCCCTTCCACAGATGTCTGGCATCCGCAGCAGTTCTGATGTACTGCGCCTGCAGTACATCAGAGTGGGCAAAGCAACGGAGAAAGCAAGATCTCCATTGCTTTTTACTGTTTAAGCTATGTTAAATGGGTTTAACATAGCGAGACAGCTAAAATAAGCAACGGAGATGTCCGTTGCTTATTTTAACTGTCTCGCTATGTTAAACCCATTTAACATAGCAGTAAAAGCAACGGAGATCTTGCTTTCTCCGTTGCTTTTAAAACCTGTCTCCCTATGTTAAATGGGTTTAGCATAGCGAGACAGCTTTAAAATAAGCAACGGAGATCTCCGTTGCTTATTTTAAAGCTGTCTCGCTATGTTAAACCCATTTAACATAGGGAGACAGTGTTTTAAAAGTAGAGTTATACTAATGGAAAAAAGTCCGGGCGACCGGACCTTTTTCTATTAGTATAACTCGATTTACAATGTGCACGCTGGCCAATCAGTGTGCACGTTTTGGGGGGGGGGGGTCATGGTATAATTATGATTAACTGTTGGTGAATTTTCTTTGAAGATCTCCTGTTATGGTTAACTCTCTTACACAGCTGTACTTTCTAAACATGCACTAGACATGTTACTTTTGTCTTGTTTGAGTCATGACTAAGTAGGGTCCATGTAGGATTAGTCTGGTAAACCTGGTTTCTTATGTTAAATAGGCATATAAATGTTTTGCATTGTATCTTTCTTTCTGCTGTTTCTATTAAAACCAAGTAGCATATGCAGTCACCGTTGCTTGCTGTTTTTCAACATTTTGTCCAGGATTGTGTGGTTTTACACAGATGTATCTTTGAAAGTTGTTGGAACTTAAGAGAAATGCATACAAAAAGTAATACAAGTTTAACAGCCTTTCTGTCTTTCTTTCTCTGTTGCACTGCATAAGTGTAAATACAGATAATTTTGGCCTTACGTTGTCACCAGCAAAATAATTTGTATTTAGTTTATATTCTCCTCGTGGGTCTTATCCCATTTTCTCTGCAGGTAAACCATGATTTACTTATTATTTTATTTTATTTTATTTATTTTACATTTGTTTACCAGGAAGATATCTGACTGGGCAGGGCTGCCCGTTTTCAGGGGATGCCCCTGGAGAAAAGCTCCATACAGTGGTAACATACAATAATAAAAAATCAGTAGTAAATAAGTATAAAATACAGTGACAAAATAGACAGTAAGTAGAGGTAGCATATACACTAGTACACACTTCTAATGAACAGAGTAATGCAGACAATGTGAGATTTACAACAACTGCATCACTTGTGCAACATTTTGTAGTTACATGGGTTTATACACATAGCTAAGATTATACATTTCGTAAAAATAGTATCAAGTTTCTTAAATAGTCTATACTTGTGGTAAATATAGTCAAGTCTCTGTGTATTCAGTGATAAATGTATTTGATGGTTGCATCAGAAGGCACACAATGATCCACAGTAAACTGTAAGAGTATGCAGCACTAATAATGCTAATGTGCATTAGCTTGTTTTATTTGTCTGAGTGTCAGACTTGACCATGTGTGATTCATTTTAATAAGACATTACATACTTTGTCTGAATTGCCCAATATATGTGGTTTGGCTGTTCCCCAAGAAATGTATGCTGAAATATATACATCTGAAAGTATTTTAATTGCAGTTTTGTGGAAATATTTGTAATGATGCTTACTACTGCAGATGTGTCATGGAATTGTGTGTGTGTGTGTGTGTGTGTGTTTGTGTTTGAGTGAGAGAGAGAGAGAGAAGTTGCACTCATTTTTCGAAGCTTTGAAACTTGTCTTTTATTGTCTAAAATTTTGAAGTCCAGTATTATTTATTGGTTAACAAATTGTTCTTGTTTTGCAGTTGTACAAGGGCAGAATTAATGCAACCAGTCATGTGATACAGCATCCTATGTATGGTGCAGGACATAAATTTCGCACACTTCATCTTCCAATCTCTACAACATTAGCAGAGGTCCTTGATCGTGTTTCAGGCAAGTTCACACCATCCTTTGTAACTGCTCCTTTGTTTTGCTTTTCTTTTCTGCAATTCTGTGCCCTTTGGTCACTGTGTTTTAAGCATGTGTTTGAGCATTCTCAGTGTTTTAAGTATGTTGACCTTTGCCTAGAGGACATTCCATTGTTACAGACTCTGGTACTTGGGAAGTATGTAACTTTGCTGCTCCTAGAGCAGCAGGGGGACTGGGGAAGGTTGCAGAGATAGTTATTCCAAGGGGAAATTTAACTTGATGGCATTTCCATCTATACAGGGCACTGCTAACTGCTGTTGTGCAGAGGGAAGACTAACACAAACACTGGGCTTGTATCGAATCAGGAAAAAAAGTTTTACAATAGAAAGGCCTGCAGAACCGTCAGGAAACCACACAATAAGCTTTCAGCCAGCAAACCCCAACTCAGATATGTTTGCTACAGCACACTTCTGCCACAAGAGTGCAGCCAGAAAACCCTCTTATTGTACAATTGCTGGTTTTAGAGCTCAAGTGTAGGGAAACCACACAATCTAGATGAGTAAACAGCAGCTATGACATGGAATGTTTATGCAGATGAATACTCCCTATTTGTATGCATATGTTGTGATTTGTCAAGTAGGTAAGAGAGACAGGTTTGTGTCAACACTCAGTGGACAAATGTTGTTCCCACTGGAAAAATGAATGGGGCACTAATAGTGATTTAAAAAAAAATGAAAGACATGCACCTACACTTCTCCCATGGCTCTAAATATATTAACTCCTGAATCTGATGTTATCATTTTCATTCATTCCTTAATGAATGGGCATCGGATCCAACCCAGCTACTTTCCTTGCAGAATCTAGCTTGAATGCTGGAGCTCCTCCCTTACCCATAATGCCTCTTACTAGTGCTTTACCTGAGATTGTTTGCCACTCAGATGGTTTGGGTAGTGTTATAGTTACCATTGTTGGTAACCCTTTTCTTCCTTTTTTTTAAAAAAAAAAAAAAATTTTTTTTCTTTTCTTCATTCGGCCTTCTCCTCCTCTTTACCATGGCAGAGAAGCCAACCAGTTTTAAGAAATGCAGTTCCTGTGGGCACAAGATACCCAGTTCTGATGCCCACAGAGAGTGGGTTTGTTGGCTACTCACCTGGACTCCCCCTGTAAGATTTGTGTAGGGTTTAATACCAGGGCCGTTAGCAATAGGAGAAATAAGCTAGTTCTTAATGGCCTTCTTCCTACTTTAGCTCCTTCTTCCTCTGCTTTGGCATCAGGGGCTCAAATCCCTCAAAAAAACAAAATGATGTTCAGAGTCAAGGGACCATAGGAAACGCTGTCCCTCTCAGTCTCTGAAATCTGCTCCAGTATCAGAGCCGCTGGTTAGACTAGCTAAATGTTTGGATCTGACATCATCAGATCCGACTCCTTCTACTTCTAAGCCACCTCGACCTTGGAACCCTCAGTTCTCACCAGACCTGATCTCTCCATGGCTCCAATCACCACTTTTGCAAAAAACTCCTCTGAGGTTGTCTCGCCCTCCTTCCACCTCTTCATCCATTAGGTCATCCCAGAGTCTCTCTGAAACTAATGTGTATAGGATGATGAGGAAATTTCTCAGGGCTCAGAATCAGATGGGGGTTTTACTGGGTCTGTCTCCCATCGGATCCACGAGCCTTCAACCAGTTTTTCATCCCATCATTTCTCCTCCTCCAATCTGACCAACGATTTCAAAGCCATCTGATCTGAAGATAGCTTCATCTTTGACTCCAACCATATCCCTGACTTGTTCGCAGCTGACCACCCTTGAGCAAGATGTCTTTGAGCTGAAACATCATATCCAGAGGGATGTCTTTGACACAGAGAGTGGCAGAGCCATTGCTTCCCCTCGGGCCCTTGGTATTGGACAGCTAAGGTCCGACTCC
Organism: Protopterus annectens; assembly: GCF_019279795.1. Taxonomy (NCBI): domain Eukaryota; kingdom Metazoa; phylum Chordata; order Ceratodontiformes; family Protopteridae; genus Protopterus; species Protopterus annectens. The sequence continues at coordinate 692,976,504 of NC_056727.1, forward strand.
TCCCTTGGAGCAGAGATCTGGGCAGGGCTGGCCCTTGATGACACTGGGAGTTTCAGCTTCATTGATGTTTCGCTTGGTTCCTGTGCTTTGGAGGTGGTGATTGTAACCCCATTTTCCCTTCGGATCCAACATCTTCGCCTCATCTATTTATTCCACAGGGACAGCAGAGTTTACTCAAGGTTCTTTTTAGTGCCAAAGAAAACAGGGGACCAAAGTGCAATTCTAGATCTCAGTCATCTGAATCACTTTCCAAAGAATTCCAAGTTCCGAATGATGTATTCTCCCCCTTCTGAGAAAGGATGACTGGATATGCTGCTTAGACCTCCAGGATGCATGCTGTTACATCAAAATGAGTAGACATGCCCTGATGTACTTGTGCTTTTGGCTGGGGGCCTGTCATTACCAGTTCAGAGCCCTGCCGTTTGGTCTCATCATAGCCCCCAGGGCAGTGATGGCGAACCTATGACAGATGTGTCAGAGGTGACACACCATGATATTTTGGGTGATATGCCAGTGTTCACTGTTCACCAACACCTGCATTACCAAAGAAACTGCTTTTGCATGCATTGCTCGTGTAAAGTGCTTTGAATTATTTTGTGCCAGGAGCCAGTTCAACAACACTGCTGCAGAGGTAAGGAAATTATTAAGCTCAAAGACTAAAAGGTTCTCCATCACTGCCCCAGGGTGTCCATCAAGTGTATGGCAGTGGCAGCAGCTATTCTCAGACTGAGCAGATTCCAGCTGTTTCCTTATTTGGACGATTTGTTCCCTACTGCTCCAACCAGGGATATACTAGAGGAAACCAGGGATTACTTACTCCATCTGTGTCAGTACCTGGGGATCACAGTCAGTCTCCCCAAGTCTTATCTTCATTCAGTTGAAGTCGTGGACTTCATAGTTGTTCACCTGGATGCTGTCAGTCAATTGGCTTTGAGAATTTGTGTCAGTCAGATCTTATCACATCCTTCTGCACTGGCAAAACTGGTTCTCCAGGCTTTAGGTTTGATGTCTGCAGCATTTACTCTACTACCCACTGCTAGCCTTCACATGTGAATTCTTCAGTACACTATGGTAGTACAATGGTCAATTCTTTGACAACCACTGAATCATCCTGTAAAGCTTTCTCGGGTTTGCAGGGATTCCCTACTCTGGTGGATGCAGTCCAGTGACCTTTGTCAGGGACATCCCTTTGTCCTTCCTCCCCCAAACACCACGCTGACCACAGATGCCTCCCAATTGGGGTGGGGAGGATTTCTTGGGATGCACTATTCAAGGCATGTGGTCCTCAGAAGAGACCAATCTACATGTAAATGAATGTCTTAGAGATGAATGCGGTCCTTTCAGTGTTGCAGGCCTTTCAGAACTCTCTTCCTCTAGGGACAGTTCCTATCCAGATGGACAATGTCAGTGGTATGGTACATCAACAAATCGGGAGAACTAGGTCCTACCCTCTCGGCCAAGAAGCAGTGAGAGTTTGGCAATGAGCAGTCTCTTCCAACCACTTTCTAGCAGCAATGCACATAATTGGGAGATCCAGTGTTTTGGCAGACAAGCTCAGCAGAACTATTCTGATGTCTCATGAGTGGTCTATCATTCATGTAGTGGTAGGAAGGATCTTCCACAGATGGGGTCAACCTTGCTGCAATCTTTTGGCCTCACCCCTCAACAACAAGAGCAGCATGTTTTTTTGCCCTAATTCCCCCTCAGTGGGAGTCACCGAGAGATGCTTTAGTCTACATTTGGCCCTCTGTTCTCTTATGTGCTTATCCCTCCCCTACCTCTTATCTCCAAATTTCTGCAGAAAGCACTACAATTGAAGAGCAAAGTTATCTTCATTTCCAATTTCTGGCCTCTGCAAGTTTGGTTTCCCTACCTGTAGTCTCACCTTCTATGTCAACCTTAGACACTGGAACCCAGTCCAGATCTGGTATCTCATCCCTCAGGGATGACTCACCCAGACATTCCAGGCCTCAAGTTGATCATGTGTTTCCTCCATTTCCAGTGATGCCTAGGCAGTCCAGGGTTGCTTCTCCAGTTCCTCAAATATTAATATCTTCCCAGAAACATGTAACCAAGAAATTATACAGGAGTAAATGGAAACAATTCTCCATCTGGGCACGACAGAGACAATTAGATGCCTTTACTGCTCCCATTCCTGCTGTATCAGATTTCCTGGCATCTGTTTTTCAAGGAAGTGCTAGTTTTTCCACCATCAAAGCTCAGCTAGCAGACATCTCCAGTTATCACACTGGAGGTTATGGTTCTCCTTTAACTTCATCCAGACTATGTAAAGCATTCCTTAAAGGCACATTTCTGCTTAGACCTCTGATTAAAGAGCCTACTTCTCCTTGGGATCTCACAGTTGTATTACAAAGCTTGGTTTCAGCCCCACTTTGAGCCTGCAGCTAAACCTGAACTCAGATTTCTTTTGTGGAAAGCAATCTTCCTTGTAGCTATTGCTTCCACCAGATGAGTTCTGAACTCCAAGCACTCTCTTCAAAACTGCCTTATTTGATTTTCTGTAAAGATAGTCACTTTATGTAGTAATCCATCCTTTCTGCTAAAGATTGCTTCTGAAACGAACATCAATCTGGTCATAAATTTGTCACTCTTTCCAAAATTTTGCATGTTAAGGAGAATACATGCGTCACCATTTGGATGTACATCGACAGCTTCATTTTTATCTCCACAGAATGAAGGAGTTCTGGAAAACTGACCAACTCTTTGTCTTCCTTGCTCATCACAAATTGGTAAAGCCTCTTTCAAAAGTCACCCTAGCTAAATGGATTTCAGATTGTATTTCTTATGTTTATTCCTTGAAAGGTTTACCTTTGATAAGACGCCCAAAAGCTCACTCTACTAGATCTATGACCACATGTGGCACTTTCAGGGCCAGGACTTCCATTGACGATGTTTGTGCTGCAGCCACTTGGTCCAATGCTCATACTTTTATTGTTCATTAAAAGTTGGATATCATCTCCAGAATCTGGGCTGCCTGTGGTTTTGTAGTACTCTGGAATATCCTTCCATGAGGGCAACCCAAGTTTATCTTAGCTGGAGACTTTGTCCCATTTGTTGAGGATTGAAAGTGACATCATCAGATATAAAAGGTGTGTACTCACTATAACTATACATTTGTGTTGTCCATTTTCATTCTTCCTCAACTCTACACCCGGCAACCTCCCTCATCTTTTTTTTGGGAGTGACCTGATAAAGTTTATGTTTTGGAACCAGTGTTCCTGTTTGAAACCCTATGCTATTCTTTTTTTTTTTGTTATACTCCTTTTGTTTGAGTAGATTATAGTGACAGCAAACTTGATCTGAGGTAAAACTGTAGTAAGGGGCATTATGGGTAAAGGTGGAGCTCAAGAGTCTGATTCAGGGTAAGGAAGAAAAGTGGCCGAGTTGGATCCAAGGTCGGATCTGATACCTATTTGTTGGGAAAGAATTAAATGGACAACACAGATGCATAGTTATGATTACTAAATGTTAAGACTGTTCTTTGCAGATCATGATGGATGGTAACTATTTTGAAACAGACTTCTATTCTTATTCTGTACGTATCTAAATATAAGCACTGCCTTTCATGTTAGCCATTCTTGGCACTCCCTTCAATATTTATATTTAGGTGAATGGGCTAACCACCACAGGCTTCAGTTCTTTTTTGCTGTTCACATTTCCCATGTCTGTTTTATGGACTTCTTCTCATTTGATAAGAAAGTTACCATATGTGTGAAGGAAAAGAGAAGTCATAACTTTTCTTAGTCCATGTAGTGCCCACATTGTCTAAAATAATAGAACCATACCTCTTCTGTGTTGGACCTTCACATGACATCACTAACTGCTACCAGTTTAACAGCGCTACTTTTCTCTGCCATTGGTAACTTGAGGTCTACTTAACCTTTTATTTTTTAGCAAAATTGGAATCAGTAGGAAAGATCATTGTTTAGTTGGTGCAGCCAGTGTGGTATAAGTATACTTGGCAGGCCTAATATAAGGGTTCACAATCCTTGGCGTAACTCTTTTTTTGAAGGCTGTCAGTCCATTAGTGGCCTGGAGAAAGACTGGATTCTGCTTTCGCAGACCCCTCACCCCCCATTCTTTAGAGTAGTCTTAGACTTAACCTATAACAAACACAGCTTTCCTACTACAACCTCAGGGATCATTAGGGGTACTGCTGGAGGGCTTGGCATTGTTTCCTGTGTGACTGGTGTGGAATTTAACTGTTGAACCATGGCTTTTCTTAAAAGGTCTCATCCCACTTAAGCTATGGAGCTGCATGTGGTACATCTGTTTTCTGAGGTAATACTAAATGTAGTCCTTGTTGCAGCACTGATTCCTAAGATCCTGCCATGCAGAAGCCCGGGGCCAGCCTAAACATCAGAGTATTTTGCCATCCTCCAACAGGCAAATGTCTGTTGTGGATTGGCATTTGGGTATCTGGTATAAAGAGGGCATCAGTCTGTGCCATCTTCACTTTTTTTCTGCCGTACAGTCCTGTGCTCCACGAGTTTCTTTGCATCATTAGTCCATCGGTCAGCTTGAACTACCAGAGCATTAAGGAGCCTCAAATAAGTCCCTTGTTGAGGGCATTTTTCTCTACTTTTTGTGAACATTCCTTGTTAATGTTCAAGAAAGTTAACTGCATTTCTTGTGGGAAGTAGATTCCCCACAAAGAGTTTCATTTGTACTGTCTTTTTTGTTTAGGCCCACAGCACAATGTTTCTAGGGCTGCATCCCATCAGCAGCATATGGATTGTAGTCGGACAGGGCCTTCGCACATTATCGTGTCTGCTGGTTCCCAGGCTGTCTTCCCCAAGATGTATTAAGTATAAGCATTCAAAAAGAGGAGGACATCAGGGATACTGAGAATGGTTGTGTCCAGCCCTTGACACAAACCAGGTAAGGCACCTTTGCAGATGTATGGTCAGATGACTGTTAGGCCTGAGTCCTCTGTCATGAACTATTCAGAGGCCACCTCAACTCAGGCCTGCACCTCACAGTCTGGCAGCAGACTGATATCAGATGGGCTCATTGCCACTAATCAGGCCTCGGCTTCTAAAACATGAGTACTGATGACAGAGGGTGATGGTAGATAGGTTCATAGATTAGTACTAGGCTAACTGCCCTTGTGGGCCATTTTAAGCCTAGCCAATTACCCCATGTGAGAGTCAAACCCTGCACCTTGTGTTTGTAAGGCAAACACCTTAACCATTATGCCAACCTCCCACCACTAAGATCCCCTTAGTTATTTTAAGGGAGAATATCCTTGAGAAACCCGTTAGAGGTCACAGCTACCCACCTGTAAATAGAGGCCTTTACTTTCACCTAAGACCTGGGCACCAAAACGTAGTAGGCACTCAGGTTTGCCTTAGCCCTCACTGCCTGAGCCCATTGCCTCATGAGGACCAGACAGCCTATCTTGTAAAAGGATCCTGTGCCAGGAACATCCTGTAGGGAAATAAAAAGGGAAATTCCCTCAGAGAGAGAGATTCTAATTCCTCAGACTGAGAGGATGAGGAAGAATTATCTTATGTGGAACACCTTCCCCCTTAGACTTATGAAGACTCTTAATTCAGATGACACCTTATCCTCAACATTACCTCCTGAGTATCTCTCTTTTGCAGACCCACTTCATAGAATGACAGAATCCTTCAGATGGGAATCTAGGCAGTTCTGTAAGGCTTAAATTCACAACTGAGAGCTTCCGAACATTGTTATCTCTGGACTTTTGGTGATTCCTCCCATTCATATTGTCTTGGATGATGTGTTTGAAGACATCTCATTGTTCCCTGACCCCCCTACCCTCTGCTCCTTGGAACCCTGCCCATTTCTCCTATAAGAAGGCCCCAGCAGTGGTGTCTACAGAATCTGCCAAGGGAGCCATTGAGAGTAAATCCAAGAACCAGTTGCAAAACAATTTAAAAGGCATATTGTTTGACAGATTTGATAAGAAACCTTACACTTCAGCCACCTTGGTAATGAGGGCTCTTAACTGCCAGTTTCACATGCTCAGATACCTTGAGCCACTTCAGGAAATGCATTAAAACCAAGGCAGCAGAGGGATATCCAGGACCTGTGTAATTTTACCCTCTAGGTATCCAGATACTTTCTCAAATGCGGATGTGATGCTTTTAGATGCATCATGCAGGGCAGCTGCCCACATGGTCAGGCACTCTGAGACTTGTCTGGCTGAAGACACAACCTCTCTCAGACCAGGTAAAGGCTGAACTCCTTGATGGCCCGCTTGGACAAGAACTTCCTTTTTTGGACCCACAGCTGAACAAGACAGGGGAGGCAGATGAAATCTGTTGAAGAATTTTGTCTATCTCCCACTCCCAGATACAATAGAAAAGTATAGTTGTGTAAAATCTTACCATAACTGTAGATGTCCTTCCCTTTACCGCTGCAGTATTCAGTACATATGGGATTCCCTGTTGTGGAAGCCTGACATCCGACCAGTCTACCAAAGCCTACTATTGCTTTAAGGTATGCTGAATGTCAGCCAAATGCTTCTCATGTAATGTAGGTCATAAAAGTGATGTTCAGGCATACCATCCTCAAAACTGATTGCTCCAGTAGGAACACCAGTCCAAGGAAAACCAGAGAGAAACTGCACATCCAGGTAAGAAAAAGACTAGGGGGATGGAGGAAGAGAGTGAATACTGCAGCAGTGAAGGCAAAGACATCTACCTTTATTGTAAGATTTTATACAACTCTACTATGTCCTTACATTCACCATTGCAGTAAACATTGTGTATGGGAGACTGCCAAAGCTAAAGAAGAAACTTGGGAGGAGGCAGCAGCAGTAGAGCTCTCTAAGAAGCTATGAAGAATGGCATTAGCAAAACTAGCTCTAGCAGTACCATCCAACTTGTAGTGTTTGCTAAAAGTATGCACAGAAGTCCAGGTAGCTGCTCCAAGAATAGAATTAGTGTGTAAGCCCCTAAAAAGCATCACAAGAAGCCACAGCTCTAGTAAAATGAACCTTGAAAAGTGTAACAAAAAGAAATAGCCTTTGAAATCCAAGAATAAATAGTTTGCTTGGAAACAGCCAAGCCTAAAGACATAGGATGAAAAGAACCAATTAATCAGATTTTCTGATAGCTTTAGTCTTATCCAAATAAAATCTGAGCTGTCTGTGTACATCCAAAGTATTCACCACCTTCTGACTGTCAGATTCCGGAAAGGGGAAAAAATAGGCAGATTAATACACTGACAAAGTGACAACTCATTAATCACCTTATGCATAAAAGAAGGATTAGTATGCAAGGACACCCTGTCCTCATGGAATATCAAAAAAAGTGGACAAGCCATAAGGGCTTGAAGCTCAGACACCCGTCTGGCAGAAGTAAGGGATAACAAAAGAACTGTCTTCCAAGAACAGTGTTGAAAGGAAGCTGAAACAGCAGGCTCAGAAGAAGCCTAAGTCAATTTCTCCAGAACAAAATTAAGATCCCAGGGAGGAATAACAGGCTTCCTGGGAGGTCTAATATTAAGAACACCTTTGAAAATTGCTTAGCCTCAAATCTAGAAGCTAAAGGAGGAGTTGAAGACAGACAAGCAGAAAGAGGTGCTAAGTGGGCCTTAATAGAAGAATAGGCCAAACCAGCATTGAGCAACTCACACAAATAAGAGAGAACCAATGGAACATTCACAGTAAGTTGGTCCAGGTTACGAGAGAGACACCAAATAGAAAACCTCTTCCGTTTAGATAAGTAGGATTTCCTAGTAGAAGGTTTCCTGGCCACCAGCAGGACCTGCAGCACATCCTCAGAAAATGTGTCTATGAGGAATCAAAACCCTATCACTCACAGTGTCAGTTGAAGTGTGGACAGGTGGGGATGGATGAGAGATCCCTTGTCTCGTGTGAATAAATCCACCGTGTGAGGTAATTTGTGATGACTGCCCTTGGCTAGATACAGAGGTAGAGGCAACCAGTGCTTTTGCGGCCAAAAGAGAGTCACTAACAAGATTTTGCAAGCATCCTATTGAATCTTGAACAGGACTTTTGGAATGAGAAGAAGGGGGGGGGATGCATAAAGAAATATCCCCTTCCAGGAAAATGAGAGGGCGTTCACCTTCCACACCAGAGGACCTGGGACTCTTGCACAAAACAGAGAAAGTTGTCTGTTCAGAGGGAAGCAAAGAGATCTACTTGAGGAGTACCTCACTGGTGAACAGTGTCCAGAAATACATCCCTGTGAAGCATTCATTTGGGGATTGAGTGAAGGACCTGCTCAGAATGTCTGCCACAGTGTTTTGATCTGAAGGAATATAAACTGCTTGAAGAGTCACTTGATACTTGACAGCCAGATCCAATACCAGAAGTGCCAGCCAGCAAAGTAGGTAAGGTTTTTTTTACCCTGTTTGTTTATGTACCACATAACTGTGGTATTGTCAGTGAATACCTTGAGAGATCCCAGAGAGGAAAGAGGATGAAAGGCCAGAAGAGCCAGCGTATACCTTGAGAGGTCCCAGAGATGAAAGAGGATAAAAGGCCAGAAAAGCTAGCATAAGAGCTCTCATCTCTTTTGACGCTGATGTGCTCTTTCTGCTGACGAGAATACCACACTCCCTGTACCTTCAGGGAGCCAAGCATTGTTCCCCATCCCACATCTGGAGCATCTGTGAACATATTTTGAGAGGGAAGAGGGGGATGAGAAGGGAGTCCTGGATTCAGAGACTACTGCTGAATTCACCCTAGAAGTTACTTCTTGAGACAAGGGAGAAGAGGAATTTTAAAGTCTAGAAGATGTGCATGGTGAAGCCACACCGACTTCAGAAAACCTCGTGGAGTTTGGCCAGAGGGAGCATCGAAATGGTGGAAGCCTATGAAACCCAGAGCTTTCAGAAACTCCCTGGCTGTAATGGAGGCAAGGAAAGAAGAGTTTGAAAGTAAAAAATGAGAGTTAAGACCTTTGGAGGTGGCAGGGATGCCAGTATTGGCACCGTCTGAATCCTGCAATCCAGAAAGACATGATCCTGAGAAGGAGTTCGAAAAGATTTCTTGAAGTTTATTGTGAAGCCCAGGCTCTGAAGAAGAGAAATAGGAAAACGAAGATTTTGCAAAACAACCTCTGGAGAGGATACTTGAATCAGCAGGTCATCCAAGTAAGCAAATATTTGGATCCCTTAAAGCCTGCAAAAAACAATCAAAGGAGGGAGGCATTTGGTGAATACCCTTGGAGCAGTAGAAAGGCCAAGGGGCAAAGCACAGAACTGGAAATGCCATCAAGCAACAGAAAAACACACAAACTTCCTGAAAAGGTGATGGCTCGGAATATGGAGATAAACATCCTTGAGATTCAGAGACATTAGAAAGGCCTGAGGGAGCAAGAGAGGAAACAGAGTCTTTAAGGATAACATGCAAAAGGAAGGCACCTTCAGAAAAGTGGTTAGATGAGAGAGGTCTAGAATTGGTCTCCAAGTACCCTTTTTTCTGGGCATTAGAAACATTCTTGAATAAAACCCCTTCCCCCTTTAGCAACACAGGCACCTCTTGAATAGTACAGTGAGACAAGAGGTCTCAAAGAACCTATGGGGATAAAAAGGAAGTTCCCGAGGAGGCTGAGGAATTCCCATAAAAGGGAGACTGGATATCCACACCATGAAGTACTCCTGACAAATGACGGGACCAAAGCCAAATAGGAAGAGAAAAAGAAGGGCGAAGAGAAAAAAGTGTGTGGCTGGGAACAGGTGGATAGTCAGACAGCAGTTGGTTTGTCAGGAAATGAAAGCTTTTGAATCCCTGCAGTCTGAGTGGCCTTAGCAGAAGGAGCCTGTTTACCACCCTTTTTACCTTTGGCACGAGGGTGAGATTACCTGTGAACAAAGGCAAGCTTAAAAGGGTAGTTTCTCTGAAATTTAGACATAGAAGAAACAAAAACATGTTTAAGGTCCTGTAAGGCCTCCCCATTATCCTGAAGAGACTTAAAGGAACCAGCAGCCGTTTCCCCAAACAAAAGTTTATTATCTAGGGGAGCATCCATCAACTTAGCCTTGATATCATCAGGTAAAGGTTGAAGCCTAAGCCAAGAATACCTCCTCATTACTGAACCAAAAGCAGCAACCCTAGAAGAGGCATCTGCTGTGTCATAACTTCATTGGATAGAATGACAAACTACTTGAGAAAAAGTCCCTAGCAAAGAAACAGCAGAAGATTTCCTCGGAGTCTGGAAGATCAGAAAAAAGCTGACAAGCCTGAGAAAGAAGAGACAACACCTAATTAGATATATGGGTATGATAATTAATTGCCCTAAAAGCTAGGTTAGCCAAAGTATAAACTTTCTTACCAGCCTGCCTGTGGTTCTGCTGTCCTTGTCGGAAGGCAGCAACTTGGATGAAGGAAGCAATTGAGATGGCTTATCAGAGGCTACAGACACCACAGAGGGGTCATCAGCAGGACATTTGAACAAAAAAACAATCCTTAGGCACCCTATAAAACCTGCCAGACTTCTTGGGAGCAGGGGGCAGAGAATCAGGTGCTTTAGTGGCATTGGAAAAAAACATCCAGTAAAGCAGCCAAAACGGGAGTAATTGGCAATTCCATGTGCAGTAACTCATAGTACCTCTTATGGATATCAGGGACCTGAGCACAATCCCACTTAAAAAAATTCCATCATGCTAGAGATTGTCCCCAAAGGAAATTTCCTCAGAAGGAGTATCTGGACTATGCAATCCCCCCCCCCCCCTCCTCTGAACCGTAGTCTAAAGGAGAAGTAATCTGAGAAGAATAAGTAAGGGATTCTTAATCAGAATCCAACTCTTCCTCAGAAGAATTCAGTTCCCTGGGCCTTTTAAGTGGAGAAAGAGGACCAAGGGGGAGCAGGAACCAAAATCCCTTGAGGAGGCCTTATTTATTTATTTATTTATATTTGTTGACCAGGAGTGTCCGACTGGACCAATGTCCATTTTCAGCGGAGGCCCGGGGAGAAAAGCTCCACAGTTAAAATAAACAGACAGTAGACGCATTGGATTACGTAGCAATTAACAATTTACATAGCAGTTACTTACAACATATTTACAGATGAAGAACATAGTACATCAGTAGACAACTAGAATCTTTATCTGTGAAGTACATAACAGACATTAACAAATGAAGAAGTTCCTGCTGTATAATAATTACTGGCTTATGAGTATCTGAGCTTGCTATAATCAAGGTAGTTAGTGGAGTGTAAAGAAAGGTAGTGTTTGGATGGGGTGGGTGATATTAGAGTGGGAGTTGCAAGGGCATAACCAACATGTTTTTAGGTGCGCTTTTAGTAAAGTTTTGAAGTGGGTGCATGATGGTATGGAGGTAATTGTGGGTGGGAGGGAGTTCCATAATTTGGCTGTGGTGCAAGAGAATAGTGCTTCACCAGCAGAGTTATTGGCTTTAGTGATCTGCAAGTGATTTTTGTTGCTGGATCTTAGTGGTCTGGTGGTGCGATAGGGTTGGAGTAGATTCTGGAGGGATGGGACATTTAGTGGATGGTTTACTAGTTTGTGGGCGAGTGAGAGTTGATACATTGAAGGAGGTGAGGGAGTTCAAGCCAGCCCAGTTCAGCAAGTGAGAGACAGTGGTGACTACGGTAGGATGCCCTTGTGGCGAATTTGGCGATTTTGTTGTAGCAGGTCTCTAGCCTGTTTAGATTGCATTGCCTTAGGTTGGTATACATTGGAGAGGCATAAAGTAGGGTGGAGATAAGGTGGAAATTTGCTATTGAAATCTTTGCTGCTTTGGTGAGAAGTTGCTTATTTCTGTATAGTGCTCCTAGTGTTTTGTGGACTTTTTTTATGGTCATGGATATGTGAATGCCAAATTTTAGTTTATTGTCCATTTCCACTCCTAGCAATTTGGTGTGTTCAGTTGGTATATAGTGGTGTTGTCTTTTGCTGTGATGTTAAAGTGAGAGTTGTTTTGAATATGTTTGGTGGGTTGGAAGATGAGTAGTTAAGTTTTGTTTGGGTCGAGTATTAATTGGGCATCGGACAACCAAGTTTCAACAGAGGAAAAGGCTTCCTGTGTAACTTTTTGCAGTTTGGGTATGGACTGGGCTGAGCAGATGATGGTTGAGTCATCTGCCTATTGTATGAGTGTGCTATGTTTGGTGGCATAGGCATGATTATTGGTGAAAACAGAGAAGAGTAGGGGTCCAAGGATGGATCCTTGGGGAACCCCTATGGAGACAGGTAGGTGGGGAGATATGTCATTCTGCCATACAACGGATTGTTGGTGGTCAGACAGGTAACTCTGAAACCAGTTGGTGACTGATTGTGAGAAGGATAGGTTAGTGAGGGTAGAGATAAGTTGTTTGTGTGGGACCATGTCAAATGCTTTAGATACGTCTAGGAAAGTAGCAGAGGAGAGATAGCCATTGTTTTTATGCTGAAGGATAGTGTTAATACTTAATGACAGTAAAACGTTGCAAATCACCCTGAGTAAAGGCCTGCCACACACTTTGTGGATCCCTAGGAGAGTTTCTGTTTCTTTTTTAAGGGAACGTCCGCCCTAGAAAACTGAGAAGGCTGTGTGACTCAGGGCAGCATTCGACAACCATAGTAGGACCTTCTTCCCTGCTAAGAATCTGCGGAACCCTCTTTGATCCCTCGGAAACAATCAACCGTGGTTCCCCCTGAACATCCAAAATGGATACCTGCAAAGCCTTATCGGACGTGTTGCCTGCCAGATCTTCACCATTCTCCAATCCAGACACAGCAGAGAAATCCAGCAACACAGCCAGATGACTGACCCTCGAGGCAGGAAGTTCCTTCCATTGTATCTTTAGCAAGAAGTTTAAGAAACTGGTTCTCAAGATACAATGAAAGGGAAGAAAGCCTATTATGAAGGGTTTTCAGGGCGAATGCCTGACAAATTGAACAAGACATATGGTCGTGAGAAGCTCCTAGACAAAAAGGCAGTTGTTATGGCAGTCTTTATGGGGAATCTGTCTCCCACACTGGCATTTACCCTTCCTGGATGACATTGACCCCAAACAGCACAAAAAATATAAGAACATTTACAAAACTCCAACTGGGTACTTATCTGCAGCGTTGAGGACTTCAGGAAATAGGAATCAACACAAAAATGCAGAAAAAAGGCAGTAAACGGATGTGGGCAAACAGACTGGTGAGAAACAGCATTTGGACTGGCAGTAAAGAAGTTATGATCATGATGCACCTGAATGTCACCTTTATGCCCTATGCTAAGTGAGGAACATTTGGCTGATGTTCACCATACCGTAAAGCAACAATAGACTTTGGTAGACTGGCTGGATGTCAGGCTTCCATGGCAGGGAATCACATACATAATGAACACTGCAGCAGTGAATGTAAGGACATTTATCCTTCCAAATCTTGGCCTTTTCCACCTAAACATGTAAAAGCAAAACAACGTGGAGTGAAAAGGCTCAGAGAGCAAAGAAAGTGGCAAACCAAACAGCATTCCAGACCTGAGGAATTCAAGGATCCTGCCCCAACCAAGGAGGAGCTCTGACTTTTCCCAGCACCTCCGTCCCCTCCCACAGGCCCTTCCACATGGCAAGAAGATTATCCTCCTCCTCCTCCTGCCATCATTGGAAAGATATAGTACAAGAAAAATGGACCTTGCAGATTGTAAGGAAGGGCTATGCCATTAAATTCTGGGTAAAAAAACTCCACTTCTACGGATTTTCCTCTTACCAAAACACACACAAAAAAGTTCCTTTTATCCATTCTGAAAAGGGGTTTTACTTAAGGGTTCCATTCAAAGAGTGCCCACAGAAGAAGAGGGCACAGAGTTTTACTACCACCTTTTCTTGTCCCCAGGAAAGAATGTACATGGAGGCCTATAGACTAATCAGATTTCTAGTGGTATCAAAATGCGTATTTAACCCTTCAAAGATTACTGCATCTGATCTTCTCAGGGACATGGATGATGACTCTGGATTTAAAGGTAACCCACTTGCTTGTTCTCATGGCTTGGGAACACAGAAAATGCTTATGTTTTCAGGCAGGGAGACTGCATTGTCAATGCTGTGCGTTACCTTTTGGCTTATGTACTACTTCAGAGTCTTCACCAAATGCCTAGCACCAGTTGTTACCTTTTGTTAGATAGAAGGGGTCCCGTATCTCCTTACCTGGAAGACTGCCTTATTCAGACAAAGTCACCCGCAAAACTTCAAAGAGCTATGCAAATCACCATGGCTTGCTTTCAGCAGGTAGATCTGACCGTCAACTTCCAGAAGATACAGCTCCACCCAAGCACTAGCAGTACCTTCCCAGGAGCAATCATAGACTCAGTTTAACAGAAGGCATTCCTCTTAGAGGACAAGCCACCTTACTTTCAGAATATCTCAGAATCCAGTACACCAAGCACTCCTTCACTACAAAGGAATTCCTCAGGGCCCTAGGTTAGATGACCTCTTGCATTATAATGATCCCCTTGCCAAAGTTACATATGAGAAATTTGCAGTGGTTCCTAAAGTACACCTGTGTAAGTCTCTCAGCCATAACTCATCTCTCACAGTAACTGTTATTTTTCATAACATGACAAAAAGATTCCTTGGTGTACTAAATAGCAAGCATTTTACAAGTGCTATCCTCCAGGAATCATTTACAAACCCAGTCCATTCTGCTTTCTTGGTTTTATCACATAATCCATTAAGTCTATCCCTTCCTCACCATCCAAAACACTATACATTCCCAAGCTTTGCTTTCTTGTCTTATCCTTCATTTCAATTAAGTACTGTTTTGTCTACTTAGATTGTTTTTGAGCTCAGTGCTGTATCCCAACTCTTACAAATTTATTGTTTGAAATGTTTAGTGGCTGTCTGATGGCTATGCATGATATGTGTACTACAATTATTATAACCACTCCCATGCATTTGATCTATAACTTCAGACTGTCCATTCAGGTTCTATAACTTGATGTGTGTAATTTCCAAACTATACATGGCCACAACATTTATTCTTGATGTATTTTGTTGTGTCTACTCAGCAGACACAGATTATCATGTAGCACCCTATTTCAGCTCCTGGCTAAAAACTTTTTGAAAATTCTCAGATTCCACCACAGTTATTTTTATTTATTTATTTAAATCACCATAGTTCATTTTTTTCCATCACCAGCCAAAAGTTGACACTTTCAGTGTTTATTTCACAAAAACAGTGTTGAATAAATTATTTTATTGCATTGTTTTAACTTTCAGATAAGTAGACCAATCAGAGGAGACAACTGACTTCACCAAGTTTGTTTATGGCAGACTGGTTATCCTAAACACCTAGTGTACATACAGTGAATGGCTTTTCTTCTGGTTGTTTTGGTTGCAGTTGGTCAAAGCTGTATGCACTTTAATTGTGCAAGACAGCAGAGTGATGCAGTGGTCGTTTTCACTCAGCCTTATTTTTATGCAGCCATATAATTGGTACATAAAGCAAAGGATGTTGTGTGAGGAAGAGAGGCTTGCCCCACTGCTGAAAATCTTGGCGTTCGAAAGACATGCGTGAATGGGCGTGCTTTTGTTGAAGGTTGGGCTTCGGGCTGGCACCTCAGCACCATAGAAATCTACTGCCAATCATTAGCGGACCGTAGTTCTGCTGTGGCGACCCCTAACCGGGAAAAGCCAAAAGAAGAACATTGCAGTTGTGAGTGCTGTTTCATGATTTAAAAAAAGGTGTTGAAGCATAACTTACAGATGAATGAAATGCTGTAACAAAGGTATACCCGGCAAAACTGGCTTGTGAGAGTTTCTTCAGAGAGTTCTGCAGATTAACTCAAACGTTGCAGAAGCTTCTTTCTCCTTAGTATTTGAATTTCAAACTGACTGGTTTTATGGGTCTAATGTTCACACTTTAGAAGTCACTTTTCTTGGTAGTTAATACCTCAGCCTGTAGGATGTTGGAATTGCAAGCCAGTATTTGAAAGGAACTGTATCTGATCTTTCAGGAGGACTAGTGTGTCTTTTGGGACCAATGAACATTTCCTGCTGAACGTAGTGTCAGAGTGGTCTCCTTATTCACTTCATTTATCCTGCTTTTTTTCTAAAAGCAAAGTCTAGGAGAGGGAATCCCATCCATACCCTTGCTTTTACATGATGAGAAGAGTGTTAATAGCTTAGGAAAACAATCCATTTATTTTTCTTGCTTTGCTTTTAAGTAAGGGGGATTAGCTGTTGTGAGTCAGTCCCTTTTGTAAATGGACTAATAATGTCATTTTCGAACACCTGCCTACAGCAGTCAAAGGGCATGTCGATAGAGACATGACTACTTCCTGTGCATGTTGTTATCTCCCCGACACCTCTACAAAACTACTAGGAGTCATTATTGATAATAACCTAAAATTTGACTTGCATGTCAATCAATTAATCAAGAACATCAATAAAAAACTAGGATCACTGTATACAATAAAAGCCTTCCTAACCCCTCCAGCCAGGATTGCCATAGCCCGCACCCACCTAATCTCAACACTTCTATATGCCTCCCTCCTTTTCTCTAATCTAAACAAGTTGGTCCTAAATAGATTGTCATCCTGTTACAATCACATTGCCAGGTTTGCCACTGGCCTGACATTTAGGACACACCACTGCATTAACCTCAAACAGCTTGGGTGGCTAGAACTTCCCAGTCTAATCCAATACAACCTTCTGACTATAGCTCAAATAATTCTCTTTAATCCAGATAATACACCATCCCTAATGAATATTATCACCCTTCATAACAATCAGCGACTGCTTAGATCCTCAAACAAATTACTAATTCAGACAATCAAAATTAGCAGTACAGCTGGGGATGCCCTCTTTGCAAACTCTGTAGGCAGAGTTTGGAATCTCCTTCCAGACGATATTACTTCGCTCTCCTCCCTTTGCCAATTTAAAACCAAACAGACAATATCTAGCACTAAACTGGCTTTGCCACTGTAACAAGCCTGGTTAACCCTCCTCATAAATGTTTATAATATATTACTTTCTGCCTACTGTCAATGTATTCCCCTGACTTAAACCAGGGATAACTATATCTGTGAACTTGCCTATCTCATATTTTTTCATGTATCCTCTGTAAATAACTTACCTGTAATTATGTCTACATTGTTATATTTTTGACTCTGACTACCTTGGAGCTTTTCTCCCAGGGCCTCCGCTGAAAATGGACATGTGTCCAGTTGGACTATCCCGGTCAACAAATGTAAAATAAAATAAAAAATAAATAAATAAAAACTGTTTCAAGATAGTGCCCATTGCAGATATTTGCACATCAACCACTTGATCATTGGTTTGTGAATTCAGTACTTTCATCAAGCCCTATTGTTTAAGAAATTATTTAAATATTCAGGCCATCTTTGACAGTTTGGTGCTTAAAGGCTGTGCCTTCTTAGTCTTTCTCCAGCTTTTGTCTTCATAGTAGGTTTATTTGTGCACTGCTGAAATTCTTCCAATAGCAAAATCACTGCAGGCAGTCCCCAATACCTGATGTATTAGCAATGTTATTCACTGTCTCAGTTGATCTTTGTGAAGGGCCTCTGCTTGTTGCAAATATATATATATATATATATACATATATATATATATATATATATATATATATATATATATATATATATATATATATATATATATATATATATATATATATATATATGCCTTTCTGCCATCCCCTTGTCTTGTATGGATGTCCTACAGTGTGAGTTTCCTGACGTTATTGGGCAAATGCATGATTTTGTATTCATGTTTTTATGCAGTTCATGTGTGCTTGCTCAGCTGATGGAGTCCATATTGGAGATCACAGAGTTTTGGTGCAACTTTTCCTAGTGCGGTGTACTCGCTCACTGAGTGCACGGACAAAGGCAGAAGCACCCAAGTTTGGGACACAGAGAATGCAGCAGTTCTGCAAACACTGAAATTTCAGAAGAGGAAGATCTTATGTTATAGTGGATTCCTGATTAAGTTACTTTTCTGTATGTGTGTTCAGAGCTGTCTAATCTTTAACTTAGTCTTTAAAGCTTTTATTGTTAATAAATGCTAATTTTGGAAGTCAGTTAATTTCTCTGTGGCAAGTATGAAGAATATAGAGTTAACAGTGATGAATACCTTAAATATGTTTTAAAGACAAACATGAAGAAGCATTTGTGTAATTGTTTGTTTGGTTGGGACAGATGTATTTCAGTACCATGTGCTTTATCCACAGAGAAAACATCTGTGCTGTTATTCTTGATGATAAGGTGGACATATTTAGACACAGGAATTCAAATAACTGTATTTTATGATATTCAGACTTTGTTCATATAAAACTTTTGTGAAGTTTAGATCATAGTGCCACTGCACTCTCCCTCTTTAACATCCCCTACTTCTCATATCTTAATCTACTTTCTGCCCTTAACTCACTCTTCTCACTAGCTCTCTCTAATCTTCCTTGACTACTCTTTCTACTGTCATCTAAAATCTGTTAAGCAAATTGCCTCAGAGAAACATTCTGTTGTAATTGTCTTGCCTTCATGCAACTACATCATGATAAAACTGGATTTTTTTAACCACTTACCCCCAAAACTATGCTCATCTTAATGACATATTTCTTTTTATACATCTTGAAATAGTTATGCTATACTCCTGATTATTGACACTGTTTAACATTGTATTGCTACTTAATGCCTTGTAATAATCCTCTAACATTGCTGTTTAATGCTAACTTATAATGAAAATTGTATAATATGTTGGAGCTTTTCTCCCCGGGCCTCCACTGAAAAAGGGCTCTTCAGCTCAGTCGGACAATCCCGGTCAACAAATGTAAAATAAAATAAATAATAAATAAATATGTTTTATATGGAAGGATAAGGTCGTTATATTCTCTGGGTCATAAAGTTATTATCATAAAGGCAAATACTGGATATACAACATGAAGTGTATCGAGCTGACAAATACATGGACCACTCCTAATTAACTGTCATTTTATTATTTTCTCTCTGTATAGATACACCAAGCATTACTGCTAAACTGATCAATGAACAGAAGGATGATAAAGAAAAAAAGAATCAGGAAGAGAAAGAAAAAATGAAAGCAGAAAATGGCTTTCAAGACAATTACAGCGTTGTTGTTGCCTCTGGTAGGTACACGCCACCATGTTCAGTTTTCTCAGGGCTGTCAGTTATAGAGGTATGTAGGGGCCTGTTGCCCTACTCTTTTAAAAGCAGCTCTGATAGCTTTGATGAAATCAGCAGTCATGAGAAAGGTTAAGATATTGTTTGAACTGCCTACCATAACTTATTTGTAGTGGAATCTGAATGTGATCATTAGTTTGTCAACATTTGTCATTCTTAAGAGTTGAGGGAGTAAAAGAGAAAAAAGTTCTTATTTTACATTGGCAGGGAACTACAGTTTAATTGTTAGGAAAAAAATAATGACTTCATTTTGCTGGACTTTTGTATATGACTTTCAGCTGAATAAATGGAAAAATATATTCTACCACTTTTTTGGTTGAGATGATTTGCACCAGCCCTTTACAATATCATTTGAGTGAGCAAACCCATTTAATAGTGATAGTTGACCTCTCTGACTTATTGCTTCATTTCCTAATGGCTGCAGCATTTGTACATAATTCTTAAACAACTTTACATAATTCTTAAACAACTTTATTGCTATTAAATAAAACATGTATTATTTACATTTCAGAATTATTTCATTTCACATTGTGTGCATTTCCATAGATCTTGAGACTTCATCTTGTAGCCATGGTGATAGTGTTTTCATTACAGTAGTGTAATGCTCTGCTTCCCAATACATAATTCTAAACATTTTCATTATGTGCATTATGGAAAGAAATCATATAATCCTATGTAACTTTCTTATTTTCACTTTATTACTTTTCTAATTCAGTGTGAAAACTTAATGTATCATTTGACCAATCTTATCTCTCTATAACCAATGTCTGTTGATGAATTCTATTCACTTGCTGCAGTATTCTTAACCTGAGGGATCTCCAACTTGAAAGCAATCCGATGTCAGCCAGTAAACAAAAGTCTTATATTACTGTAGGGTACCTGAGATGTCACATGTAGACTCTTGTCGGACGTAGGCCATAAAAGCGAAGTACACACATATCATCCTCAGAATTTTTCTCCTGCCAGTCAGAACACCATTCCAACCATCGGTCTGATCGTTTCAACATTTGCGACTTCAGCTTTTTGTCAGATAAGTGCCCCATTAGGGAATTTTTTTCTCTTGCTACTGTTTTGGTTATGTCATCCAGGAAGGGCAAGTGCCAGTGTGGAAAACAAATTCCACATAAGGACAGCTATTCTGAGTGTCTCTTTTGTGTAGGCCGTAATCCGAACCACAAGTCCTATAGCATTTACCAGTCCTTCATTCCAAAGACTCTGAGAAGCAGGCTTTCCTTTCTTACTATAGATTTAGAGAACCAATGGCTTAATGTATTAGCTAAGGGTATGGAGGGTACTTCGGGGTCTGATGCTGAGCCGGTGAAGCACAAGGCCAAAAAACCTCACCCTGCGGCTTCCGCTGCACTTCCAACTTATGCCATTTCTCCCAACGTGCTTATCAATTCTAAAGAGGTTCATCTGACTTCAGGCACAGATTCACAGGCTGAGCCCAGTTCTGAGGCCACCTTGACTTCGGCTGTGAGCACGTCCGTAGAGGTAGAACATAACGTCCAACCAGGATGTCATGGGGGAACCTAGGCTCGACTCTAGGGGGTACCTTGCACCTTAGCAAGAGAAAAGTTAGTCTGATACATTTGAATGTAGTCCTTTGTCCAGTCGTCTGACGTTGCATAAGATTGTTTCTCCTGCAAAGAAAAAAACAAAAGCCTAAGTATTTGTCCCCTACCAGAGAGGCCTCCTTCAGATTGGCAGGCCTTTTCTCAAAGCTTATTTCAGGTCTTTATGGCAATCAAACTGTCTTCCTGTCAGCTTGCTCTTACAGCTTGTGTTTGTGAGGTAAACACCTTGACCATCATTCCCAACCTTCTCAAAAAAAGAATTAGGGACAATGTGACGTGATCATTGTTCCTCTGATGAAGAGGAATTTCTGGCTTATTCCATGCAAATTCCTTTCCCCCAAGAATATGTTTCCTCTGAAGAGGAGTCACTAGGTGCTGACTCCCCAATGGAGGGGAGATATCCTTTAATGAAACTCTACTGAAAATGAGAGAACGTTTTAAATGGTATACTTCCCAAATTTTCAAAATCCAGAAAATGTGTTATCAACTGCTACAAGTTGATGACCCTAGCCCCTCTGCAGTTCCCCCTGTGCATCCTGCATTTCCGGATGCTTTTCACGGTGCTTCACAAACTCGAGACAACCAGGCCCTGGCCCCCAAGAAGCCAGACCTCTTCTACAAGGTCCCTGAGGATTATACATTTTTCTTCAGGGG
This sequence comes from Protopterus annectens, assembly GCF_019279795.1. NCBI lineage: Eukaryota > Metazoa > Chordata > Ceratodontiformes > Protopteridae > Protopterus > Protopterus annectens. Next base: position 692,997,843 of record NC_056727.1, read on the forward strand.
TCCTGCTGCAGACCCAGAAGTTATTTCTGTAGCTACAGACAAACCTTCTCAGATGCTTTCTTCCTCTAATCTGTCAAAGAGAGTAGAACCCTAGAGAGACTGGGTAAAAAGGCCTATATGTCAGCCACCTTGGCTTTCAGGGCCATTAATTACCAGAGACACATGACAAAATACTCCTTAGAGCTTTTGTGTCAAGCATCTAGTGTCACTACAGATCTTCCAGACTCAGATGGAAAAGCCTTGGCTCTATCTATCCTGGGAGCTTCCCCCCAGGTAGCAAAATATTCCATTAAATTCAGCTGTAATGCTGCGGGGGCTTGTGCTAGGGCAGCTGCTACTGGTTCACTTCTTAGAAGATTTTTCTGACTCAGGCTGCAGCCCCTCCAGGATGACTTCAAATCTAAGTTAATGGATGCACCATTAGACAATTCAGCCTTATTTGGTAAGGCAGCAGCCTCCTTATTTAAATCCCTACAGGAAAAAAACGAAGAACTCAAGGAGTTGAAACATATCCTGGTTTCTCCTGTGCCCAGGTTTCACAGGAATTTCCATTCAAAGCCTGTTTTTGTCCATAGCTGTACTCAACATCCCTCCATTAAGTTTTCTAGAGGAGGCAAGAGACAGCAGAAGCCTAGGCATTCTCAGCTGTCCTCACAACAAAGGGAGTCCTTTCCTGACAAAGCAGGGAGTCTGTGACTACCCTGCAGATACTCCCCTTTCACCTCTTTCCCTTTGCCTGTCCACTGCTCACGGGATCTGGGAAAGCATCACCCAAGACACTTGGTTCTTTCCGTAATCAAAAAAGTATATTTCATGGTTTGGCACTCCACCCCTACCATCAGGGGTATCCCTCAATCTCCTGGGGAGCAGTTACCCATCTTCCCAAAACTCCTTTTAGAACTTCAGCAGCAGAGCTCCATTTAAAATGTTACTTATTCTCAAGGAGAAAAGCTTCCTATTCAAGAATATTCCTGGTACCCAGGAAGGATGGTCCCTGGAGACCAACACTAGATTTATCCCATCTCAACACCTTCCTAAAGGATCCTACCATCAGAATGTTAACAGTCCAAACATTATTCCCCCTTATCCTTCCAGAAAGATACATGGCTTTTCTAGATATAAAAGGTGCTTACCTTCATATCCCCATTCACCCCAGGTTCAGGAGATTCTTATGTTTTTCTGTGGTTTACTGGCAATTTCAATTCTTTGCCTTGCTCTTTGGTCTTTCTACAGCACTAAGGGTACTCACGAAATGCCTGGCTCCAATGATTAAACACTGCAGACTTTTGGGCATCCAGATTTTCCCATATCTGGACCATCTGTTTTCACAGGCCCCAACTTCACACACACACACACTACTCCAAAACTTGGAGACCAACATTTTCCTCCTCAGGACACTGAGGTTCACCATGAACTACAGGAAATTAGTCCTCAAGCTTTCATTGGACCACATTTTCCTGGGTTTTGAAATACAGACAGACATTATGAGAGTATCATTTCTCCCTCAGTAGGTGCAGGACCTTCAGTTCTTCTTTCACTCCCTTCTCCCCTTAACTCACATCATGACCGGGGGGGGGGGGGTCCTCAGGGTGCTGAGATTTATGTCTTCTGCCGTTCCCATGGTACCAATTACAAAACTCCACATGGGGAAATTCCAGTAGTTCCTCAGATCAGTGTGGACCCAGCATTCTCACCTGCTAGATACCAAGTCCCCCTCATTCCTTGATTAAAGAAGGTACTACTCTAGTGGATCCATGAGATAGATTTAAATCCAGGTCTACCCCTGCATCCTCTCCACAGTCCTAGGACTCTACACAGATGCATCAGAAATGGGCTGGGGAGTGGCCTTCAGCAAATTCATATTTAGGGAATTTGGACCCCCTCCCAAAAATCAGAGCACATCAACATCAGGGAAATGCAAGCATTCCTACTTTCTCTGCAGGCATTTCAAGCTATACTTTGCCCAGGCCCTCAGCAACTGTTCACAGACAACATGACAGTCCTCTGGTATGTGAACAAGTGGGGGGGGGGAACCAAATCCCATCTCCTGTGCAGGTTAGCTCTTCTGGCATGGATATTTCTGGCCCAATACCACAGGACTATTTGGATAGTATACTTCCTCTCCAACTGGAATTTCATGGCAGATTGCTTAAGCAAATTTCTGACTCAATCCCTTGAATAGATGCTTCACAGGGACATGTTCCTGGGTATGTCCACCAGTGGGGTATTCCTCAAATAGACTTATCCCCCCCCCCCACACCCCCACCCACAGAACAGACAACTTCCAAAATTTTGTGCCAGAGTCCCAAGTCCTCTGGTTTGGAAAGTAGACACCCTCTCATTCTCTTGAAAGGGGATGTTTCTGTATGCATACCCTCCCCTTCCTTTAATACCAAAGGTCCTGTTCAAGATTCAACAAGACCAACCATAAATCTTGCTAGTGGCTCCCGTTTGGCCAAGACAGCACTGGTTCCCCCTCCTTCTACATTTAGCCAAGAAATGTAGTCCCAGAAAAACTGACTCAGGTCAATACACCACTGGTTCACCTTCCTTCTACTTTTATCCGAGGAAATTTTGTCCTAGAAAAAACTGATCCAGGCCCTTTTTGAATCTGCATCCTCAGCCTCCTTCAAACATTGCTCTTGGAAAACTGTTTTACTAGTGGCCTTGACATCAGCCAGAAGGGTGTCGGAGCTTCAAGCCCATATAGCGGTTCTCCCCTTCTTTGTATTTCCTAAGAATAGGGTATCCTTGAGAACAAATCCTTCCTTTATGCCAAAAGTAATTAAGGAGTTATCCCTTAACCAATCCTTCCAATTACCTGCCTTCTTCCCATCTCCACAAAGCCACAGTGAGAAGGTACTACACTCCTTAGATGTACACAGACAACATAGGGTTTATGTGAACAAGACTAAAGCTATCAGGAAATGTGGTCAGCTGTTTGTGAACTTTCAACCCAGGGCTCTGAGTTTACCTGTTTCTAAACAGACTATTTCTTCTTGGATTTCAAAGACTATTTGTTACAGACTCCCTTCACCCGTGAAAGCCCACTTTACCAGGGCTGTGGTTTCCTCTAAGGCATTCTTCAAGGGCTTAGATAAAAACAGCATCCTTGAAGCAGCCACCTGGTCTTCTATCCATACCTTTACCAAGCACTACAAACTGGATGGTATTTCCAGAGCTGGCTTTGCCAAAGTCATTTTACATGGCTTCATTGAGAAGATCCAATGCTCCTTCCTCCTCCTTTCCTTCTTGAGCTTTGGCACTCTCCCTCAGGTTTAGAATACTGCAGCAAGTGAATAGAAAGGCATAGAATAGTTGTGTAAAATCTTACTATAACCATAGATGTCCTTCTCTTCATGGCTGCAGTATTCTGTCCCTCCCTCCTTCCCCCCTGGTCTGTTGTTCTACTTGGATGTACTGACCTTCTATATCCTTAGTCTGGCATTCCTCCTGGGATATTCAGTTCTGACTGTGGTATGATCGTACGTCTGTTTTGTGACCTACATCCGACAGTAGCCTATGTGTGACCTCCCATATACCCTACAGTATTGTAAGACTTTTGTATACTGGCTGATGTCAGGTCTCCTTCAGGCGGGAGATCCCTCAGGTTAAGAATACTGCAGCAATGAAGAGAAGGACATTTATGGTTATGGTAAGATTTTACACAACTATTCTTTAACTTTGTGTGTCACACATTTAGTGCAAAATTTCATTACTTTTCCTAGCCAATTTCTATAATCATCTTACAATTACTGTTACTATAGATCCTTTAAATATAATATAGTGCTCCCTAGCCTTTTCCCACAGAAAAACACATTACATTGCCCTGTAAGTAGAGTTGTGCTGAAATTCTATTAACACCTCCTCCAACCACTCCTTCCCTGGAGATTTAATCTTTCTCCACCTAAGTAACCTTTTTTGAATCCAGTACCGTGTCTTGTGATTTAGTGTCTAAATGTATGATCTGTTACATTCTTTCTTACCTCCCAGTTTAGTGCTTACCCCACAGGGTGATTTAATATTTAGTATACAACATCTTTGTCATTTATACTGCAAGTTTTGATTTTGCATACCTTACCTGTCTGTATTATACCCCTGCTTCAACTGAAAAGACTTCTCATCCATGCATCTAAATAACCAATACTGAATGACTAAACAGTAATATCTTTCTTTATTCTTGCATAGTTCTTGAATAGATCAAATATTGTTATGTTTTTCGGGCAGTAAAGCATAATTAACAATGTAGAAAAGTGCAAAAAGATCATTCAAAAACTGAAATACTCCACAAGCAGTATTGAAAAATGAAGGCTCAAAACCACAAGTAAATTAAATGTAAGCGCTTTCGTTTACTAATGTACAGCAGACTTCTTCAGACAAACAGTTGAATACAAAAAACAGTTTAAATACTGTGCAAGCGTGACATCATCACACACATTGGACAAACCCTGCCCACATTTAAACTGACAACAGCCAAAAGGTAAAACATAACAAATAAATACAATTAATCAAATACAGTAAATTCATAGGTTCATAGGTTCATACTAGGCTATCTGCCCTAGGGCATTTATAAGCCTAGCCAGAATGTGTTTGGCTTTCGCCACCCGTTTTAAATTTATTTTGCTATGCCCTTTTTCGAGGTTAGTATACTGTGCCTCTGTCTAACAGTGACACAGAAGTGATACCCGGGGTAAACCTACGATCTCCCATCCACTCATCAAGATTCCTCTTGAAGAAAGTCAATGAGGGACTCTGCCTAACCCGGACTGGGATTTTATTCCAGAGTGAAGGGAGCCTCTGGGTTATGAATTTGTCCCTCCAGCATGTCCTATTTATTTCAGTGCTGAGGTTCAAGTCTCTCGAGCGCGTAGCTCGATGGGATTTGGATTTTCTGAGGTGCAGCATGTCCATTAATTCCGGGTTGGACATGGCTTTATATGTCAGGCACAGATCGCCTCTGAACAGGCGGTATGCCACTGAGTACAGCTGGAGTTTCTTTAACCGGGCAGCATATGGCATCTGTTTGAGCCCTTTGATCCTCTTGGTGAGGTACTTTTGGGGTCTTTCCAGTTGCTGCAGGTGTCTGGTAAGGTACATCCCAAAAGGGGCATTGTACTCAATTATGGGCCTGATGAGGGTTGAGTAAAGAGGCACGATGACCTTCCCTGATCTAGAGGTGAATCCCTTCATGATTAGGTGGGCTATATAAAATGTTTTTCTAACCACTTTGGCCACGTGGTTGTCAAATGAGAGATTGCTATCAACTTGGGTCCCCGGGTCCCTAATTACTTCTTCTGTACTTATTGGATTACCACCTATGTGGTAATTTGTGGGCACTTTGTTTTTGCCAAAGGGGATGACTATACACTTTTTGGCATTTGGCTTGAGGCCATGGCTCTGGCACCAGTTGTCTGTTTCTATGAGGCCCTTTTGGAGGATGCTTGTGTTGGCTGGAGAGTCGATTATGGCACCCAGTTTGCAGTCATCTGCGAACTTGGTCAGCCACAGTCCTTCTGTGTTGGCCTGTACCTCTGAGAAATATATATACTGAACAAGAGAGGTCCCAGGGCTGAGCCTCGTGGGATACCACTTGTAACTGGTTTGGAGTCTGACATGGCTCCAGCAATTCTAACCATGTGGGTTCTGTCCTTGAGCCAGTTTGCAATCCATCTAGTGACATAGGGGTTTATATTTAAGCTGGTGAGCTTATCTATAATGCCCGAGTGGGGTATTGTATCGAAGGCTTTTGCGAGGTCCATGTAGGCTGTGTGGACCACCTTCCCCTCGTCAATGGCCTTGGTGACTGTTTCAAAGAAATCAACCAGGTTTAAGAGGCAGGATCTGCCCTTAAAGCCGAACTGGGTAGGATCCAGTGTCTGTAGGTCCCCAATATCTTTATTTATGAGGTCCATGATGATCCTTTCCATAGCTTTGCAGACCAAGCTAGTCAGGCTTATGGGGCGATAGTTTCCAGGATCCGTTGAGGCACCACCTTTATGGAGAGGGACCACTGTTGATGTCGCCACTCTTTGGGCACATATCCTGTAGTAAGGCTGAGATTGAACAGTAGTTTTATGTTTGGGTTTAGCTCTTCTTGGAGTTCATGTAGGGCAACCCGGGACACTGTCTGGTCCCATTGATGCTGTGTTTTTGCTTTGGAAGGCGGCTCTTACCTGAGCATCTGAGATGTCAGGGGAAGCACTCTGCTGGGATAGATATTAAGCCCTTTTGGTGGGGAGGGTTGCGCTGAACCTGTCAGCTACGATGTTGACAATGTCTGTGGGTTCAGTGTATTTTTGTCATTTTGGACTAATTCTGAGCATATCTGGGAATTACCACCCAGGTTCCTAACATAACTAAAGAAAGCCTTGTGATTATCCTTAGTGTCCTGTGCAATTTTTCTCTCGAAGCTGGCCTTAGACAATTTTATGAGTGCCCGTAGTTTTTTACTAATACTGATCAGTGATGCCTTCCCTTTTTGGGATTTTGCTCTATCATTTAGTAGCTTCCTCCTTCTATTGTATAGTTTGTTTATGGCTGGGGTCCACCAGACAGGACTTCTGCCTTTGAAGGATTGGGTCTTGGTTTTATTTGGGATCGCATGATCCATGCATTCCTGAAGGTGTTCATAGAATGGGTTTATAAAGGATTCTGCGGTCTGGGCCGTATTTTCCACAGGCCCGGGGGCTTTGAAGGATTCCACCTCGGTTTTGAGGAGTGTGAAATTTGCTTTAGAGAAGTTTTTCACTGTGGTTTTCTGGGCAGGGGGTGGGGTCGGGATGTGAATATCCAGTGAGATTAGTTTATGGTCTGATCTTACCAGTGAGGGATACACTTCTGGTCTGGAGCATAGAGTCCCCATGTTGGTGATGATCAGGTCCAGTATGTTTTCCCCTCTTGTGGGAGTGGTAACAAGTTGTTCCATAGCATTTGAGTTTATAAATTCTAGGAACCTTTGGGCTAGGGTGTTGGAGCTAGAGTAATGCTCCCAGTCTATGTTTGGGTAGTTGAAGTCGTCCAATATAATGGTGTTTAGAGAGACCTTCATATTTTCCAGTGTTCTCAGAAAGGCCGAGTGGGGTTCCTGGGTTTGGGAGGGTGGTCTGTAGCAGGCTGTAAACTGGAAGGCAGTTTTACCCACTGTTAGTTGCACATGGATAGTCTCTGATGCTTCGTGCTTTGCCACCAACCTGGAGGTGTGGGTATCTTTGATGAATATCGATACTCCCCCTCCTTTTGTGGTTCTGTCCAAGTCTTGGGGCCGAAAAGCATGGTATGAGGTATAACCTGGTAGTGCTGGGGTGCTCTTGGGAGCCCTGAACCAGGTTTCTGTTACTGCACAGATATCGATGTTCTCCATGCTAAGGAGAGTTTCGAGTGCGTGCATCTTGAGGTTTAGACTTCTGGCATTGAGTAGCATTACTCTTAGTTTCTTATCCCTTGTGATACCTATGGAGTTGGGTTTGTCTTTTGAGCCTTGCCTAAAAAAGGCACTATGGGGGTAGCAAGAGCCTTTGCCAATATCTGAAAGCCCAGGGGTGACAGGTGCAAGCCGTCCCTAGCGAAGCATCGTGGCTTGTCGAGCATATCATCCCAAGCTGACAGGCATTGGATCCCCTTTGAATGACACCAGTACTTAAGCCAATTGTTGAAATTGATCATCTTGTCTTCGTATTGTGGCATCATTCTTGGTGAGGGTAAGATGCTACTCAAGGTCAGGGTCATACCGGCCTGGGCTACATGCTCAGAGAGCTCCTTTATGTCTCCTTTAATTCATAAAGCTAACCTGAATTATTACTCACTAAAAGCAATGTCATACTCAGGTTACAACATATATAATTGTGTCAATCATTAAAAACTATATATCAAAAATATTTTATATTAAAACTTTATAAACCCGTATATATATAAACGCATACACAGGAATTTAAACCACCAGCCAAGAAACATCAGGAATCATTAATTAAATGTATACCAAAAATATATGTGTTTGCAAAAATTAATCACCTTAATAAAGATTTTAATTTCAGCATACCCTTAATAGATAAGGTGTCATTTAGCCCTGGGGGTGTTTGAGCATTAAGTCTAAGCTGCCAGGCTAATTCTTTTTCCTCTAATCTCAGTAATGTTGGGCCCCCTCTATCATTCTCTATTACTCTGTCAATAGCTAGAAAAAGGAATTCATGAGTAGGGTTCAGACTCACATGCCTAGTCAAAGCATTATTCAAGTTCATCTGATTAATATTATAGATATGTTCGTAAATCATAAGCCTCAAAGATCTATCTGTCTTTCCAATATAAAAAGACGGACAAATCTTACATATACTCAAATAAACAACCCCCTTTGATTCATAATTAAATTTCCCCTTAACTAAAAAGCGATGATTTCGTATTGTAAAAGTGCAGCTGGTGCTAATATACTTGCACGACCGACAATGCCCACATAAGTATTGCTTTCAAATTCCACCCCCTCCTAAAAATTTAGCAATCTAGCAATTTGGTTTTAAAAATGTTCTAGTTAGGGTCATAAAATCCTACCACAGGACAAGCATATCTTGTGTGTTTGTGCTTCTCACTTGGATAAAAAAACATTTGTAGCAGTTTTGAACAGTGAACTCTCATAGACGGGTGAAACAAATGAATGCTTAAGGGTTTGCTTCCTAGAGGTTCATGTTAAGAGAGAAAGCATATGAAGAAAGACAAGAGAAAATGGGAAAGAGATGTCCAAGTTTCTACTTCAGCTAGGCCCTCCCATGTCTCTGACAAAAAACGATTGGATGATGATTCTCAAGTATTGCTTTTAGACAAGCTTAGAGACAAGACTCCATTTGCTTCTGCTTTTAAAGTTAAATAGTCAGATGTTGCTCATGCTGAGTTTCTGTGTTTTCTATTGATATTCATACAAAAGACAAAGTAGTGTTGTCTATTTTTGAGCCTGACTGTCAATATTGTTGCCCTCCAGGCTTCATTCTACCTTTTCCATCCTTTCCACATGTTTTCTCCATAGCCCCTTTGTGAATCTAAACATGGACTGAGACGAGATAATTGAGGAACGTAGTAAAGGGTCAGATGGGCATGGGTGTTCTCTCTCTTCCCCCACTGGTTCCTGGGTGGCTAGAGATTCCAGTAATACCTTCCCATCTCAGTGACTCCTCACCAGGTTGGTACTTTAAAATGGTAAAATCTAAGCTAGTTGTTGCTGCAGGTTCCATCATGGATACCAGTGTCACCCAAGTCCTCTGCAAGTCCACTGATGCTGGTTATGCTGGCACTAACTTATTGCTGTTGCAAAGAATGTCAACCCCAATGTCTCATTCCCAGTCATGGCACATATGTCCTCAGTCTCACTGATAGTGTTAAAAATATTGGCACTTGACCGATCAGTTCTGAAGCAGAAGGCATCAGACCTGATGCCAACTGGTCTCTAGGTATCAGTACCAATAACTATAGGTTCTCCATCCAATTCCTGAGTGTCATTGAATTTGATGCATATGGGTTCAACAGTGAACTTTCCTGCATCTAGATTGGTGCAAGTGAAAAAAGCATTGGTACACTTGTACTGTTGAATGAGCTGTCCCAGGACCCTGACATACTTACGTCTGAGAACTTACACACCTCCACCTTTCTGCAAGAGAGAGAGAAATGAGCTGAGGGTAATGGGAGGTCAGCTGCAGGATAGATACAGAGTGTCCAGGTCTCATTTACTTTCTTCAGTCTCAGATTTTTCCCACTAAGTATCTAGAAAAGGAGAACATGCAGGAGTAAGCACATTGCCTCTCCACAGAAGTCCCCCACTCCAAAGAGTGACGCTGGTGATGGAGAGCAGTCCTCACTTGATGGTTTCAAATTCAGGTAAACATTGGACATGCTGTTGAAAGGATCATGGCCCTTTGGCCCTGTCTCTCTTTAGATGAAATCTTACAGAAGGTGTGCCATTCATCTCCCATGACTTCTTGAGTGATTACCCTGCAGACAATAGTTACATTGGTCATACAGAAGGCGTTGCAAAGATCCACTTTAGTGGCTTCCTATCCCAGGGAGATTGGCTAAGCTTCTTGTGTCATTCAAAGGGGATCCAGTATTTGTCTGTCTGGGAAGACATGATTGACAAACCACGATGCTTTGCCAGAGATGGTCTGCACCTGTCACCCCTGGGATTCAGGTTACTGGCTAAAGCTCTTGCCACCCCTATAGTGCCTTTTTTAGGCAAGGTTCAAAGGATAAAACCACCACCGTAACAGATACAAGCATGCAAAATCTGTAGGTAATGCTAGAAGTCTAAACCTCAAAATGCACTCTCTCGAGGAACTCCTAAAAATGGAGAACATCGATATCTGTGCAGTGACTGAGACCTGGTTCAAGGCTCCAGAGAGCACCCCTGCAATACCAGGCTACAATTCTTACCACACTTTTTGGCCACAAAACCAAGACCGAAACACTAAAGGTGGAGGAGTGTCCATATTCACCAAGGATATTCACACCTCCAGGCTAGTTGCCCAACACAATGCATCTGAAATTCTCCAGGTGCAACTAACACTAGGTAAGACTGCAATCCAAATTGTAGCTTGCTACAGATCCCCCACCATACCCCAAGATTCTCACTACACCTTCCTAAACATACTGGAAAATATTAAGATACAACCAATCACCCTAATACTAGGTGATTTCAACTACCCTACCATTAATTGGGAAAACTACTCTGGTACCAACTCCTTTTCCCAACGGTTCTTGGAATTCATAAATTCCAATGCCCTGGATCAACTAATCCATAGTCCCACCAGGGGCTCCAGTATCCTAGACCTGGTCATTACCAACATGGGAGATAGATGCTCCACACCAGTGGTCACCCCCTCATTGGTCACTCTGACCATAAGCAAATCACCCTTGACATCCACATCCCACCCCCACCCCCCAGTAAGGAAACCTCCTTAAAAAAATTCTCCAAAGCCAACTTCATGCTACTGAAGTCAGAAGTGACAAACTTCACAACACCCACGCAGACAGGATCTGGAAGTTCGACTGCAGAATCCTACACTAAGGCACTGTACGAGCACATCCACTCGTACATGAATCGTGCCATCCCAAATAGAACCAATATGCTCTTCTCCAAAAAAAAAAAAAGGAAGCCAATCTGGTAGTCCCCTGCTATAAGCAAACTATACAACAGAAGGAAAAAACTGTTTCAGAAAAATCCCAGGATGCAAAAAACTCCCTCACCAGCCTCAGTAAGAAGTTGAGATCCCTCATAAAATCCTCAAAAACTAGTTACGAAAATAAAATTGCCAAAGATTCCAAAGACAACCACAAGGCATTCTATAGTTATGTCAAGAATCTAAATGGCAATACTCAGATCTGCTCTGAGCTACAACAAAATGACATTAAATATACTGATCCCAAGGATATTGCCAATATCCTAGCAGATCGATATAGTTCCAACTTCACTCCCCTCGCCCCCTAAAGGGCCCATCTCGATACCAAAAGATTGCCAAATTCCGATAATCACAGCCACACAGGTAGAAACAGCACTCTCCAAAGCTAAGAATACAGCATCCATGGGACCAGATGACATCCCAGGCTGTGTACTACATGAACTACAAAATGAACTGGCACCCCACCTAAGTGTCATGTTTAATCATAGCCTCACCTCAGGCTTCATGCCCACCGAGTGGCGCACAGCTACAGTTATTCCGCTCCACAAGGGAGGATCCACCTTGGATCCCGGGAACTACCGTCCCATCAGTCTGACAAGCCTGATCTACAAGGGCATGAACGCATTATCATGGAACTTACAAACAAAGACATTGGCAACCTCCAGACACTGGATCCCACCCAGTTTGGGTTTGTGAAGGGCTGATCTTGTCTCCTGAATCTGATTGACTTCTTTGAATCGGTCTCCAGAGCTGTGGACTAGGGTAAGGAGGTCCACACAGCCTATCTGGACCTCGCCAATGCCTTTGACACCATCCCCCACTCTGGAATCATAGATAAACTTTCTAAGCTGGGCATAAATCCCTACGTCACTCGATGGGTTGCCAACTGGTTTACTGACAGAACCCATACTGTAAAAGTAGCCGACTCCACATCCAGCTCCAGACAAGTGACAAGTGGAGTACCTCAGGGTTCAGTCCTGGGACCACTCTTGTTTGGCATGTACTTCTCTAAGCTGGGCATAAATCCCTACGTCACTCGATGGGTTGCCAACTGGTTTACTGACAGAACCCATACTGTAAAAGTAGCCAACTCCACATCCAGCTCCAGACAAGTGACAAGTGGAGTACCTCAGGGTTCAGTCCTGGGACCACTCTTGTTTGGCATGTACTTCTCTGAAGTACAGGCCAACACTAAGGGACTCTGGCTAACAAAGTTTGCAGATGACTGCAAACTGGGAGGCATTATTGAATCCCCAAATGATGTGGATATTCTAGAAAAGGGCCTTACAGAAACAGATGCCTGGTGCCAGAGCCATGGGCTCAAGCTTAATGCCAAGAAATGTATAACCATCCCCTTTGGAAAAAAACATGTACCCATGAACTAACACATAGGTGGCAGGACACTAAACATCGAAAGTGTGATGAGAGGCTTTTTGACACAAGTGGACAGTGGTCTCACTTTCGATAACCACATCGCCGCAACAGTCAGGAAATCCTTCTACGTGACACACCTCGTCACTAAGGGCTTTTCATCCAGAAAAAAGGAGGTCGTTGTTCCACTGTACTCATCCCTTATTAGACCCATTATAGAGTATAATGCCCCATTTGGTATGTACCTCACAAGACATCTGCAACAGCTGGAAAGGCCACAGAAATACCTCACTAAAAGAATCACAGGCCTAAATCAGGTGCCATATGCTGACCGTCTAAAAAAAACTCCAGCTATACTCTGTCGCATATCGTCTACTCAGAGGCGATCTCTGCTTAACATACAAGGCCATGTCAAACCCTGAGCTGTTGGACATGCTCCACTTAAAGAAATCCCAATCCCTCAGAACCACATGCTCTAGGGATCTAAACCTTATCATCACAATGAATAAAACATGCTAGAGGGATATGTTCCTGACCCAGAGACTACCCATACTCTGGAGTAGACTGCCCATACATGTCGAGCAGAGCACCTCATTGGCCCTCTTCAAAAGGAGCCTTGATGATAGGATGGGAGATAGGAAATTCACCCCGGGGATCATGTCAGTCGGCCTGCTAGACAGGGGCCCAGAGAAGTAAATATTGTGGGAAAAAATTTCCAGGGAATTGTTATGGCTAGGCTTGCATAGGCCTTAGGGCCGATAGCCTAGTGCCAACCTATGAACCTATAAGATCCTCTAGCCCCCGTAAAGGTTGGTAATTTTGGACAAAGACTCCACTAACTTTATTCCCTAAAAAGAAAACTGACAAACCATGTCCATCTGTCTCTATTCCCCATGGACTATTTTGGAAGGAGAGTTAATGCATCTAGTAATTTTACTGTCACATATGATCAGATTCCGATATGAACTTGCTGACAAGATGAGCTGCACATTGCCGAAGTTGCTGCACTTTGAAATGCATAGCAGGTTGGAGATAGAGGAGTCAACTATGTTGACCATTTTCAACATTAACATTAAAGACTTGTACATAATGCAGCCCGTGTCTCAATGAGGGCAGTCAGAACAGACATTGCCATGTAGATACTACCTTGCTCAGGCACTGGGATTTTGCTGACAGTTTCAAAGCTTTCTTCATCAGTGCCCACTAATCAAAAAGTAACCTCTTCAGTGTCATGATAAAAGAAAAACTAGAAAGGAGTGAGTGAAATGGTAAGATGCTCAGAGCAGTTGGCATTACATTTTCCACTCATCAAAAGATAATCTTCCATGCCTAGATGAGTACCCCCAAAAATGTTCACAAAAAGTAAACTTTGAGATTTCCAGCATCATTTTGACAGAGGCCAGTGTGGCTGTGATGGTTTAGAGAATAGGTGCCACCAACTTAGCAGAATGAATCAGCAAAACCAGGGGTTTCACAGTCCTCTGTGTTGGGAGGGGTCAACAGCAAAATCCTTGAGAAATTGCTGGTCATCCCCTGAGAAGTTATTCAGGGGTTGTGTTACTCTCCACTTGCCTGTGTGGATGGATGTCATGCAGTATACATGGTTAAAGAAAGTGATAACTAGGGGCTGTACAGTAACCTTTTTGCCTTTGTCTTAGCTTCTGTCCCACCCCTTCAGAGAGGTATAGCCAAAATATCAATCAGTCCACTTGTACAACACCCAACTTTCTTTTCCCAACCTTAAGTGGCATGGCCTAGTGCAGACTTTTCTTTAGTGTGGATATTTTGTTATGCTTATGATTGTTTATGTGGTTGTTCACTCTTCTAGTACACTTCAGAGACATAGAGATGAAAGGAGATACTGCTTTTTATGGGAGTAGGGGAGAAGTTAGAGCCACAGAATGTTTCAGATGCTGATTTGACTTGTGCTTGTGGCTGCTAGTTGTATGGGTTGCCGTGATTGGATGTGGATCATTTGTCATTATGTTAAGTACATAACTTTGGTTTCTTGCCCAGTTTCTTAATCTTGGATGGGTTTTTAATGGTAAGTTCACTGCCTGGGAAAGAAGAGCATGCCTTCCAGAAGCAGAAAAATGTAGACCTTGACCCATCCCCTTTACACATAGGGATGAAGCCCCTGATTTTGACGCAGGTGACCAAGAGTCGATTAGCGACAATGATGCTAGTAGGGTCAGGCAGAGAAGATGGGAGGATTTGTTCGCTCATCAATCCAGAAGCGAAGGAAATGCCATTGGCTCAATCCTTGAGTGATAAATAGAATAGCAAGACCAGTAAATGTTCATCCACTGTGAGCCAACCAAGAGTATGATGCTTGTGTTGTACATAGCCACGAAGTAGGCAGAACTTTGTGGTGCTCAAGGGACCACAGCAGGGATCCCTCCATGGGGGAGGGGAGGCTGATTCACTGGACCTGAAGCTAACCCATTCCCTTTTATATAATTCTTAACAAATAGTCTGATATCCCCAGTCAGTAACAAATGGGTTGTAGAACACTTGCCTAACCTGGGAACGCCTGTACCTTGACCTGATAAAATGAATAAGTTCATTGGGTGAAAGTAGAGAAGCCTTCTGGCCAGCTGAGTCAAGGCAGTGGATCAGAGGACATAGACATGTTTCTGAGCAAGTCCTGATGCTGTTGAAGTATATCATCTTCTATTTCATAGTAACAAATTAGTTCCCTATGAGCTGCCTCACTTTGAAATCCACTTAAATATTTTAGGTCCCTGGAAGTACTAGGTCCTCACAAGTCTGTCTGTAGGAAGTATTGCCTTAAGGTGCCATGAAACTGGACTCCAGATAGTCACTATATCTTGTTTTAATGTGTGGATAAAACATTAGGATTTGGCCTCTGTGTGCTTATTCAGGATTCTTTATACTGTATAGCTGGATATGGTCGCCTGTACCCAGTTTGGTATCATGTAGTTGCTGCTACTTGTTATTTTTTAATATCCATGTTACCATTACTGTTTTGACTGTTGCAATTGCTTAAGCTGACTTCTTGGTCTTTGAGGTCATTTGGTAGTCCCAGGGTTACAAACTCTTTCTCACATGCTGTCTGACAAGGATTCCAAAGCTTTGGACAGTTGTGATGAAATAAATTACTCTCACACTGGGACTTAGGGTCCTTAAGTTGCAGCTCATCTGTCCCATTTCCAGTCCTTCCTGGTAGAATTGATGCACAGGAAAGCTCAAGAACCTCCTGAAGTCTGAGCTGAAGAAAAAAGACCTTTTCTTGGCCGTGTGTGGCTGATTGATTAATGTACCTCCAGTATGGCCCTATGTAATTTGGATTCTGTATGTTGTCACTAGGGCAGATCGCCATCACAGAGGTTGTCCTTTCTTGAGAACTGGGTTATCTACAGTATTCTGCAGTGTTAGTTTAAGGAAGGACTTCTCATTGGCCCAACCCCACAGGTTGTTTTTACCATCTTCCACAAGGGAAGTAGGCCATTTCCTTGGTGATGGGGCCATTGTCTGTGCTTTTGGTACTCCCCCTCCTCATCCGAGAAGAGAATGACTTGTTATCCTAAAACCAAGGTCAATCATCCATTTTTAAACCTGTTTATTTATGCTTTACACTTCAGCTTGCAAAATGAGTTACATAAATTGATAATAAAAATGTCATGAGCATTTTCCATTATCAAGACTTGTAAGGTGGCCGTACACATATTAATAGGCTGATTTGAGCTTTAACAGTGTGAAAGCAGAAATTGAGAAAAAAGGGCCACTGAAACTGTCTGTTTGGGTCAGGTTTGCCAGACGTCCCTATTTGAGCAGGATTGTCCCAGGATCAGCAACTTGTATACCGGCATATGGGCCAATCAAAAATCGGTGTACACAGAGCTACTTGTGTTTAATGCGGAACTGCCTGATGTTCCTTATTAAACAAAAGTAGCTCTGTGCTTAAAGACCTTATTTTTATATTTTGGCCCTCATCGTGAATGACCTTTTTTTTTTTTTTGTGCGTCCTCACTTAGCGTGAAAGACCTTTTTAGTCCCTACCCGGACAGTCAGAAATCTGGCAACCCTGGTTTGGGTACAATTCAGACACTGGCTAGTAGTTACACTACTGGGATGCCAACAAGGAAGACATTTAAAGAATCTGAGAGAAAATCAGCCAGGAAAAAGAGAGGAAAAATCTGGTTGGCAAGTTTCAGTTTTGGTACAGGACATGACCTCCATTAATTTGGAGGAATAAAATAAGTTAAATGCATTCAGCAATGTTTAAAATAAGTGAAACACTTAAGGAATATATAAACTCAAATAACAAAATGCTGGTAAATTAAAGAAGCTTTAACTAACTATTCAGAGAAACTGATAAAACTGCAAAATCAGAGGCTGAATTGAAAAAAAGACTGGCTGAGCAAGAGTCTTCTCAGAAAGCTGCATGAAAAAAAATATATATAATTAGAAGACAGAAACAGAATGTGCAGACAAAATCTGAGATTTTCTGCTGTACCAGGTAAAACTGTGAGGAACAGACTGTATTAATTTTATGAAAGTACAAATAAGAAAGTAGATTAGTGTTTCTTAGCAGGATTTATTCATTGAAAAGCACATTGTGTGTATGCACCAATTTTAGCTATGAGAAAGGTGTCCAAGACTGGTGTTAGTAAAGATGCAATTATGGCAGCATCAGGAGTTGATATTGATACAGCTGTGGCAGAAAGGAAATGTGTAAAATTGGAGACAGTAGTGTGTTTCTTAGAAATGTTTGATCACTGTACACCAGACAGAAGACAATCAAGTTTATCCCAGCAATCAGGAAATGTTAGGAGGGAGGTGTGGGATCAGGGTTGCCAGACTTCCCTATTTGGGCAGGACTGTCCCGAGATCAGCAGCCTGATCCCGAGTCCCGCACTGCCGGTTTAAATCCCGGGCAGCCTCCGCTTTGTTTTTTTTTTTTTTTTTTTGATTGGCCTGTATATCGGCATACGGGCCAGTCAAAAATCGCTAAACACGGAGCTTCTTGTATTTAATGCGGAACATCGCAGTTCTGCATTAAACAGAATTAGCTCTGTGTTTAGGGATTTTTTTGATTGGCTCTTATACCGGTATACGGGCCAATCAAAAAATCGCAAAACAGAGCTACTTCTGTTTAATGTGGAACTGCGATGTTTCGCATTAAACAGAAGTAGCTCCATGTTTATTTATTTTTGATTGGCCCGGGCCAATCAAAAAAAAAAAACACAGAGCTACTTTTGTTTAATGCGGAACTCTGATGTTCCACATTAAAGACGTAGTGTGGAAGACCCTTTTTTTTTTTTTTTTAGTCTTCACTTACTGTGAAAGACCTCGTATTTTAAGTCTTCACTTTGTCCCTACCTGGCCAGTCAGAAATCTGGCAATTCTGTGTGGGATTCAAGCTGCTACCTTCATAATATTTTTTCCTGGAGTAGCAAAGACGTTTTTGATGTAGAACAAGCTAAGGAGGCAACAAAAAACTTTATCCAACAGAGAGTGAATCAGCAAACACTCCTTCTCATTCTTCTGATAACAAGGCCCATAGAGAGATTTTGCTATTGAAACATTTTCCATTGTTCCAATGGAAAATGCTTAAAAAATAGAAAAAGGCTCAGGAGCTGGACATGAACCATAAAGTGTTGGGAGATGGTGATAATTCTTCTCAGAAGTACAGGCAAGCACGGAAGGGCTGTGGCTGACTAAGTTTGCGGACGACTGCAAACTGGGTGCTATAACAGAGTCTCCGGCCAACATGGAAATCCTCCAGAAGGGCCTAAATGAGACTGATGCATGGTGTCAAAGCCATGGTCTCAAGCTAAATGCAAAAAAATGCGTAGTAATCCCCTTTGGAAAAAACAGAGTACCCGCAAACTACAACATAGGAGGTAATCCACTGAAATCTGAAGAAAAAATAAGGGACCTAGGGACCCAAGTAGATAGCCAGCTTTCTTTTGATAACCATGTTGCCAAAGTGGTTAGAAAATCCTTCTTTGTGAGCATCAAGATCTAAGGATGTAATGGTGCCCCTCTACTCTTCCCTCATCAGACCCATTATTGAGTGCAATGCACCAATTGGAATGTACCTGGCTAGACATCTCCAGCAGCTGGAGAGACCACAGAGGTACCTAACCAAGAGAATTACTGACCTCAAACAGTTGCCCTATGCAGCACGATTGAAAAAGCTAAGACTGTTCTCTGTTGCATACTGCTTTCTTAGAGGCGATCGCTGTCTAACGTACAGAGCCATGTCCAACCCAGAATTGTTGAACATGCTCCATCTTAGCAAAACCACTCGAGCTACACGCTCTAGGGATATAAACCTCAACACAACAATGAATAGAACATGCTGGAGGGATAGATTCCCTTCGCAGAGACTTCCCTTACTATGGAACAGGGTCCCGATCTACATAAGACAGAGCCCCTCACTATCACTCTTCAAGAGGAACCTCGATGAGTGGATGGGTAACAGAAAGTTCACACCGGGGATCATACCAACAGCACTACTAGATAGGGGTCAAGGGTACTAGCTGCTAGTACAAGGGTCTAGGGAACTACTAAAGGGGCGGTGAATACCGCACAACGTGGCTGGGCTAATATATGCCTTAGGGCAGATAGCTCAGTACCAACCTATGAACCTATAAGTACCTCACCAAGAGGATCACTGTCCTCAGACAGATGCCCTATGCAGCTCGACTGAAGAAACTCCAGCTGTACTCGGTTGCATACTGCCTGCTCAGAAGTGATCTCTGCCTGACATATAAGGCCATGTCCAACCCAGAATTGATGGACATGCTCCACCTAATGAAAACCTTATCCCCTCGAGCCACATGCTCTAGGGATCTAAACCTCACCACAACAATAAATAGGACGTGCCGGAGTGATAGATTTCTGTCCCTGAGACTTCCCATGCTTTTGAACATGATTTCAATCTAGATTAGGCAGAGCTCCTCGCTAGCACTCTTCAAGAGAAACCTTGACAAGTGGATGGGAAACAGAAAGTTTACCCAGGGGATCACTTCAGTGGCTCTGCTGGACAGAGGCACAGGGAACTAATCTATGGGGGCGGCGAAAGCCAACACATTTTGGCTAGGCTTATAAATGCCTTCTGGCAGATAGACTAGTACCTATCTACTATGAACCTATAATCAGGAGGAAGAGCAGCAACACAGAAATTAGTGAATAAATGGAAGACTGTAAAGCATAAATGCTACTGGAAAAAAAAGGAATAGACGTGAAATATGGCCTTGTAAGAAAAAAGTGGAGAATTTGTTAAATATGTGGGTGAACTCTAAAGCGTTTACCCTACAGGGGAATGAAGAAGTCGTAAGTAAATTCGTTTTTGTTCACATTACTATTTGTATAAAAAAGTACACAATGTAAATTGCATGTGATATTGTAAAGTAGTTTTGTATGTTGTGCAGTCGCCTTAAATGTGAGGTAGGGGAGTTTTAGTGACTGCTGTATATTATTAAAGATGTTAAAGCAAGCAAGTACTTTTTTTAATTGTAAGATGTACATGCTTTATACTTTAGTAAGGTAAGAAAGACTTCTCTGGAACAAGTTCAGATTAGTATAATGTGATGTTGTACTGATACATGTAGAATTAAAATAGCAATTTCCCATCTTACAAGGGTGGATGTTTAGATTAATGTCATTGGTTTAAGCTATAGATAAGTTTTTTGGCAAACAGGCTTGAAAATAAGACAAAATGATGAAAGACATAAAACTGGTAGCTTTCTTGCATCTACAAAGTTCTTAGCTAAGCTTTTTTTCATTAGGAAATGCTGTCGGTGAGAGACAACAAGTCTGCATATGTAGGCAGGATGGCCAGGGGAATTCTATACTTTAAATCTGTGTCAGTTTCACTCTGCATGCATTCATGCATCTGCAAAGTCATTAGCTGTTTTTTTTCCCATTACTGTCTTTTTCTTGGAGATCATCATCTGCAGTTGCAAGCATTTACTCCTGAGAGTTCTGAGTACTCTGCTGAGAGAAACATAGTACTTAAAGGTACAATGGCAAGCAATTCAGTGAAAAAAAAAGTTTGAAACTGTGGGAAGTGAATAAGTGGCAGTAGTACCCTCCACAGCAGTCTTAATACTTTGATTTAATAGAATAGTACAACATTTATTTTTTTTTCTATAGAGATAGCCAGTATACATTTTCTTAGGCCCAAAAGTTTGTTTACTGAAAGCATACAAACTTTTTCACTTATGGGAAGAAGATTGCAGATAACAGAAGTACAGATAGCAATCTGTGTGGGCACACAGGCAGTAACATGCACTTTAGTATGGGAAACCCTAAATTTAGATTAAGGTATGCCTGTGGATGTAGCTGTGGATTTGGGGCAACTTCCGTTAGGAGGGGTAAACTTGTTAAAATACAAATAGTTTTTGTGTTTGTTCTGAGTTAAAAGGGGGTGGGGTGAAATGTATTTAGCATTTTGCTTCAGTGTTTTTAAGCAAAAGGTCTTGAAAAAAATGGGTTCAAATGGAGCTGAGATGATACAACTGCTTAAAAGATCAACCTACCAACAATTAGAAGAAATGGAAGCCAAAAGTTGAAAGTAAACAAAAAAGACAAAATGTTAGAGTTGTAGTAGCAAGGGACTATTGGCAAGGGAAGAAGATTACACTGACATGTATTTATATTCACCCAAAACTGCTGTTAACGAGTTTAAACAATTTTGTGAGACATAATCAGCTTTCATCCGGGAATATTATTTATGGATGGGGACTGGAACTTGATTTGCAGCAGTGAAGATGTGTCAGGAGACCTAAGCAGGTGGATTTCTGAAAAAATACATGAGAAAATGTGGCATGGAAGAGGTGGATTCAGTATAGGAAAACTGACAGGATTGACATGCAATTCCTCAAGGTACTTATATTTAGAGCTATTGGCAAAGAAAAGTAGGGATGTTCAAATTCAAGGCTTTGATTGGTATGGTAATCAAGAAAAGTTAGCTTTTATTTTCAGGTTATATAGTTTTGTACTTCATAAATCCAGAAAAGGACATTTTGGTATTGTGGAATATTTTGAGACAGTTTCAGATAGATTTATAGGTGTGTACTAGGCTAACTACCACAAGGGCCTTTTTAAGCCTAGCCATGCATTCTAAATCTCTGACAAGTCCTGGTACCCTTGATAAATGTAAACAGGGGCATGGGAGATGAAACATTTACAAGCAGGGGCCTGGGAAATGAAGCATTTGTAGGCTGATGAATTTTCTGTTCCCCATCTGATTATCCAAGTTACTGTTGAATTGGGTTAGGGAGGGTCAAGGAATCATTTTGGGATATACAATTAATGAAGATAAAAGAAAGGCTAGCGTGGTAAATTATGTACCCACAAATTAATTGGTTAAGCAATATCCATATTTATGGGGACATAAGATGAAGTATGTAGGTGTATGGATAAAAAGGATATTGTTATAGAAGTTAAGGATGTGTGAAAAGAGACTAAAAAGATAATACAAAAAATGAGAAACTGGAAGCTGTTGGTTATGGATACGGATAGTAAGATGCAAGCTGTGAAAGTGTTTTTATTCCCTTTGGTTGAGTTCAGGTGTACTTTTATCACCCAGAAGAGAAGTTGTAGACAGTAATTTAAACAGTTTAAAGTCATTTATTTGGAAGAGGAAGAGCACAAAAGATGTCCTTTTATTCCCATGTTGCAGTATTCATAACACGAGGGATTCTCCACCTAGGCAACCTGAACATCTGGCCAGTATACAAAAGACTTTTACTACTGCAAGGTACATGGGACATCGCAAAAAGGCAGCAGGGAGCGCAAGACATAAAAGTGACATCCACACGTTTCATCCTCAGAACTTCTCTGCCACCAGTCCAAACGCCATCTTCTCTCATTTGTCTGATTGCTGAGTGGCTGCTGTTTTCACATAAGTGCTCCTTTGGGGATTTTAATTGTATTCATTTATTGCTACTGCATGTTTTTTGAGGTTCATGTCATCCAAGAAAGGCAAGTGCCATTGTGGAAGACAGATTCCACACAGTCATAATCACGACCAGTGTCTGTTTTGTCTAGGGTCTGCACACGATTACAAGGCATGCACAGTTTGTCAAGTTTTTATCCCTAAGATGCTTCACAGTCATCTGTCTACCTTAAATAATTATCTGGAGAGCCAAAGACTTAAGCGACTAGCATTTGCTATGGAGGGTACATTGGGTCCATCCGGTGACCTCCAAGGAAGAATGTCAAAAAACTTAGGTGTGAGTCCTTGGCTGTGCCCCTGAAGCTGGACGTCCCTTTCGAGGCTGATGAAGGCCTGGAGGCCCATATGGTTGCTGGCTGTTTTCCTGCTGTGGGTACCACGTCTGAAGCCGCTAAGGAAATTGCCATTAGCACGTCCACAGAGGTTTCACAAATGTCGAGTCAAGATGGTAGGGAGAACCACAGTTCATTTCTTTGAATGCACCACAAAGTACTTATCTTTACATAGCCAGTGAAGAGAGTCTGACGTCTGTGCCAGAGGATAGGCCTACGTCAGTCCCTTCCTCTGAGACTAAGGCAGGTCCTCCTCTTAAAAGAAAAATGA
This sequence comes from Protopterus annectens, assembly GCF_019279795.1. Lineage (NCBI taxonomy): Eukaryota > Metazoa > Chordata > Ceratodontiformes > Protopteridae > Protopterus > Protopterus annectens. The sequence goes on from NC_056727.1 coordinate 693,020,904, forward strand.
CAGCTAAAGCACGTTTGTCCTCCTCAGGACCCCACTCCAGACTAGCAAGCCTTTTCACAGGGCAGTCTTAATTCCTTTACGTCTTTGAAACCTTCCTCTGCTGTTTCTCTTCCCCCGGTTTCTCCCACTTCTATTCCAAGGAGCCCTCCTTTGGAGCAGGAGCCTTCTGAAGAAGTAGTTTCCTCTTCAGGTGAGTCTCTTGCCTATTCCACCTACATAGCTTCTCCTTTGGGTTAAGCTTCTCTGAAGTAGAGTCAAATGGTACTGACTCCCCCGAGGAGGACATCTCTTTCAGAGAAACCATTTCTAGGATGAGAGACTTCTTTACATGGGACTGCTCTCAAGTATCAGAGGTGCAGAAGAGGTACTCTGAGCTCTTACAAGATTGACTCCCCTTCCCCTTCTGCTATACCCCTGTGTTTGCTGCCTTTTTGGATGACTTCTTGTCAGCATCCAAGGCACCTGACTCTCAACCCTTTACCCAAGAAGGCCAGATGGTCTGTTGCTAAATTGTCATAATGGAGAACTGTAAATAGGGGAAGACTCTAAGTATGGGATGGATTGACTACAAAAAAGCATTTGATGGTATCCCACATTCATGGATAAAATAGTGTTTAAAAATGTATAAGATACATCCTATACTGATCAACTACATTACAGTGACCATGAAACCCTGGTAGACTACTTTGCTATTAAGCCATGATAATGGAAAAATTATTATTCCAGGGATAAAAATCCAAAGAGGGATATTCCAGGGTGACTCCCTGTCACCTCTATTGTTCAGTCTTGCCCTTAACCCATTAAGCTGTCTACTTAACAGTTTAGGCCATAGCTATAATTTGGCTCCTAGAAAACAACAAAGTGCAAAGACTTCTTATCTTCTCTTTGTCGATAGTTTAAAACTGTATAGCTCATCAGATGAAGAACTGAAAACACAACTAGAAGTATTCAAAACTTTTTCAGATGATATAAGAATGTCATTTGGTCTTGATATGTGTACAAAAGCAACTTTTAAAGGAGGAAAATTGCAGCACCAAGAAAATATCAGTTTGGGACAAAAATACAATATAAAAGAACTTGAGCAAGAGGGAGTGTATAAATATTTGGTAACTGATGAAGGAAGGCTCAGCAATAAAACATGAACAAATGCGAATAAAACTTAGTAAGGAATATTTTAGAAGACTTGAATTAATCTTGAGTACAGTGTTGACATCTAAGAACAAAATTCAAGCTATAAACTAATTTGCTCTTCCTGTCCTAACTTACAGTTTTGGAGTGATTGACTGTCCCCAAAATGTGTTGGCCAGATCAGACAGGAAAATAAGAAGGATGCTTCATGCTCATCAATTGATTTATAAAAATCAGTGCATACCAAGATTATATATTCCCCATTTTGAAGGGAGGTATGGGCTCCTTGAAATTATTACATGTGTAGATCTGCAGTTGTGGGATTGCATGCATATCTGCTGACCTCACAAGACCCAAATGCAGTGACAGTTTTGAAACATGAGGAGAATAAATCCAAGCTGACTTCCCTTCTCAGTCTAGCAGAAGCATATTGGCATCAAGCAGGAATGGAAATCAAACCAGAAGTAGATAAAAATCAGGCGGCAACTGAATGTGCCAAATAAACAAAAGAAAGAATATAAGAAGGATCAGATGAGAGGGCAAGAAATGTGGAAAATGCATAAATATAGTTGCAGGTATAGAAAACTCGTGGAAAAATCTCATGTTGATCAGGATTTAACACAGGAATGGTTAAGGAGAGGGGAATTTGAACCAAAAGATGAAAGGTCCCAAGATAGTGGGGTGCATACACGTTGGTTTACAAATTCCATTGAACATGTGGGAGAAACAGACAAATTTAGGTTTTGTAAAGCAGAATTGGAAACAGTTGCACACCTAGTTGCTGGTTGTGACATACTAATGACAGAAGAATTGTATACTGAAAGGAGTAGTAATGTGGCAAGACTGTTGCACTGGGGATTATGCAAACATTATAATACTGAAGTAGCTGAAAACACTGGAAACATGAGCCACAAAGCATCATAGAAAATGATGAAGTCTAAATCACATGGGATCACCCATTATCAACAGTTCAAAAGATAGATGGGAGAAAACCAGATATTGTGGTCCGTGAAAAGAAGACAAAAGTAGCATTGATCATTGAAATTGCTCCACCCAGTGACTACAGTGTGTTATGTACAGAGAAACACAAAGTAAAAAGAAAGTATCAGGATTTGCAGGCAGAAACGAGAGCAATGTGGAAGAAAGATGCCAAGACAGTTCCATTAGTAGTAGGAGCAGCGAGTCTTATAAAAAAATCTACAGTCGTATTTAGATACGTTACCAGTCCATGTAACTCAATACAAATTGCAGAAGGAGTCATTACTGGGCACATTGCGGGTGCTGTGAAGAGCACTTCTGGCTGACATCATAGACTGAAACTGTACTAGTTTCATGAACTTTAATCATACTTTGACTTCGGAAAGGGGTCCATTCCCATCATGGTATTAGAAATCCAAAAGATTTGGAGCAATTAAAAAGAGAGAAGCCTGACAGATGTTACAAGGTGCCAGAGGACAGTAAATTTCTTTTTAAATGTCCTCCTGCAGATCCTGCTTTTATCTCATTGTCTGCATATAGACCTTCTACTTCCATCTGATAAAGGCAGACAGATGATGGAGAGACTGGGTAAAAAGTATATACTTCATCTACACTGGCCTTCATGGTCATTAATTACCAAACACATATATCCAAATATATTTTGGACCTGCTCTGTCAGGGTTCACAGCTGCTGTCAGACCTTCCAGACTCTTCAGTCAAGGTTCAAATCTTCTCCCTCTTGACAGCCTCTTCCCAAATGACTTGCCATTCAGTAAAGTGCAGCTGTGATGCAGATGAAGTTTCTGCCAGATCTGCATCTGGCTCAGTCCGTAGAATATATTCTTGGCTTGAGGTTACAGTTCTTGCCTGATGATATCAAGGCAAAACTTGTGGATGCTCCTGTTGATAATTCTGTACTCATTGGAGCTAATGCTGCTGCCCTTTTCAAATCCCTTCAAGAAAAAGGGAAGGAGTTACAGGAACTTAAATCATATGTTTGTGTCCCCATTTCCTAGGTACCACAGGAATTAGCCTTCCAAGACACATTGTGAGGAAACAGTACCATACCCCCCCTTCCACTTCCAAGAAAGGGCCACACAAACAGAGCTCTTCCAAGACTCAGCCAGCCACTGCTCAAAAGCCCCCCTTTCCTGACAAACCAGGTAGTCTGTGACTACCTGCCCAGTCTTACAAATATTCCTCTTTCCAAGCACCTTTCTCACTCCCTTTCTTCTTGGACAAGCATTACTACAGACAAATGGGTACTTTCAGTTGTCCAAAACAGATGTTACATGGTTAGGAAGTCCATTCCACCCTTCATGGGTATCCCTCAACCCCCTCAAGACCAGCTTCCTCTTTTTCCCTCAGGTACTTCAGGACTGGATTTCACAGGGAACCATTCAAGAAGTCCCTTCCCAGCAAAGAGGAGGAGGGTTTCTAGTTCCCAGGAAGTAGTGTCCATGGAGACCCATCTTAGATGTGTCTCACCCAGCCTCTTCCTTCAAGTTCCCACCTTCTGCATGCTGTCCCTTCAAGCCTTGTTTCCACTTTTACTGCCTCAGATCTTTCTGGTTTCTCTGAACATCAAAGATGCATATCTTCATATCCCCATTCATCCCTTTTCAGGAAATACTTAAGTTTTTCTGTTGCTTCATCTCATTTTCAGTTCTACACTTTGCCCTTTGGACTCTCCATGGCCCCATGGGTATTCACAAAATGCTTGGCTCCTGTTATTGTCTTGTGCAGACTTCAAAGAATCCATGATTATCCTTACCTAAAAGACCTGCTCATTCAAGCAGCTCATTCAGAAATTCTGCTGGAGAATCTCCACACAACCATCAGCTTGCTTCTAAGCCTGGGGTTCACTGTCTGTTACAAGAAATCCTCCCTCATTCCTTCTCAGGACAAGGTCTTCCTGGGGTGCAGGATAAGGACAGATCTTATGGCATTTCTGCCCCTTCAGAAAGTGCAGCCTTCTCTAGCCTCCTTTCAGCAACTCCTACCACTCACTTCCTTGACAGCCAGGGAGTTTCTCAGACTTCTAGGATTCATGGAATCCATTATTCCCATGCTACCCTTGGCCAAACTCCACATGAGGAAATTCCAGTGGTATCTGAAATATCTCCGTTCCCAGCATGCACATCCTCTGAATTTTGTTCTTCCTTGTCCTTAGAAAGAACCGCGGTAGTGTTTTCAGCAAATTTTACTGAATCCAGGCTTCCCTCTGCAGCCTCCTCTTCCTGTGCAGGAGCTGTTCGCAGATGTCTGGGATGGGGAGCAACCTTGGGAAACCTGAAGGTCCAGGTTCTTTGGTCCCCCTGTATAAGGAAGGAACACACACAAACATCAGAGAAATAAGGGCTTTGATTTTTGATCTTTAAGCTTTACAATCTTTTCTTCTCTCAGGCCCCCCTGAAGCTGTTCACAGACAACATCACAGTCCTTTGGTATGTGAACAAACTGGGAGGAACAAAAGTCTTATCTGCTTTGCAGGTTTGCTGTTCAGGCTTGGGAGATTGATTCCCAATCAGAAGTTTCCTTACAAACAGTTTCCGTTCCTTCAGGTCAGAATGTTTGGCAGACGCTCTAAGCAGGTCCTTGACTCAATCCCACTAATGGATGTTCCACAGAGATGTGTTTCTGGACAGTCTCCACTGGTGGGGTACACCTCAAGTAGATCTTTTTGCCTCCCCTGTGAACAGACAATTCCCCAATTTTGTGCCAGTCCCAGGTCCTATGGTATGGAAGATGGATGCCTTTTCAGTATCTTGAAATGGGATGTTTCTTTACACATTCCCACTCTTCCCACTTATTCAGAAGGTTCTGCTGAAGATTCAGCAGGACATACCAAAAATCTTGTTGGTGACCCCCCTTTGGCCAAGACAGCACTGGTTTCCTCCTCTTCTGCATTTAGCCAAGGGCAGTCATCACAAGTTACCTCATAGGGTGGACCTTCTCACACAAGACAAGGGATCACTCATTCACCCACACTTAATCCTGAACCTAACTCGTTGAGGGATAAGCTTCTGATCCCTTTTCAACATCTTTTCTCTGAGGACGTGCTTCTAGTCCTGCAGGAGGCCAGGAAACCTAATACTAGGCGGTCTTACCTATCCAAATGGAAGAGGTTCTCCATCTGGTGTCTAAAGAAAGAGAGAAATGGGTGGATCCATTTTCAGTGTGTATCCCTCCAGTTTTATCTTTCTTGTGTGAGCTGCTTAAGGCCAGATTGGCTTATTCTTCCGTAAAAGCCCAAGCTGGGATTTGAGTTTTGTACTGGAAAAACTCACCCAAGTCCCCTTTGAGCCTGCTGTCACAGCTTCTTAAAGCATTGCACTTGGAAGACTGTGCTGCTGTTGGCCGTCAGTTCTGCCAGGAGAGTCTGAGAATGCCAAGCTTCATTTTCCACAGAGATAGGGTCTCTCTGCATACCAATCCCTCTTTCATGCTAAAGGTGGTTAATGTTTTGTCCCTTAACCAATCTATTAATTTACCTACCTTCCTTTCCTCACCTCAAAATTCCAGTGAAAGGGTGTTATATATACTTTGGATGTGTATAGACAACTCGGATTTTATCTAGATGAAACCAAGTCCTTTAGGAAATCAGAGAAACATTTTGTTTCCTTTCAACCCATGGGCTGTAGGAAAGCCTGTGTCAAAACAGACTAATTCTTCATGGATTTCAAAGGCCATTTCTTTCTTCTATGTTTTCCATGGTAAAACTCTTTCTTCCTCAGTGAAAGCTCATTCCACTAGTGCTGTTGCTTCATCTGGGGCCGTTTTCAAGGGCTTTGGATACTACTTCCATCTTGGAGGCATCTACATGGTCTTCTTTCCACACCTTTACCAACCATTACAAGCTAGATGGCATCTCCAGATCCAGAGGAGGTTTTGCCAGGACAATTATGCACAGTTTTGTGGAGACTTCTGTGTTCCATCCTCCCTTTCCTTTTTGTGAGCTTTAGTATTCTCCCTCATGTTGTGAATACTGCAACGTGGGAATAGAAGGACATCGATTAGTTGTGTAAAATCTTGCCATAACCATACCATGTTGTAGTATTCTATCCCACCCTCCTTTCCCCTTGGTCTTTGTATTTCTCTGGATTATAGTTTACTACTCCTTTTAATCCTTGGACTGGTGTTCTGATTGGGGCATTCACTTCTGAGGATGCTACTTGTGGACATCACTTTTATGGCTTACGCTCTCTGCTGCCTTGATGTGACGTCCCACATACCTTGCAGTAGTAAAAGTCTTTTGTATACTGGCTGGACATTCGGGTCACCTAGGCATAGAATACCTCATGTTATGTTGAAATTCATATAGTTGAGACCATATAATCAAGTTTCTGGAAACTCAAACTTAAAAAAAAAATACAAAAGTCTACCTTTTTTATGTTTTTGAAGGGGGGGAGCTCCCCTGCACCCCCCACACCCAACTCCAAGATCACACTGCAGTGAGGAAAAGGGTAGATTTCCAAGTCTTCACTGTACCATGATCTCCATTCAAAAGCTTTTGGTTTTCAAAAACCCAGTCATATGGTCTCTTAACCATGTGAATTTAGAGTTTGTGAAAACTCGATCATCTGATAAGGACCCGTATATAGTGCAATTGTGTATGCAAGGTTACCATGACAGTAGTTTTTAATAGATCACTATTGCTGTAGCCACATCCTCTCTCCATCCTCCTCTATTTTTTTTGTTTATTGTGTTGCCAGGGTATGTATGTACATACCTTTTTTTGGTTGTGTTTTTTTAGCATTTTTCTTTCAGTGATAGTGTCCCTTTTTGGGGCAAGAAAGCTCTGAGCATTTTGCATTCTACTTGAAATTTATACTGAGCTCCGCTCAAGCTCCTGACAGAACACATGGGAGGACCCTTTAACTTTGAAAAGCTGGCCAGTAACACTGGGGTAGAACCTCAATAGCTTAGGCTACTGCAACAGTGATCTTTTAAAACATCTGCTGTTATGGTAATTTTACTTAAACAGTTTTACTTTTGTTCATTTCCCTCCAAAAGAGTTACTTTTTAATCTGTATAAATAAAAATGAAAGAATTGTTTCAGTAAGTTCAGAAGGAAATCCCAGTGTCCCAGCAGAGATGTTGCTTGTTGCAACTCAGTTTTCCTCAGCCTGCAGCTGTTTTTTTAAGTTTTACCAGCTTTAGAGAATATTTTATTAGTTTACACTACACCTAACAGTCAATCTCCTGCACAAAAAAAGTCTAATAGATTATGCAGAGTATCTCAGACACACAAATATCTTTCTCTAATCCCAAATCGGATCCTTAAATTATTCCTTATATGCCAAACATTATTGTAAATGCTATCCCCATTCCTTCTGACTAGGATGTGAAAGGTTTTGATAGATTTGGGAAGAGATGTTTATTCTTCAGCTATATTAACTTTCAGAATTTTGAACTGACGTAATTGCATTGTTAAAATTTTACTGGCTTCTTTTGAGGATATGAGGAAAGTTGGCTGTTAACTTTCATTCTTCAGAGGTTAAAACTTTTCTAAATTCCTTAATACTTTTAAATTCTGAAGTGACTGAACGGTCTTTATAGTGCTGTTATGATTTTGCTGATGGTGTATCCAGAGCTGCTGTTCCGGGATCAATTGTGAGAAAATTTGCTTAGTTATGGTCTTTAAATTTACCACAAGATGTTAAAGCTGAATTTTTAAATTCTCCTCTTGACAAAGATGTATCGTTTGACCCTTCTGCTGTGGAGACCATTAAAAGATGTGATGAAAAATGAGAGGTGATTCAAGGGGTTACACAAACCTTTCATCCCTCCTTTTCAAAGATCATCAGTAACTTTTTTCCAGTTTAGGACCCTTGTATAGAAAACAGACAGTTTCAGCAAAGTACAAACAGAATTTTAAAAAGCAACTTTGAAGAGACTAATTTTCTTCAGCAAATTCCAACCCCATTTTGCCTGCTTTTTACAACCCTACCTGCAGTCACCTGTACTGGAAAAATAGCCTTTCTCCATTCCCTTGTTGGTTTAGTTCTTCGAATACTGTCTTCAACTGTGATAATCTCAGTGACAGTGGTAATGGTGGTTTTATTTAAGGACCTTCATCCAAAACCCTACTTTTTTTACTTCTCCTAATCTTGGTCTTCCAGGAATGAGATATGCTTCAGCCCTTTCACACAGTAATGAATATTGTCCTTCCCTCATTTACTTGGTTCAGAAGGGATACTGGAAGTCAGTGAGGGATGTATTCCCCCAAAGAAAGAAAAAAAGATGCCTTCACCCTTATTCTACCTTTTCCTCTAATGTTACAAAATTCAGTGAAGAAGCATCAGAATTCTAACTCATTACTGATGGCAGCCAAGAATCATGTGGTTTCAAGCTGTAATTTCCCTAGAGTTAGAAAAAGCTATTCTAATATGTAGGTCAGGTAAGTCCCTTCTCTTTTAGAGTTGTAGCCAGTTCCACTTCTAGGCTTGGGCACCCCATTTGGATCCTCTAATCCTGTCATCTCTATTGTGGAAATCTGTGAAGTGAATGAGTCTGCCAGAGCACCTGTCAGTCACCATCTGGGCAAGGCTTTATCCTGCACTCTCTCATTTGGTTATTTCACAGATGATCTAGATTACTTAAGGTGCTTGACTCCCTTGGGGTTTACTTACTGTATAGTCAGGGTGAATGTTTCAACCATCCCTGTGCATCACTGGCTTACGGAGAACAGAAATATGCTGCAGCACAATCTGGTTAAGGGGGTTCATAAGAAGATTTTGGCTACATTTAAGGAGCTCTTTTCCTTCTTGAGACTTACAAGTTTCAGTCCGCTAGTTCAGTGGCTGTGGAGTACTTTTCTTGGAAAACACTGTTTTTGGTGGCTGTCACCTCTGCCTACTTTGTCTGTGAGTAGCAGGCTCTTATCTGTGGGGGGGGGGGGGGGGGGGCATGTCTTTGGTGTTTCAGGAAGAATGAATTTCTCTTAAGAATAACAAATATTTTCTCCAAATTGTAGTTTCAAAACTGTTTAAATCATCTTACTCTTTTTTTTTTTTCCAGGACAGAATGCAAGGGAGAGAGCGCCTTCATACTGTGGGTGCGTGCACACAATCTACTCAGGTTTTATCTGAAGTGGATGGACTGTTTTGTGATGCCACTTTTCTCTATGGCACTGGCTAAGTTGTGTCTTACTGGTGCTAAGCAAAGCACTTTCTAAGTGGTTTGCTCTAATATGCTTTTTGTTACCAGGCAGCTACCATCAATTGGAAAATGTAGTTATTGAAGTCCAGTCCACCAAATATATGACTTTTAATTTTTTTTCCCCAAAAATGTTTTCCTTGTAGGCATTTTAGCTGTGGCCATTTAGTTGTCAGTTAATACCTGCAATACATATTTTTCTTTAGACTGTGATTTCACAACATGGACTTCCTTTGTCACTTTGTGGGCCCGTCTAGTTTTCTTTTTTGTTTTTGTCCTCTAAATTGTTTTCTTTAGAGTTTTAATTGTCATTGCTTTGAATTATTCATAGCAGTTGTGCACAGCAGAGAGACTTCAAAGTCAGATAATCCCAATCCCTCTGCAGTGACTACTTGTTAGACCTCCCACTATCCTCCTGTTTTACCTGAAGTATGCATCCAGCATCTGAGGATGGATTTTCTTGTAAAATAGGCAGATATTTCATTTTATATGCTGTGAGTTGGTGCATCTTTTATGTTGTCTTTGTGCTGAAATTATTGTGTACTAATAGCACACAAGTCCATGAACATGAAAGATAAAGAAGATTCAGAATCATAGCAAGCTAAGGATATCAGAAGAGAATCAGTCATGACTGCACAGGGGCCTTATTGCAAATAAACTAATACAGTAATTACATATCTGTGCTTTCTGTGTAGCATCCACTCAATTGAGACTGTTAGTATGCACCACTGAAAGCTTCCATGTTCCATGCTTAAAATCATCACTGTTGTAAATGTACTTGCACTGATTGGATCACGAGATATGTCAACCAGATGAGCTGTCTTTTTTTGAGTCATTTTTTTTTTTTACTCTGCATGATGACTGTCAGATCCTCATGCAGTCTAAAGCCATTATGCAAAAATTGTGGTTTTCCACTTTGGTCTGTATCCCATTACCCCTCAGTTGCCTGCTGCATAGTCTACCAAAAACAGGTGGTCTACTGCTTAGGTTCATAGGTTCATAGATTAATACTAAGCTAACTGCCCTTGCGAGCCATTTTTTAAGCCTAGCTAATTATCTCTTGTGAGATTCAAACCCTGCACCTTGTGTTTGTAAGGCAAACACCTTAACCATTAGGCCACCCTCCCAACCCCCTGTTTGCGTGCGTGCACTTCCAGATATGCATCATTCTAAATACAATGCAAAACATTCCTTAGCATTTCATGCATACACATTATTGTTATGCTTCTACTAGTGTTTGATAAGTGTCTTGAGTGCAGTGGGCATGGCAGCCATGAATAGCCTGCATTAGCTGTTCAGTCCCACCTTCTCTGTCTGTATTCTTTACTTCCAGGTAACAAATGGATCCCATGTCATCTAATCACAATCCGTACTTTATCTTCTCTGCACAGCAGCTATATTTTTTTTTTGCTCAGGACTATATATAACATTGACAGGTGTCACAAGTGCTGGTGTTTTAATCCTATGATTTGCCAGTGTAGAAGAGAGAACCTCAAGGTGTTTATCATCATCCATTGCTTAGTAGCAATAGAAAAGGCCCAGTCAAGGGATGGGACAGGAGGACTTGTTTTTAAAATCCATGCCAGGCTGTTGAAAGACAGAAGATGAGTGTTGTAGAGACCAGGACCGAATTTCCTGTATTGTTTGTCAATCATGCTTACTATGGCTTCATATTCTTCATCTGTGGGATTGTTGTCTGTTGTCAGAAGTATCTGATTTTGCTATTTCTTTGTGTATGAAAGGGAGACATGATCAGAGTAGTGTGTTCCATTAAATACTGTGCAAGAAGGATGCAGGAGTTTATCTGCTCCCTTGCTAACAGTGTTACCCCATAACTCTGGATGGAAGAAGCCCTTGTGTTTCTGCGATGCATTTCTGAGCCTGAACTGTAGCTCAAAGCATTGTTTCCCTTTATCTGTACCAAGTAGTTAGAATTTTCCAGTAGTGTGACGATGGTTCCCACAAACCATCCTGTAGCCATTGCCAGACTTTCAAGATCATGTGGATGAGATCTGACTTAGTTGTGGAACAGCATGCATGCAACAGTTTGGTTTGATATTAGCAAATTATATTTTGTGATGCCACCCCTAGGCTGCACTTACCCATCATGCATTTACTTGGCATTACAGTCATTATTTACAGACATGTGCCTTTTGCTACACCTTCATTTTCTTGCATAGAATGGTTCAAACTTTGGTCAAAAGACATCTCAGTTTCACCCAGTCAGTCCCCACTGTTACTTGTCTGATTGGATAGAGGTTGCTAGAGACTGAAAGGGTCAGTAAATATTTTGCCCTGCCATCTACCCACCCCCCCCAACATCTGAAGACTCTTTGGTTGGATATACCATTAGCCATATGAAATTCACTGTGGAGTCCATTGTTCTTCCTCAGAATTCTTTCATTGCACATCCTTGGGTGGGACTCCTGGATTATCTCTACATTGGAGCTTGTTATTGCATAGGCCATGTTTGCTGCTTGGATGTACACAGATAGGAATATTTTGTCACGTATGGAAGGCAGACTGGTTGCCAAGCCATCACATGAACCTTTGTTCTTAGTAGACATCTCCAATCCCTTTGTTATTTTTTCTGTTCTTTTTTATTTTCAGTAGCTTTGCACTTAGTGTTTTTCCTGACATTAAGTCAAAAGCTGTGGATACATTTAACAGACGAACTGCTTTTTTTCCCCTTAAAGTTGAAACACTGAACAAGTTAGACTCGTCATGTGAAAGTGGAGCCAAGAGTTTGGCAACTGCCAAACAGACCATATCCACCATTTGGATTTTTATTTATTTATTTATTTACCAGAAGAGTAATATATCCTTGCCAGTACTGTAATATGACATTCCATTTTATGTTTTGTCAGGATAATGCATGACATCTTCAACGTATGTTTTAGAAATGTGCCCACTGTGGATATCTTTGCTAGGTTTACTTCATTATTGCATGTTTTCCTGTTACCATAGTTTGGACAGCCATCCCACTGCAAGGGCCTCTTTTAGAAGGGTATTCAGTGCATGCTTGCCTTGAGGTTCACTACATGTCCTTCAAACTCCTTCTGTCCCTTGGGAATTTTACAGCACTACTTGTAATTCTTTCAAAGTGCTTCAGTTACTATATATGGGCTTCTGAAGTAATATAAAATATATGTGCTGTTACTCATTGTGTCATTTAGTCTTTGGGAGTCTTTCTGCAGTATTCTTTGTCTAGTATTTTCATTACTTTCCTCCCTCTGTTCCCTTTCATTCAGTTTCCCCAGCTGCTTCATTATGGAAGATGGACCTCTTTTAAGTACACTTACCATTGTCTCTTCCTGTGGATGTTACCCTATTTGTAAGTGCAGTTTAAGAACTAGACACTCTAGGAGAGCACAGTACAGATACGCCTAAAAGTTCCATCTACTACAAAGGGATAACTTTGAAGATCATTTGATATTGTGAGTTCTTATGCATTATTTACTGTCAGCATTCCACATAATTGCATTTTTTTTTCATAAGTTCTTAGGTTGTTACTAAACTAACGACCACTAGGGCGCTTACAGTCTTAGCCATACTCTCCAGACAATTTGAGTCCCAAGTATCAAGTTAGTAGGCAGGTAGCTAAGGATTTGTAGAGGGTGTTAGGATAATACTTTTCTTATTTACAGCCTCAGTCCATATGAGCAATGGGGGCTAGACTGGGTAAATTTGTGATTTCCCATCCAGTTGTCAAGGTTTTGCTTGAATAGGGGCAAGAGTGAACTCTGTTTTCATGGGTGGTAAGCCAATTCCATAGTGAGGAGATCCTTTGGGACACACATCTGTCTCTCCAGCACGTTCTGTTTATGTCACAAGCAAAGTTCAGATCCTTGGATCTAGTGTTTTTAGTGCTATTTTTGTGCATGTGTAACAGATCAATTAGTACTGGGTCTGAGGAAGCCCTGTAAGCCAGGCAAATATCCCCTGTTAACAGCTCGTAAGCAGCCCATAGGAGAGTGAATACAGAGACAGAGCCTTTAGCCGATTAGTGTAGGACAGGGTATTTATGCTCTGAATTCCCCTGGTGAGAAACCTTTGTGGACGTTGCAACTGTTATAAATGTCTGGTTAGATAAATTCCAAAGAGGGCATCGTATTCAATGATAGGCTTGATGACACCCAAGTAGAGTGGTATTATAATTTACTTGGACCTGGATGCTATACCCTTACATATAAATTGAATGTCATAGAATGATTTTCTTATTATCATGGCTACATGCTGGTCAAAGGCCAGATTGTTGTCTACATATGTTTGCAGATCCCTTACCACTGGGTCAACGCTTAGGGAAGTTTTAGCGATGGAGTAATTAACTTGCGTTGACAATTTCCCAAAGGGCATTATAATACATTTTTGTATTGAGGTTTTAGCCATAGCTTTGGCAGCAGTCATTTCTGTGTCAAAACCATTTGCAATATGTTTGTGTCTTGGGCGAATGTATAATAGCTCCCAGTTTACAGTCATTTGCAATTTTGGTGAGACCAGGGCCTTTACTTTTAATGTTTGCCTTGACTTCTGAGAAGTAGATGCCAAACTGAAGAGGGCCCAGCATGGAGCCCTGGGATACTCCACTGGGAACCGGTCTCTTAGTTGTGGTGGTCACACCAACGCTGACTTCTTGGGTCCTGCCTGCGAGCCATCTGGCAATCCAGTGAGTTATGTAAGGTTTTACACCTAGTTCAGAGACCTTGTCATTAATGCCTGAGTGGGATATTGTATCAAATGCCTTAGCCAGGTCAAGATGCATTGTGTGCACTGTTGTACTCTCATTCGTTGTCTCGGTGAACCTCTCAAAAACTCTACCAGGTTAAGTAGGCTTGACCTTCCTTTAATAAAGCCAAATTGGGATGGGTCCAGTGTCTGTAGGTTGCCAATGTCCTTATTTTTTATCATTTCCATGATAATTTGTGCCATGGCTTGCATATTAGAGTTGTTAGGCTAATGGGTCTATAGCTCTGTGGGTCATATGATGGTCTGCCCTTGTGGAAGGGAATGACAATTGCGGTCCTCCATTCACTTGGACTGTAATCTGTTTTAAGGCTGTAGTTGACCTGTCACAACCATTTGGGGCATTCTTCAAGTTTTAGACTGTTCAGCAGGCAACCAGGGATGTTATCAGGACCCATGGAGGTGGTGTTCTTGGCTTTAGCGTGTGCTGCCAGCACCTGGTCCCTGCTGATTGCTGGGGGAAGTATGTTCATAGGATCGTAGGAGGTTACTAGGCTAATGGCCCTAGGGACCTTACAAGCCTAGCCAAGTACAACCCCTTTTCCCAAGAATATCAGGGTATTAAGCAACACTAGGTCAACAACTACTGCCCCTTTCCAAGAGGGACGCAGGTGAAGTTTATCATATCTCCATAAGTATGGTATTTTTGAACCAGTTCATGCATGAATGTGCATTGTTAACTGCTGCAGGTTTTGTTTTTTTTATGCCAAAAAGAATGAAACCATCTCACAATTTTCATAACACTACAATGTTTTTTTCTGAACCTATAAAGTAGAAAAAAAATTATCAACAGCAGATAAAGCTAACATTTCTTGATTATTGCACCAGTTACATCATTGAATTTGCAAATCCCCATTTTCTTTGCTAAGGGGTCTAAATATAAAGCAGATAAACTGTAAAGATGGATTCCCTTCATAAGTTTAAAGTTTCAAAACTTCTAACTGCAAATTTGGAGGGGATTTCATCTGGTGGAACTGGTAGTGTGGGGCGAAGTTGGAGCTGAATTTATCAGCCAGTTAATTTACCATGACATCCTGATATGTGTAATTGATACCATTCACCATCAGTTCAGTTTGGATGTAACCAAAGAAGGCCTTCTCATTGTTCTTAGCCTGCGAGGCTATCCTGACCTCATAGTTGGCCTTGTAAGACTTAATTAGACCGCTTAGATTCTTGTTTAGTTGTATAAGAGAGCATTTGTCTTTAAGGGAGTTGCTATTCATGATTTTGGCCATGAGTTTTCTTCTTTTATCATATACTCTGCGTAGGTGAGATTGTACTAGTGGGTTTTTTTAGTGTTTGTTTTGGGTTTATTTCTGGTAGGGCTCTATGCAGCCATTCACATGTTTGTATAGTGACTTCAAATAATTCTGCATAGGTAGTTGTGGTCTTGAGGCTGGGAGGGAGCCCTGAATTTTGACAAACTGTCACTTAATAGGATGTAGTTTGCCTTTGAATAGTTCATATGTAATACTGGATTAGCTGAATTTTCTGGGTTAATTTTTACTTCAAATAAAGACAGCTTTTTTGATCTGATCTCACTGGTGAAAACGTGACATTGAGTGGGGTTGATACTCTCTCATGTTGGTGAGTACCAGATCCAGTGTGTTTGAGCCTCTAGTTAAAGTGTGCATGATCTGTTCCAGGGGTGTTGTGTTAATAAAGTCCAGCAAGGATTGTGCCTGTGAGTTTGGGACAGTTCACTTTTCCTATTGTACAGAGGGATAGTTAGTCACCCATGAACAGAGTTCTTGGTTGGAAGGTGAGCACCTCTAGTAGGTTTAAGAGTCATGAGACTAGAAGCATAGATGGTGACCTGTAGCTAGAGTTGATATGCTGAGGGGACCTTACCAGTGGTGACTTGCATGTGGATGAGCTCCATGTTATCATCCTGTTTAAGCAGTTTGGAGGTTTGTTGCTAACATAGATCAAAACACCTCCACCTTTGCCCCCTGTCTGCCCTGTTTTTGGTCTAAATGCATGGAAGCCACCGTAGCCTTGCACTTCTGGAGTACTTTCTATGGCTTTAAACCAAATTTTGTTCATGGCATAGATGTCTGGATCCCCCAGAATGAGGAGGACTAGAAGGGTGTGGATTTTTTCATTTAGGCTCCAAGCACTGAGCAGTAACACCTTAAAGTTGCTTGAAGACTTTTTCAGTATGTTGGTAGGTTTGTCTTTTTGGCATAGACTAAAAAGGCTCTAAGGGGGTAGGTGAAGTTTTAGCCAATATTCAAAATCCTAAGGAGGACAGGTGCATCCCATCCTTGGTAAAGCAGCATGGTCTTTTGACCATGTTCTCCCATGCTGACAAATATTAGATCCCCCTGGAGTGACACCAGAAACTAAGCCAGTTATTAAAATCAATCATTTTATGTCTGTACTGTTGCATCATCTTTGGTGAAGGTAGAGTGCTGCTCAATGCAAGACTCATACCTATCTGTGACATATATTCCGAGAGATCATTTGTGCTATAATATGGCAGACTTGACAGTTTTTTGTTCAGAGACCTAAAATGAATATAAAAAGAATGTGTGATTTAACATAAACTTGTTGACATGCATCTCTTTATTCCTTCAGGTTTAAAGTCTCAGTCGAAGAGGGCTGTTGCATCGACACCCCCACGCCCTCCATCAAGACGAGGTAGAGTGGCTGCTGACAAGCTAGCAAATACTTCCTCAGGGGCCGAATCTGCCAACAAGACCATCAGTGTCCCAGTCTTTCACCTTTATCACAAATTCTTACCAGGTGAGTCTTCCCTAGGGTTTTGGTGAATTCTTCTGCGTGTACCCTGACATTACACTTACATGTATTCATCCTTTACAAATGATGTATCTTCTTGCTGGTAGTCTCATTCAGAAGGTTCCAGCTACAACTTCCACATGATTTGTATTCCAGCTAATAACTTCCACATGATTTTTATTTTAATAAGATGTTCCATTTGGTACATCTGACATTTGAAGGTGGTATTCCATGTCCTCATTTTTTTTTCTTGTGTTGCTTAGAGTATCCATCGCATTGCCATAGTTTTCTCAGAACTTGTTTACCCAGGGCTATTTGACGTATGTATTATTGTGTTTTTTCTTAGTTTTTAGATGTTACATTGAAATCTTTAGCAGTACTAATATTTCATTAATAAACTAGAACAAATGCATCAAGGCTGTGATGGGGATTTGTATGTGTGTGGTCTCTCTTTTTTTATTTTCATTTTTCAAGAAATATTCTGTAGATGGTGGGCACTTTAAAAATAAGAAAGAAAAGTATATGGATTTTTTTCTGCTCTTTTCAATTGTATGAGAAATGCCATAGAGGCTAGTCTTCATTCCTCAGGTAATTGGCAGGTTCCATAGAGAGAAATATTCCATTAGGGGTGCCACAAGCAGTTTTGTCTTCTGCTGTCTTTGATTTTGGTGTTTTATTGAGAATCCTTCAGGACTGTGATACCAAAAAAACTCTTCAAGTTGATGATTATTGACTCCTCTATACCTTTCAAGCTTGGCACCCTGTTTTCTCTGTCCCCAGTACAGCCAGTCCTGACAAAAAGCTTTTTTTTTCAAACACCTTTATTGAATTATCACTTGTGACATAGGCAAATTTGCATTCATATAAAAGTAATCAAACTATATTAACATAAACATTATACTTCACATATAATGCTATATATGTCATATAATTTAAATAATATTACATAAATATTCAATTCTTGCTTCTTTTTTAAACAAGCAACATCTTCATTAAACCGTCACTTACTACAGAGGCAATCATACATTTAAATAAGTGAAAATAAACCACACCAACACAATCCTAGTCGCAAGCATTTTACATCACAAACCATACTGACACACTCCCATTTGCAAACATTATGCATCACTTATAATCTACCCAGTCTTTCTCACTCAAACATTACATAGCTCATTTAAGTCCTGCTGCCTTTTAGGCCTCATTCATCCCGTGTATGTATTGTTCCCACATTTCTCTTTTTTTTCCTATGTAGTTTGCTCTACCCTTTTCTAAAGATCTCAGTTCCAGTTGTTTTAGCTCTGTTACTATATTCACTACTTCCAGTATACTGGGTTTAGATTTTGATTTCCATTTTCTAGTAATTGCTGATGTTAAGTTGTCTATCTCGCCTTCATTCTTGCTGGATGGGTTCGGAGCCGACCTCGGCTCCGACTCGGCCACTCTAAAAGCTCGAGAGTTGGTTCCACCGGCTCGAGGCTGCCCCTATATCCCACAATGCTAGGCGTGAATTACCTCAGATCTCGTTTGCCGCTACAGCGATCGAGGTGTTTTTCTACCGGCTCCAGGTTAGTCAAAGTTAGATTAGTTTAATAACTTTAAACTTACGCTAGCTTAGTTTATTTCTCTTTTACCCTTAGTGTAGTGGATATTATCCCTTCTACTTTTTTATCCAGCCCCTTTTTTTTCTCAAGAACTATTAAGTTCTTTCCCTAGGCCTTCGGGCCCTTCCTTCCCTCCCTTAGGGTGTGTATGTGTTTTGGTTAGGATATATTTAACTTAACTTACCTTTCAGAAGTTTTGTTTTAAATAATTCTACTTAGACTTCTATCAGTGTAATCTGTGTGTGTGTGTTTCTGTGTGTGATTACACTTCGGTTCCTTGAGTATGTCCAAGGATTCAAAGGTCTCAGGCTTCAAGAAGTGTGACTCGTGCTGTCAGAAAATGTCTCTGGCAGACGGTCACACTTCTTGTGTGTATTGCCTGGGACCTTTACACCTGCAGGACTCTTGTGCTGTATGCCATGGCTTCAGCCCTAGAGTCCTGCAGGAAAGAAGAAACAAACTCATGTTAAGGGGTTTGCTTAAGCCTGAAGGTTCCCTTTCTGTTACATCGGGGAAACCTTCTAAGGCTTCCAAGACCTCGGCTCCAGCTTCAGAGTCGAGGCCTAGGGCTTCGAAGCCTGCTGCTTCATCGGCTCCGGCTGGAGCCGATGAGTCTTTGACTACAGTATCTGTGGTTCCCTCGGCTCCGGCCGGAGCCGAGGCATTAGAGATTCCTGGGTCGGCTCCGATCAGACCATCGGAGCCGACATCTAGAAAGAGATCGAGGTCACCGTCCCTTGGCTCCGTTCATTCGGCTCCAGCGTCTCCCTTGCTGTCTGAACGGAGCCACAGATCTCACTCCTCCAGGTCATCTAGGCTCTCAGATCACGACCTCCAGAGGGTAGTGAGTCGACTTTTAAAGTCCGAGGCACTGGCCCAAATGCTGCAGAGCCCGACTCATCAGTCGATGCCTCAACTTATTCCTATAAATATTCCTCCTCCGACTCCTTTGAGTTCGGAGCTGGGGCGTCTCGGGACCGAGACTGTGGTAGCGTCGGAGCCGATACAATTGTCTTCGGCTCCGTCGTCGGCTCCGATTTCTTCTTTTGAAGAATCTCAGCGCCGGGCTTCCCTCGTCGGCGAGTGGCATCGGACCCTTGTCCGACCCCCCTCTCCCTCTCGGTGCTTCGGCGCTGGTGAGTTCGGCTCCGACATCGGCCTCGGAGCCATCTCTGTCGGTGCCGAGGGAGGTTCTCAGCTTCTCGGAGCGGGGACCTCTGGCTCTGCCAGACAGGGGTGCGTTCGAGGTCATGCGGAGTGTGTTGGAACCTTGTTCGACTCCACAGTCGGCTCCGTCCGCCCCTCCCTCTTCGGTGCCTTTGGTTATGTCGACTCACTCCCTCATCCCAGACCGCAGAGAGCCAGCTCCTCAAGAATCCCCTGTGGGGATCTCATCTTCTTCGAGGCCTCCCTGAATTGGCAGGGGAGCCCCTAGGAAGAGAAAGTGTAAGAGGAAGCACATAGACTCACCTGAGTCTGTCACCTCTGACACAGATTTAGAGGATTCCGAGGGTTCCCCACGTTCCCCGTCTGAAGATGTCTCCTTCGCAGACATTCTAGAGATCCTGAAACAGAGGGGAAATTGGCCAGCCCTTAACCCTTCGGAGGATGAATCTGTGTATCTTGAGGCGTTTGGCTCTCGCCCTTCCACCTCCTGGGTGTCCCCCCCTTTGATCCCCTCATGCAGGTGGTGGCAAAGAAGGCCTGGACGGCTCCTGATTCAGTGGACCCTACCCCCAGGAGACCTTCCAAATTTATAACAGCACCAACTGACAAACAATTTCTCACAAAAGGTGTTTCTGTGGATGCTATGGTGGTAGCTGCTGCCACCAAGAAGGAACTAGCTGATCCTTCAGTGCCTGTTCATCCCCCTAACAAAGAATCTAGGTCTATGGACAGGTATGGGAAGTGGATGTTCTCGTCAGCGACCTTTGCAATGCGTTCGCTGAACTACCTATGCCATTTCACCCGTCTCCAGAGAGACTTGATCAAGGAAGCGAGTGAGATGTTGAAGGATACTACAGCTGCAGATTTTCAGGACAAAATGAACACCCAGCTGACTACCCTTAATTCGATAGCTAACTCCTCCATGCGCCTCCTTTCATATGCGGCTGATGGAGCGAGTAGGGCCGCAGGGACAGGTGTTGCCTTACGCTGGCATGCCTGGATGCGACTATGCAATTTTGCGGACCCTTTAAAACCGTCTTTCACTAACTCCCCGTTCGATGGATCATCTCTCTTTGGTCCTCAAGTGAAAGAAACCTTGACTAGGTGCGAGACGGATGGCAAAACTCTATCTGCCGTCGGAGTCCGTTTTTCTACTCCTTCTAGACCTTACCCCAAAGGCCAGAAAAGTGGGAAAATGTGGTTCCAAACAATCTCAAGGGAATTTGCCTGACGACAGAGTCGGTTCCCTCCAGAGGCAGAGGAGGGAACAATAATGGTAGACGTCGCCCTAGAGGCAGAGGGGGCCCGCAGAACCAGGGCAATCGAGAAACCTTTTCCGATAAGCCCTTTCAGCATCCCTGAGGTGTTGCCCGACTGTCCACCTTCGGAGGCAGTCGGGGGAAGATTGTCACTGTACCCAGAAGCCTGGCTATCCCTGACTCAAGACAAGTGGGTACAGTCCATCATTTCTGAAGGCTATTCCATTCCCTTCGTTCGCATCCCAAACCAATCAAAAAAATCCCTTCCAGATGTTCCACCCGCTCAAAGGGATCTTGCAGCTTTGGAAATTTCAAAGCTGCTTGCAAAAAGAGCAATTCAACCAGTTCCAGCAGACCAACTAGGATCCGGAATCTACTCCAGGTTCTTTTTAGTTCCAAAGAAAACAGGGGACTGGAGACCAATTTTGGATCTCAGTATCTTGAACAAGTCAGTCAAGAAAACAAGATTTCGGATGTTCACGCTGCAGTCCATCCTCCCCCTATTGGGAAAGAGAAACTGGATGTGCTCTATAGACCTTCAGGATGCGTACTATCACATAAAAATGAACAGACGCTCCAGAAGATTCCTCCGCTTCAGGCTGGGAACCAGTCATTTTCAATTCAGGGCCCTGCCCTTTGGTCTCACCACTGCCCCCCGGGTGTTTACCAAATGCATGGCAGTGGTAGCTTCTCACCTGAGACGTCAAGGATTCCAGGTGTTTCCATATTTGGACGACTGGCTCCTCACAGCTCCCACCAAGCATCTTCTTCTAATGGCCAGGGACTACACCTTTCGCATTTGTCAAAAGTTAGGCATTTCAATAAATTGCGAAAAGTCTGTTTTGTCGCCTTGTACTATTACCTTCATAGGCGCAAATCTAGACACAGTCAACATGTCTGCGAGACTAACACATCAGAGAATAGCAGACATACACAAACTGGTCTCGCTCCTCTTCAGCAGCAACAGAATCAAAGCCAGGTTAGTTCTGAAAGTGTTGGGGATTATGGCGGCTGCCATACCTCTGCTTCCATTAGCCAGATTCCACATGAGAATCCTTCAATGGATGCTCTTCACGCAATGGTCATACCAGCAACTTCCGATGTCCCACACCATTATGATCACGCAAACATGCAGAAATCATCTTCTGTGGTGGATGTCTTCCCTCAACTCTTATTGGGAAGACCCTTTGTTCCTTCCTCCGGTTGCTACTCTGACAACGGACGCCTCCCTGATCGGGTGGGGGGGGGGCATTATCAGGGCAGAACTGTCCAGGGCACATGGCAACCAGACGAATGCCACTTGCACATAAATGTTCTAGAGATGAGAGCAGTGCTTTTAGCGTTGCAAGCCCTTCAAGACTCTCTTCCCTTGGGAACGATAGCAATCCAGACGGACAATATGTCCGTAGTGTGGTATATCAGCAAACAAGGCGGAACCAGGTCCTACCCCCTGTGTCGAGAAGCACTCAGACTGTGGCAATGGGCGATTTCTTCTCAGCGGTTTCTGATAGCAACGCACATCCCCGGGAAGTCCAATCAAATCGCGGACAAGTTGAGCAGAGCTATCCTCATGCCTCACGAGTGGTCTCTGATAGACTCTGTTGTGAGTGAAATTTTTCTCAAGTGGGGTCAGCCTTGCTGCGACCTTTTTGCTACTCCCCAAAACAGCAAGTGCAGAGATTATTTCACCCTATTCCCTTTACCAGGCCAGCCCAGCAGAGACGCTCTAGTCCAAGTTTGGCCCCGGGGACGTCTGTATGCATTTCCTCCCTTCCCACTAATCTCTCAAGTGATACAGAAAGCTATCGCTCAGAAGGCCTCGTTAATCCTCATTGCTCCTTACTGGCCTCGACAGGTTTGGTTCCCCTTTCTACATCATTTTCTGTTGGAGCGACCTTGGCATCTGGACCTAGTTCCAGATCTTTTGATCCATCAGTCGGGTCAGTTTCATCGCTCCCTTCCCTCTCTGAACCTCACTGCTTGGTTCCTCCAATTCCAACCTTAGCCAGGCTTCCTCAAATATCTCACTCTGTTCGAGATATTTTGATAGCTTCCCATAAATCTTCCACTAGAAAGATTTATTTGAGTAAGTGGAAACGTTTCGCCCATTGGGCTCAAGGAAGGGACATAGATCCTTTCACTGCTTCCATCCAAATGGTCCTTGATTTTCTAGCTGAACTCTTCCATGCAGGTTCATCTCCTTCTACTCTTAAAGTTCAACTGTCAGCTATTTCTAACTTTCATGTGGGCATTTCAGAATCTGCCGTAATGTCCCACAAGCTTTGCAAAGCCTTTTTGAAAGGAGTTTTTCTACTCAGACCCCCTATAAGAAATCCTCCTCCTCCTCCTTGGGACCTAAATTTAGTTCTTAGTTCTTTGATTCTTTCCCCTTTCGAACCTGCAGCCTCCTGTTCTTTAAAATTGCTATCATGGAAGACTTTCTTTCTGGTAGCTATTACTTCAGCTAGAAGAGTTTCAGAACTTCATGCACTCAGCTGTCGACCTCCTTATCTGTTGTTCCATAAGGACAGGGTATCTTCTGAACCAACCCGTCCTTTTTACCTAAGATAGCCTCGGCGTCTAACCTAAATCAAAGCATTGACCTCCCTGTGTTTTTTCCAGAATATTCTAATAGGTCTGAACAAAAATTGCATTGGCTAGATGTTCATCGTCAGTTAAGGTACTATTTGGATAGAACCAAACAATTCAGAAAATCTGACCAGCTGTTTGTCTCCTGTGCAGAAGGCAGAAAAGGACTTTCAGTTTCAAAGGTATCATTATCTAGATGGCTAACATCTCTGATTTCCCTTGTTTATGAAATTAGACACCAAAAGCTGCCTAACAAACCTAAAGCCCATTCCACCAGAGCTTTGGCTACTTCTATAGCCTTCCAAGACAGACTGCCTATTGACACCATTTGTGCAGCGGCTACTTGGGCTACTCCTCACACTTTCATTTCTCATTATAAGTTGGATTTAGCTTCTAGGCATAGAGCTAACTTTGGTTCCACTGTTCTCAAGAGTCTGTTCCGTTAGGCCACCCGGGACAAGGTGCTAGGGACGCGGTCCCATCCAGCAAGAATGAAGGCGAGATAGACAACCTAACATGTAGAAGTTATGTTCTTACCATAACGTTCCATGTTAGTTGTCTTCTTCTCGCCTTCTTTCTTGCTCCCCACCCTCCTTCCCCCTGGCCTGGACAGATCTAGAGGAGTTTGATTGTGACCTCTCTTTCTACCACCTCTTTGCGATAGGTATATGCTCTGCTGTGCATATTTCCTAGAGTCAGGCTTAGGTCACCCTTTCTCTTCCCATTGTTTTTAGAGGTGGAAATTTTCCAGTATTCCTGGTTGTATTTTTAGCTGGGCCTAGCTCACAAACGAGATCTGAGGTAATTCACGCCTAGCATTGTGGGATATAGGGGCAGCCTCGAGCCGGTGGAACCAACTCTCGAGCTTTTAGAGTGGCCGAGTCGGAGCCGAGGTCGGCTCCGAACCCATCCAGCAAGAAAGAAGGCGAGAAGAAGACAACTAACATGGAACGTTATGGTAAGAACATAACTTCTATTTTTGTCAGCCATCATTAATAGACACAGCGAGGCCTTACCATGTCTAAGCAGTTTTGATTCTGCATTATAGCTCAGAAAAATCATCTCCCTTGTCAGACCAATCAGCCCACCCAGCATCTCCAACAGTGCATTTCGTAGGGAATCCTTAAAGTCTACCAACTCACTGCACTCCCAGAAAATTTTCCCAATTACCTATTTCTTTCCCTTCACAACATTTGTTGTCTACCTGAGGAAAAATTCTGTGGAGTCTACTTCTGATATAAAAATATGTATGTAAACATTTCCAGGCATAAATCCTAAATCTTCCAGATTTTGCTGCATATTTGGGAGACATTCATATATCTTCCCATTGTTTCTCTGTAAATTGCTTATCCAATCTCTCTTTCCAATCCTATCCAACCTCCTCTGTTTGATTCTTATAGTTATCATGCAATGTTTTACATGCTCTACTAATTATTCCTTTTTTAATGGCAGATTCTGTTCTACATTCTACTAAAAACTCTACCAGTGCTGGTATTTCCTTTAGGACCCCCCCTATTTATTTCTCTTTGCCTATATTCTGATATCAATTCCTGATAGGGAATGCAATCTCTAACTTGCAATCCAAATAAATTCTTTGCATCTTCCCATTCTACCATCTTTCCCTCTGTAGTTATTTGCTCCCAATACCTCAGTTCATTTGCCAGTTTTCTCCAATAAGTTCCGGCCCCCTCTTGCCTATTGTATGTATCCCTAACTGCAGTCATCCCTATCGGCAGAATCTCCTTTCTCCATTCCTGTGTTGGTTTAGTTCTTAGAATACTTTCTGCTGCTACTTTATGTATATAATACTCTGCATGATTATTGCTCTCCTTAAAAGCCTGCATCCAAAATCGTAGTCTCTCCTTGTTTCTTGAGGTTTCCCCATGTTTCATCATCATCCATTTCCACTTTAAATTATAGTTTTCTGCTTGTGCTCTGTATAGGAGTCTTAACTGTGTAGCTCTGAAATACCCCTTCAGACTGGGTAATCCCAACCCACCCTGTTCTACTGGAAGAATGAGCTTATCCCACTTGACTCTTGCCATCTTCCCCTCCCAGATAAAGTCCTTCAGCTCTTTATTAATTGCTACCCACAGCTTCTCCTCTTGTGATATAAAATATGCCTGACCTGTGTATAAGACTAAAGGGACTAAAAACATTTTAAATGCTTGTATCATACTATACATATCCATATAACAAAGCTTCCATTTTCTCAGTTTTTGTATTATCTTTTATTTAGTCTCTTCCCACATACCCTTCGCTGCCACACTAGAATAATTTTTAATCCAAAGTCCTAAATATTTCATTTTATCATGTCCCCATAAACCAGTTCATGTGTGGGTACATAATTTACTGCTATTGCCTTTGTGTTTAGCTTAATTAATTCTATATCCCGAAAATATCTGAAACTTCAGAATGTTCCACAACACTGTAATGTCTTTTTCTGGTTTTATCAGGTGCAAAATAATGTCATCTGCAAATAAAGCCCGCTCTTCACGACTACTATACCAATTATATCCTTGAATTTCTGAGTCCCTTATTTTCTTTGCCAGTGGTTCTAAATGTAATGCAAATATTAAAGGGAAAAGAGGCCTCACCACATCCCCCAGGGTGTTCACCAAATGTATGGCAGCAGTGACAGCTCACTTGAGACTGCACGAATTCCGAGTGTTTCCGTATCTAGACGACTGGCTCATCACCGCTT
The DNA here is from genome assembly GCF_019279795.1 of Protopterus annectens. Classification (NCBI taxonomy): domain Eukaryota; kingdom Metazoa; phylum Chordata; order Ceratodontiformes; family Protopteridae; genus Protopterus; species Protopterus annectens. The sequence goes on from NC_056727.1 coordinate 693,046,976, forward strand.
CCACCAGGCATCTTCTGCTTCAGGCAACAGAATTTATTATGGATTTGTTAGTGCACCTGGGCATCACAGTCAGTCAAGCAAAATCTCAACTAAGTCCCTGTCAAGATCTAGAATTCATAGGAGCTCGTCTGAACACCATCTCTTGTGTTGTAACCTCCCTTCCTCAGCACAGATTACAGAAGATAAAATCCCATGTGCATCCTATTCTCTGCAGAAACAAAGTCCCAGCACTGCTAGTCCTTCAATTGTTGGGTTCCATGGCAGCGAACATCACTCTGGTCCTGCTAGCGAGATTCCACATATGGCTAATACAATGGCTTCTAGCATCACAATGGTCTATTCTAACTCATCAAATGACCTACCCCATTCTTATCACCATTTCCTGCAAAAAAGACCTGTCCTGGTGGATGGAATTCAAAGAAATCATTTTAGGCTGCCCATTTGTCTCTCGTCAACTCAAGGCCATAGTGACCATGGATGCCTCCCAAATGGGGTGGGTGGGGGCATTATCTGGGAAGGACAATCCAAGGCACTTGGTCCGCGATAGAGGCCAACCTGCATATCTGTGTTCTGTAGTTGAGGGTAGTGCTTTTAGTGTTGCACGCCTTTCAATCTGTCCTCCCTCTAGGAACCATTGCAATTCAGTTAAGACAACATGTCTGTGGTCTGGTACATCAACATACAGGATGGAACCAAGTCCTAACCCTGTGTTGAGAAGCCCTCAGGGTGTGGCAATGTGCAGTTTTCTCCAACCTCTTTCTGATAGCAAAACACATCCTGGAGAGCTCAAACATGATAGCAGACAAACTGAGTAGATGCATTCTACTGCCTCATGAGTGGTTTCTCAATCCCAGAATAGTGGGGGAGATTTTCCGTCGCTGGGGCCAGCCTTGCTGCAACATTTTGACATCACCCCAAAACAACAAGTGCAGAAGCTACTTTGCCATAATCCCTCCATAGAGGGAGTCACCAAGAGACGCTTTTCTCCTCGATTGGCTCCTGGGTCTCCTCTTTGCTTCCCTTCCTCTAATTCCTCTCTTTCTCAAGAAAGCAGCCAGGTTGAGAAGCAAATTAATCTTCATTCACCCTATTGGCCTCGACTAATTTGGTTCCCCTTCCTATGGCCTCATCTAGCTCACCATCCATGGATTCCGGACCCAGTTCCAGACCCTGCTGTCTCATCCTCAGGGACTGGTGCATCCCAACCTTCAAAATCTCAAGCTGACAGCTTGGTTCCTCAAATTCCTCTAGTTGCAGGCATAATTTATTTTCACCAGTGCAGAAAATTCTACTGTCTTCCCATAGACCATTCACCAGGCAACTGTACCGTAGTAAGTGGAAGAGATTTTCAGCCTGGGCTTACGATAATTTCGACCCTTTCTCTGCACCTGTGGAAAAAGTTCTAGAATTTCTAGCCCTTCTTTTTGATCAAGGGGCTTTTGCCTCCACGATTAAAGTCTAGTTAGCTGCCATCTCCAACTTCCATAATGGTTATGTGGACCTTCCTCTGATTTCACATAGCTTATGTAAAGTGTTCCTCAAAGGAACCCTGTCTTTAAAACCTCCGTTTAAAGATCCTCTACCTCCATGGGATCTGACCATTGTTCTTCAGTCACTGGTGCTTCCTCTCTTTCAGCCTGCAGCTGCATGCAACTCAGTTTCTTTCATGGAAAACACTTTTCTTCAAAGCTATTACCTCCACAAGATGAGTCTCTGAGATTCATGCTTTATGCTGAAAACCCCTTTATTTAGTTTTCCATATGGATAAAGTTTCACTCAGAATCAATCCATCCGTAATTCTGAAGGTGGTCTCAGAGTCCAACATTAATCAAACCATTGACTTGCCTGTTTTCTTTCCTAATTTTTTCCAACAAAGGTGAATATTGCTTACATTTGCTGGTGTGCACAGACAGTTACATTTCTATCTCAGCAGAACTAAAGAATCTAGAAAATCCAAACAGTTGTTTGTATCATTTTTTGGCCCAACTTTAGGGAAATCTGTTTCCAAAGTTACCTTGTCAAAATGGCTAAGAGACTGCATTACGTACATATATAATATAAAGAATCTTAAGTTACCTGCGCCTGTGAGAGCGCATTCCATCAGATCAATGCACACTTCAGCTGTTTTCCATTCCAAGGCTTCCATAAATGAGATATGCGCAGCAGCAACATGGGCTACTCCACATATCTTTATCACTCATTACAAATTGTATCTGGTCTCCAGGGGAAGAGCTTCCTTTGGTTCTATGGTTCTCAGGAATATCCTTCCATAAGACCACCCAGGATCTAAAGTAGCTGGGGACTCTGTCTCAGGAGTCATGAATAGATGAAGATTGAGAACACCAGATAAAGAAGTTATGGTCTTACCATAATATTCCATCTGTGTTGTCGATCTTCATCTATTCTTGGCACCCCCCCCCCCTGTGAATTCTTGGAGGAGTGAACACTTGTCCTAGGTTCCTTGTTAGGTTTCATCTTGGGCATGGCTTCTTCATATTTGTTTATGGTTCTTCTGGCTGTCTGTGCTACTGCAAACTCGATCTGAGATAATATAGAGAGAGGCATTGTGGGTAGAGTCTTAGCTCAAGAGATTTTTGGCTGGCACGAGCTGTATAACGGCCGAATCAGTTCCGAGGATTGGAGCCAACTACCAAGAGTCTAGAATGGATGAAGATCAACAACACAGATGGAATGTTATTGTAAGAACATAACTTCTTTTTTTCTCTAAAGCCAGTGCCATGACAGTGCTGTCTGGTCCCAGCTGTACAAATTCTGGGACAGCAGCTGCAGACTGCAGTTGTCCCCCTTCTGTAGTGCTATAGAGGAAAAAAAAACACACCAGGAAATTCATAGTGGCAAGAGTTAATGTAGTGCAAGTAAATTTGCTACTGCACACAAACATGATCTGGGCCTGGTCCTACACAGTCATGCTGGTGAGTTGCTACCACACCAGATCTCCTCATTACTGTAATTTGATAAGATCTCTGGTATACTGTCATGACAGTTATCTGTGAATTCTTTATAAATCTCAGTCATTAGGAAGGTAGACTACAGCACATTTAAGTAAGGCCATGTACAGTATGCCTTATGAAGTAGCTGATGTAGTTGTTTGGTAAAGTGTACTGTAAAAAAAATGAACTTCCCTTCTTGTGGTGCACTATGCACCATTTTCAGTCTACACAGCACTGCTCGACATCATGCACACAGGGAGAGAGATGCATGAATGTTGGCTAGATTTTCCTGATGGAAACTTGGGAAACTGCCACACAGTGCCTTCTGTGGGTAGGTAGGGTGTATGCTGATGTAATTCCCTTGTGGACAGCTGGAAGTTTTCTGTTAAGCTGCATCCCCTCCTCCTCGTGGGTGATGTGAATAGTTGCCTTTTAGTGATGCTGCCTGTGCACGCATGTCCTCAAAAATGCATAAGAAGAGCTACCATCACTAATTTGGGATCAATGCACATCCCACCCACAGGGTTCTCATTGGGTGTATGCAGGATGTAGAGCTTAAGGAACAAAAACTCATACCACCCCCTAATGGCTGCCCAATGATGGCCTCTCCCAGTTGCCTTTTGTTCCAGTGGTGGTGATTTAATGAGCTAATTGGCCACAAGGGATCTGATGATCAGCAGGAAGTGGGGGCAAAGTGTCAGAGAAAAAAAATCATGTGGAGTAGCTGTTCTTTCAAATCATATTCTCACTTGTAACATTAGCTTGCTGCTACTCCCATTAACAAGAGTGTAGAGAGGCAATTGGATTCCAGTAATAACTGAAGTTATATCCCATGTCTCCATTGCTCCCAGGTATTCAGAACAGCTTAGTGAGGATACCAGTGATTGTTTAGACCACTGAACCATGTGCAGTGCACTTTGTAAAGTCATTATATGGGTATGTATGAAATACTTTTGCATAACTACTTAAATAATAATTTTTAATGCAACCTAGCTCATGGGGACTTAAAGGTGAACACCATTCCGTATAAGCAGAATTTCAGAAAATACATTTTACAAATGCTGCAGATATGTTTGTAAACGTTGTTGCAATCTCCCTGCCAAGCACTGAGCAGTTGTTACACTACTAAAGTAAATGTGTGTATTTACTTTGAGATTGTAGTGTAGTTCAGTGTTCTTAACAGCCATCAGCATGTTGTACAATAGTTAACAGGACAGCAACAGAAAACTAAACATAAAATGATGAGAGAACTAAATGTGTGTTGTGTGAAATGTAGCAACTCCATGCATGGTGGAGTAAAACTGTAAAGCCTAGTGTAAGTTGTAGATTTGACAATTAAGTGTGAATCTAAGACACCTGCTGCAAAGACTGTAACACAAAGGTGAGGTAATACCATTTTTGCTTTGGGAGGCAGCATACAATTACTTCAGCTTTCAGACTAGCAGGATTACTTCATCAGGAGTTAAGTCACTGATGTTGCACGCACTGCTTAAATATCCACTTGTGCCTAGAAATGGAAGTTTTTAATTTCTTTATTATTGACTAAAAAGACACTTGGAAAAATGCCAATGTGAAAAGAAAGTGTGCATCCCTGATGCTTAGCATGACAGACGCACATTGAAAACAGATTGTGTGTTTGTGAAAATGTGCGAGATAGAGAGAAGAGAGAGAGAGAGAAAGAGTGGGTGAGTGTGAAACTTTAGATCTGATGTCAATTTTCATTCCATCCTCGACTAATGGGTTCAGATCCGACTCGGCTTCTGTAAAAGGTCGTGGAAACTTGAAACTCTCGAGCATCTCCTTTACCCATAATTCGCCATCCCCCATTACCTCAGATCTCATTTGATGCTGTTAGGTGAAAGACGTGGTGATTTATCTTGAGTTATTGGGCTAGATAAGTGCTTGTTTTTTTTTTATTACAGTGATAATCTTTAATCTTCCTTTTTTTCTTGTACTAGTGTACTCTAGATGCTATTGTTAATATCTCTTTCTTCCCTTTTTCTCTCTCTTCACCCTTCTACATTTACCGTAGTTCTTACTACATTTGTAGGTAGCCCTTTTTCTCCTTATCTGTTCCTAATTAAAAAAAAAATTCCATCTATATAGCTTCTTTAAATCTTCTTGTTTTTCTGTGTGGTAGTTTGTTGTAGCCATTTGTTCCCTTCCTGACAAATATGGCTGAAGAAAAAGCACCTGCGGGTTTTAAAAAGTGTGGGAAGTGCAGTTAAATGATATTCCCCTCTGTGACTCACTTGCTGTTTGTATTCATTGCCTTGGCCCCCACCACCTGCAAGAGAGCTGCGCAATCTGTCTTACGTTCAACCCCTGAGCATTAGTGGAACCCAAGAAAAAATTCATATTAACGGGGTTTTTACCATCTTCCTTTAGTGATGCCATAGCTGGAGAAACTTCTAAAAAGGTACCAGACTCTTTTCCGAGCTCTTCTACTGTTTCTTCAAAGGCCTTGGAGAAAACTTCAAAAAAACCTTCTTCAGATCTTACAGTTTCCTCAGATCTATCTATGAAAAAGAAAATTAGACTCTGATCTGACCCCCTCAGATCAAAGAAAAGTGAAAAGTCTTTCTTCGGATTGGGCTGTTTCTTTGGATCCAAAGTCTCCAAAAAGTTAAGGACTTGGATCCAAAGACGTCTGTTCCGCCAAGACTGCAGGATGTGGTTCCTAGGACAAGGTACTCTCCATCTCTGGACTCAGTCCCATTGAGAGTACCTTCTCCCTTATTTTATAGACCTGATTCTCCATCCAAACAGTCCTCTTGCTCTTCTAGAGTCATACCTGTGGAAGATGTGGACAGGGTAGTGAGACAGATCATCTCAGAGCAGAGCCAATCAGTTTTTTCTTTGGCTCCTACCCCTTCAGGTCAGGAAGTTCATACATTCATGATACCATCTGTAACTCTTCCTCCTCTGACTCCCTTTGTGGTTTTGGAGCCCTCGGATCTGAGTTGCCCAGACCTCTCTTCTTAGGATCGTATCCTCGGATCGATCGGATGCTTGCTCTGAGCTCTTCAGTGAAATTGGATCCAGAAAGCTGTCTGAGCTGATTCTACCCTGTCGGGTCCAAGGTGTTCCAGTCGACTCTGAGAACCTCGGCAAGGGTTAGTTTGGGTCCGACTTTTGCCTCGAGAGGACTTTCCTCAGAGGAGGGAAGGACCAAGGATCAGAAAGCCGTTCTCTCAGATCTGAGTTCCTATCCCTCTCCAGGAATGTTAGCCTTTAGGGCTTTGGAGAGAGCCCTGTCAGCGACCATGACCCAGACAGGTCCTCTCCCCTCGGGTTCTGCAGCTACTTCACTCCCATCTCTGTATCAAGAGTCTCAGTTTACTCTCCCACAGGGACAGCCAGTATCAAAACCCAAAGACACCCAGTTGGGTATTTCAACCTCTTCCAATACCTCCCCAGATTATCCCACTGAGGAGGTCCCTCAAAAGAAGATATGCAAGAGAAAGCATCTGGATTCTCCTGAATCTGTCATAGAAGACACAGATTTTGAGGAAGGCGAAGGGTCCCCCATGGTCATCTCCTGCAGATGTCTTGTTCAGAGACATCCTCTAAATCCTGAAACATAGAGGTGGCTGTATGCCCAGCAACCCTTCATTGGAGGAATTTGTGCTCATAGAGGCTTTTGGTACCGGCCCATCTACTTCTTGGGTGATTCCACCTGCCGAAGAGCTACTCAAATTGGTCTTGGGGGTGAGCATGGAAGGAACCTGACACCATTGAGCCCATTCCTAGGAAGTCTGATAAGATTATAAACCCTCCAGAAGATGAGCAGTTCTGGTCTAAGGGCTCACCTATTGATGCCATGGTCGTGGCGGTGTCCACCAGAAAGGAACTAGCTGAAAAAAGTTCCTCTGTTCTTCCCCCTGACAAGGAGTCATGGTCCATGGGCAAGTTTGTGAAGCATGTCTGCACTTCAGGGACCTTTACCTTGAGGTCTCTAAACTATTAGGCACATTTCACCAGATTGCAGAGGAATCTGATTAAAAAAAAACTCTCAGATACCCTCATAGTCACCATGTCTGAGGAGATGGAGTTGGTCACCTCACAGCTGGTGACCCTACAATCGATATCGAACTTGTCCATGAGGCTTATTTCCAGTGTGGCAGAAGGAACCTCAAGGGCAGTGGTTTCAGGCGTAGCCATTAGGAGACGCACCTGGATGCACTTGTGTGACTTTGCAGAACCTTTTAAGTCTACATTGGTCAGTGCTACTTTTGACAGCACCTCTCTTTTTGGCCCCAAAGTAAAAGATAAGTTGTCTATGTGTGAGAAGGATGGAAAGACCCTTTCTACTATAGGCGTACATCCCCCCCAAAGTTCCTTTTCAAGGAATTATCGAGGTGTAGGAAAGATGTGGTTCAAGAAATTGCAAGGATATTTCCAGGGCACACGTGGAGGGTCTTCCGTCAGAGGCAGAGGGGAAAATTCAAGTGGTAATCTCCACCCTCACAGCAGAGGAGAACCGCAACATCAGGGGTCCAGAGAACCTTTCTTTGGCAAACCCTTCCAGCGCTCCTGAACAGAGGCCCGATTGTCCCCCTCTGGAGGCAATTGGGGTCATTTGTCCCTGCACCAGAGAGCCTGGTAGAAATAACTAAAGATATTTGGGTGCAGAGGATCTATAATTCCATTTTTCCTTCCTCTAAATTCCAGGAAAATCCCTGATGTTCCACCCAGTTAGAAGAATCAAGCAGCCATTCAAATACAAAAGCTGCTAAACAAAAGAGGCATCCAAGAGGTTCCTCCCCAGACCAGAAAGGATCCAGACCTTACTCATGATTCTTTTTAGTACCAAAGAAAACAATGGACTGGAGACCAATTCTAGATCTCAGCAACCTGAACAGATTTGTTTGAAAGACAAAGTTTCAGATAGTCAAGGTTCACTCCATTCTTGGAAAAGGATGACTGAATGTGCTCAATAAATCTCCAGGATGCATACTATCATACAAAAATAAGCAGACAATCCAAGAAATTCTTACACTTCTGGCTAGGAGCCAGTCAGTATCAGCTCAGAGCATTGCCCTTTGGTCTCACCACAGTCCCCAGAGTGTTCATATGTATGGCAGTGGTAGCACTTCACTCAAGACTGCAAGGATTCTGTGTATTTCCATACTTAGATGACTGGCACATTACCACTCCGACCAGGCATTAACTCATCATGGTAAAAGAAGTCATCCACGTTTGTACAAGGTTAGGAATAAACATACATTTTGAGAAGTCAAATCTAGAGCCAACTCAAATTCTAGAATTCGTAGGAGTGCTACTCAACACAAGGTCAACAGTAGCCTCCCTTCCCCATTCTAGAGTTCAGACTTTAAGGTCACAAGTCAACAGCATACTTTGCAATACCACAATCTCGGCTCGCCTAGTTCTGCAAGCTGCAGGATCAATGGTGGCAGCAATAACCCTTGTTCCACTTGCCAGGTTTCACATGAGGATTCTACAGTGGATGCTGGCATCTCAGTGATCAATATGAATTGCCAGCTTGTGCAAGCAAAGTCTGATGTGATGGATCCAGCCAGAACTGCTATAGGGCCGGCCATTTGTTCCCAAGCAGCCCAAGGCCATAGTGAACAGGGACGCTTCCCAGCTAGGGTTGGAAGAGACATTACCTAGGGAAGGTGGTCCAATGCATGTGGTCACCCGAAGAAGCTAATTTGCATGTCAGTGTACTGGAGTTGAGAGCAATGCTTACAGCACTGCAAGCCTGTCATGATGCTCTCCTGTCAGGAGTGATTGCAATACAAGCAGGCAATATGTCAGTGGTTTGGTACTTCAGCAAACATGGAGGAACCAGGTCGTATCTCGTGTGTCGAGAAGCACTAAGGGTGTGACAGTGGGTAATGTCTTCCAACCACTATCTCTTAGCAGTGCATATTCCGGAGAAGTCCAGCATGCTTGCAGACAAGTTGAGCAGGTGCATTCTGTTACCTCATGAGTTGTCCCTCAACCAGAAAATTGTGGAACTAATTTTCTGTAAATTGGGCCAGCCTTGCTGTGATCTCTTTGCATCTCCCCTAAGCAACAAGTGCAGCATCCATATGCAACATCAGGCCTCCCCCAGTAATTCCCTAGTCCTTTTGTTAGAGCTGTTTAGAGAGACTATTTTCCAGGTAGTCATGAGGGTGATTTGTGTCCTGGTTGGCTTCCTGGCAGTGAGGAAGTATATACTCCAGACCCCAACCCCTCCTCTGAACAGGGGAATGTATGACTCGTATCACAGCTGAAAGCCATTCTGCTTTCACCCTTGTGAATACACTCTTCCTTACACCTTTGATAAATACTGCTGCATGCAGTCTTAGTGGCTGAACATCCACTCCAGGGATGTTCTTTGCTTTCCATCCTCTGAGGGACTGTAGCATTAAAAAGCCTAGGTCCCCTCCAGGACAGGCAACCCATCTCTCCCACACCATTTCCGGCAAACACCCAGGTGGCCTGGGCCATAGTCATGACTGCATCTGTCTTTGCCAGTGGAGCTGGTAAATGTTGAGACTTATCACATGGAAGTATGTCAAACCATGAGCTCTTCTGTATATGTGAAACTTTAGTACACCTGCAGCCTGAAATGTTGGCAGTAATGTACATTATTACTGTGCAAGTTGGTTGCATGGATAAGTTTTCTTATTATAAATTGCACAACATTTTCCGTAGCACTTGCACAGTGTACAGTGATGTTACTCTCTCTATTAAAAATGCACTGAATGGAATTAAGGACTTTTTTAAAGTGTTAAGGAATAGGCATAGATTAAGAAAAAGTAATTTTCAGTAAAGGCAGTTAGATTCAATGTATATTCGCTCAATGTTGTTTTCAAAGTACTGTCACCATGTATCAGCAGTAATTCTTACAAAAGGCATGAAGGGAAGAAGACCAGAAAATGCAAGCCATTTGGCTTTCAGTTTTGTTTTGTAAATCTGGTTTCACTGTCAGTGAATGGCCCCATCTATACAGAGAGATGCATATTGGGGAAAAAAACTGTACCATAGTCCATTAGTTGTGAAGGTGCATGAATTTCCAACTTTGCAAACATGAAGAAGGCTTTTTTTTTTGCCAATCCACCTGCTGACTATCAGTCTTCCCCTTGTTAGTTGCACTGGATTCTTTCCATGCCAGTTGCAACTTGGGCAAGAGACAAATGAAGGGAGCATTCATCCACGCAGGCATGAAGGTGGCTTTACCACATGTCCCTGCTTGCCATCATTCTTCACTGCAGCCCATTGTCCACCAAGTGGTTTAGTAGCCAGATGTTGCACATCATCCTGACTAGAAGCCCAAGAATCCAAACAAGAGATGTGATCTAATCACTGGACCTTCCCAACAGCCTTAAGGTCCACTGAGTAGCTTACCTCTCCCCTGTTACTGCCATTTCCCTGTACTTCCCATGGACCCACAGTGAAATCTACATTAAAGTGACAGCAAGACATTTTCTGTTAAGCTGTAATCACCACCCACTTTCATGTGGCTTATGTTTATACTTACCTCATAGTAAGGGCCTTTTATGCTTCTGCCTATGCATGCATGTTTCAACAAATACACAGGAAAAGCTACCATCAGTGATTTGGAAGTGTTAAACTGTGTTCCAAGTTCCCATCTGAATCTCTTAACTGCAACTAGCAAGCATCCTACCAGCCCATTACTCCTTTTCCCCTGGATGAGTAGGCTGGTGTCAGCTGCTGACTGCCATCCTGTGCTGCAGTGTTGGGGACAATAGTCAGAAAACACACATGAGTGAGAATACAGACAGTCTCATGGGAGAGCTGGTCAGTACTTCTGTTAAAAACTTTTTATTTAGTCCTGAAACCTAGAAGGTTTCTAAAAAGTTAGAAGAGAAGGAGAAGACAATGGAGCAAATCTGTAAATCCTCCTGAGGTATAACTGCATCTACAACTCAAAAGCACTGCAACTTTCACAGACTGCAGACAAGAGGCCAGTAAGCCAGGACCAAAAGAGCTTTTAAAAAGCACAAGTGATAGGACAAAGAGCAAAGTAAGTCACAGAGGCCTTCTGAACCAAACCAACCAGTTCTTCCAAAGGAGTGATTCTGCTGGGGACTCATTCCTCCTTCCTCCTGATCCTACCATCCACATCATTTAAGAGAAGTGGATCTTGATTATTATTGTCAAATTTTGAATCTTCCCTCCCTTCATAGGACTGTCTTCCATCATTTCAGTAGGTGAAATAGGGTTAGTTAGTTTTTATGTAAAAGCTGTGGAAGCAAGTAGCAGTCAAGGACATAAACTGAGAAGAGGTGAACTTAAGGATTTTTTTCAAGACTTTTTCTGCTACACAAGAGAGACAGACCATAGAGACCAGTCTTAGACCTCTCCAAGTTTAGTCTTTTTCCTCTGAGTACCCAAATTCATAGTGGTCACCCTGTAGATGTTCTTAGTGTTTCACTGTTGGAGTCATTACATTTGGGTTATCTGCTTGCATGTAGCCCTTAGTCGGCCTGATTATCAAAGTCTTGGGTCCTGCGTCGGTTGCTGTCTCATCTTCCATGACGTCAGGTAGTCAGGGGTATAAAGCATGCAGCCAACGCCATTACATCAGTCTTTCTTGCTATGCGGTGCCCGAGGCAGAAGCAGTTCACAAGTGCCGGTCAGCCGACTCCTGAAATTTTCGTTTTCAAGTTTCAGATCCAAATTCTTCAACTAAGCTAAGTACCCCGTTGGGGATCCTTTTTCTTACTCTAAACCGATATCAGTAAAAGTTAACAATTGTATTTCTTGTAGAAAGCAAGTACGTCATAAAGATTTTTATTCATACTGCATTCCTTGCTTAGGCCCAGACCACGACATTCCTCACTGTTGGTTTTGTGCCTTATTCAAACCTTGAACTATTCGTTGTCGGTTCATTTTTGCATCTAAATATTTTGGTACTTGGTTCAATTATCCAGAAATGGCTTCGGTAAGCCACCCGACTACTGACATTCTGAAAAAACACAAAGATAAAGACAGAGACAGACCGCATAGGTCCAAAGCTGCCAACGACGCTTCTCCTAAGCTAGTCGCCAGTTCGCCGGTACTCAGTGAGGTGCTTTTGCAGCCCCTGATACCCGCTACTTCAGATTTGCAGGCCTCTACTGAGACTCATTCGGAGTCCGGTATGCCGTGAGATGCTTCTTCGACTGTGGAACCTGCAGATGTCTCTACCTTGGATGGGTCCGGAGCTGCTGTGCAGGCACCGGCTTCTGAGGGTGTATTCAGGCCTACTGACTTGCATATTAAACCAATGCCATCTTCTTCTTCAAGGCCTAAAACTCGATCCTTGCCTAGAAAACCGATGCCCAGACTGCATGGTCAAGCCCCTATGCCTAAAAAACAAATGATAAGAATGGCTTAAGACCTTATTACTCTAATCAGGGGAAGCCACCCTTCTCCCTCTAAGAGACCTAGAACTGATTTTCCTTCTGATTCTTCTGATCAGGATTCTGAAATTTCTGTTTTCCCAGATGACCAGGATTTGCCCTTGTCTACCTATGAGGATTTTGATGCAGAGGACTCCATTCCCTCTGCTTCCCCTCCAGAGGATTTCTCTTTTGGTGAAACCTTGCATACTCTAAGGGAGCATTTCTGCTGGGAAAGCCAGGATTACTCTGACTCCAAAAAGAGGCTTAGGGAATTCTTACTCCTACCTCAACACAGGCCTTTAGCTATCCCTCCTGTACTGGACATTGTGGATGAGCTTTCTATCTAGCCTGGCACCTGACACTTTACCTCTGGCTCCCAGAAAACCTGACGGGTATTACAGGGTACCTGACTTTCACAAGTTCCTCTTTAAGAATCCTACTGCGGATCCTGAGACCAATTCAGAGACCCAAAGGCATTAAGGCTACTACTGCCAAAAACCCTACCCCATCTGATAGACATTCCAGGGCCCTGGATAGATGGGGTAAGAAGGTATACACTTATGCAACTTTGGCCATTAGGGCCTTAAACTGCCAGTTTCATTTGTTAAAGTATCATCGGCATATTATTGGATTGCTTAAACAGAAAATGATGTTGATTCCTGACTGTGCTGAAAATAAAGAATTACAGGATTTAATGCATTCTGCTGAACAAGTTGGAAAACATACTTTGCAATGTGGTTTTGATTCATTAGAGGCATCTTGCAGGGCTGCTGTCACTGGGTCTGTACTTAGAAGCCATGTTTGGCTTAAGGAGCAATCTTTGCCAGATCATGTTAAAGCTAAATTACTGGATGCTCCTTTAAACCAAGACCGCCTGTTTGGCAACAAAGCAGAAGAAGTACTTAAAAAGATGGAGGAAAAAGCTAAATCTATGCAAACTGTTAAATATTTCCTGCAAGTACAGCCTCCCAGATTTAGTAGGCACTGGCCTTCTAAGAATCGGTCTTTTCCTGCCTCTTCCAGGCCTTCTCAGTCCAAACCCAGAACCAGCAGAACACCCAGGCTTCAGTCCCAAGGTACTCACAGGCCTAAGCAATGGGGGGCTCCCACTTCCAAAACTGGGAGTAGTAAGACACCCCCCTATGGTAAATTGTCACAATTACTTAACTTTAAACCTTCCAAGCCCTGCTCAACTGACTGCTCCTTTAGGGGGAAAGATTGCCCTGCATGCAAAAAACTGGGAACTCGTTACCCAAGACAAATGGGTTTAAAATATAGTTTCCCAAGGATACAGATTCCACTTCCACTCGTTATCAACCCCAAACAGTTGGCCAGACCTAGCCCCAAATCAGTGGGCAGAGGCTCAAAAGCAAGTTCTGTTTTCTAAGCATCAGGGCTATTCAACCTGTCCCAGAAGAAGAATGGGGGCAAGGTTTCTATTCAAGACTTTTCTTGGTACCCAAAAAAGACAATTCCTGGTGTTCTATGCTGGACCTGTCTATCCTAAACACTTTTTTGGTAATCCCAAAATTCAAAATGCTAACTCTTCATCAGCTGCTTCCCATGCTAGGCAAAAATTCCTGCTTGGCAACACTAGATTTAAAGGAAGCCTACCTGCACATCCCAATAAGCGAATCTTGCAGAAGATACCTACACTTCAGAGCAGGCTACATGCACTTTCAGTTCTCTGCACTGCCCTTTGGCTTATCTACTGTGCCCAGGGTATTCACAAAGTGCCTAGCTCCAGTCACTGCATATTGCAGGCAAAGAAATATTCATATTTACCCATACCTGGACGATTGTCTAATTCAGACAGAAAGCCAGGACATACTATTAAATCATCTGGTATTTGTAAAGAAGTTACTAACATCTCTGGGGTACACCATAAACGAAAAGAAATCACATCTAGTACCCTGCCAACAAATTGTATTCCTGGGAGCAAGCTTGAATACAACTTCCCAGATGGCCTACCTTACGCCAAAGAAACAAGTTCATTTGACAGCCTACTTCAAACTACTGGCCACAAAGACCCAGCTATCTGCAAGGAAAATACTGCAAGCCCTGGGGTTCATGGCCTCTTGCATTCTACTAATTCCATATGCAAGACTGCATATGAGGAAACTACAATGGTATCTAAAAAGCCTATGGTGTCAACATTCTTAGGACCTAGAATCAATGATTCCTATCATACCTTGTCTAAAGATAGAGTTCCTTTGGTGGGCCAAGGCCTGCCACCAAAACAAGGGACTGCCATTCACTCTTCCCCCTGCTGCCCAAATCCTAACAACAGACGCATCAGACTATGCATGGGGGGCTCACTTGGCAGGGCAGTGCATTCAGGGCAAATGGAAACTGAGTCAAAAGCACCCGCATATCAATCAAAAAGAAATGTTAGCTGTACAGAATGCTCTGACAGCCTTCAAGGGCCACATTCTTCCAGGCCAATTATTGGTAAATATGGACAAACACCACTGTTATGCGGTACATAAACAAGCAGGAAGGGAACCCACTCATACCCTCTCTGCAGACTAGCCATGGCTCTATGGAACACAGCCTTGAGCTACCAAGTGCACCTACAAGCTCAATTCCTGCCACGCAAGCTAAATATACTGGCAGATGACTTAAGCAGAAATCTCATGGACCCACACGAGTGGAAACTGGAGCCAAAGATATTCAACATTTTGAGAAACAAATGGGGAGCCCAGAGGTAGACCTGTTTGCCTCCCCTCAGAACTACCAATTGGACAAATTCTGCACAAGGACTCCCCACAGACAAGTTTAGAAAGTGGATGCCCTGTCCTTCGCCTGGAAAAAACTATCAGTTTATGCCTTTCCCCCTCTGCCTCTCCTCTCCAAAGTGCTACTAAAGATCAAACAGGACAAACCAAGGACAATACTTATTGCACCAGACTGGCCACTCGAACACTGGTACCCACTCTTGCGCACTGTGTTACTTCTGGAACCATGGCACCTGCCTCAGACCCCTGCCCTGCTGTCCCAGCAGGAGGGCCAGATGCTGCACCCACAGCTTCAAACACTGAACCTTGCAGCCTGGCTAATTACATGATCTCTCCATTACCATCCCTGAGTAAGCAAGTGAGGGATGTCATTCTGGAGGCAAGGAGGCCTAGTACTAGAAAATCCTGTGCTGAAAAATGGAAAAGATTCTGTTCCTGGAGCCAAACACAGGGTATGGACACAACTGTGCCCAATTTACTGCACATTCTTCAATACTTAACTGAGATGCTTCACAAGGGCCTTTCTTTTTCTTCCATCAAATTTCATGCCTCGGCCATTTCAGCTCATTATAATACAGAGCCACCCCTCTTCTCACATCCACTGCTGAAGCAATTCCTCAGAGGGGTCAAAATCTTAAGACCACTCAGGAGAGCCCATACTCCAGCCTGGAACCTTAACTCTGTGTTGGAAAAGCTCACTCTACCTCCCTTTGAGCCAGCTGCAAATGCAGAGTTGAAATTCCTTTCTTGGAAAACAGCCTTCCTTCTAGTCATCACTTCAGCAAGAAGGGTGTCTGAATTACAGGCCCTCATGAGAGTGGAGCCTTTCATCATCTTTCATGTGGACAGGGTGTCCCTCAGGACCAATCCCTCCTTTATGCCCAAGGTGATATCCAGTGTGGCCCTTAATCAGTCCATTCATTTGCCAACCTTATTTTCTAATCCACAGAATGAAGGGGAACGAATACTGCACATCTTGGATGTGCACAGACAACTTAGATTTTACTTGGACAGGACTAAGCCTCACAGGAAATCTGAACAGCTGTTGGTTGCATTTGCTGCAGGGGCAGAGGGGAAGGCCATTTCAAAGCAAACCATTTGTAAGTGGATAGGTCATTGCATTCATTTCTGCTATAAGCACCATGGAAAACCTACCCCAGAGGGGATAAAACCACATTCAACCAGGGCTGCATCTACCTCTACAGCCTTTCTCATCGGTGTCCCTATCAGGGACATCCTAGAAGCTGCTACCTGGAGTTCTGTACATACCTTCACCAAGCATTGCCACTTGCCAATTTTTTCTAAATCCAGGCCTGGTTTTACCACTGCAGTCTTGCAGGGCCTTATAGCTGGTCCTAATGCTATCTAATTGCCTTCTCCCTTCCTTAGCTTTGGGAATCTACCCAAATGTAATGACTGCAGCAGTGAAACACGAACATAATACAGTTGTGTACACTTAACATAAATGTAGATGTTCGAGTGTATTCACTGTTGCAGTCCTGGTTACCCTCCCTCTAGCCCCCTAACTTCTATTGACTATACCTTTATTCTTGCTTACTATGCTTAAAGCTTTCTGGTGTATTTGCTTTTTGTTGGAGGTGTAACCTTGTATATAATTGCTTCCCATTATGGGGGCACCTGACATCTGGGGCAAGAAAAACTGACGTAATGGCATCGGCTGCATGCTTTATACCCCTGACTACCTGACGTCATGTAAGATGAGACAGCAACTGACGCAGGACCCAAGACTTTGATAATCAGGCCGACTGAGGGCTACCTGCAAGCCGATAACCCAAATGTATTGACTGCAACAGTGAATACACTCGAACATCTACAATTATGGTAGGTGTACACAACTGTACTTTTCTTCTCACCTTACTTCTTAAGGCATGTTTGGCTATTCTAGGCCTCAAAGATGCCTGTCAGCACATTCCCATATACAACTGACAGGGAAATTTTCTCTTTCAACAAGGAAATTCTTGTCCTTTGCAAACGCTGTGGAAGCAGCAAAGAGTACAAAGTGCGTAGTACCAGTACAGTGATGGCTTTCCGGAGAACCAGAGGGAGTACACATTTGCCTGCATGTAGAGAATTGCTTACTGCCAGTACAGATGGAGGAGGAATATTGTAAGGAAAGCTGCAGTTCACAGTAGGTTATCTTCAGAATCTGTAGTTTTCAGTTACTTATCCCAAAGTCCTGTGTGATGCCTCACAAAACCAGACTGCTCTTGGGAGAATTATGGTAAGGTATGACCCTCATTCTGGCACACCTCAGTCACACTGTGAGTTAGACGATGAATGGCATCCAAGGAAAACTGCTTTTAGACCCTAACCAACAGGTGTGGGTGTCAAATATAGACTTTTCACATACATGGAGAACCACTAGCTTTCTGGTTATTGCACAAGGCTTCACTGCACTAGTGCATGGACTATAGACACTTTCTTCTTTCTATTGGCCAATCTTTTTCTGTTTTCTTACCCTCCAAATACTACTTTAACAAAGGTATTGCAGAAAGTGAAGCAGAGGCCAAGATGATTCTGGTGCTGCCCTAGTATACCACACAGCTATTATCCTCTCCCATCAAATTGTGTAGAACTGTTCAGCTTTTCGTTGACCACAAACCTGATCACTCTGACTCTGGTACAGCTTAATCTGCTGCAGCTTACAAACCCCCCCAGATGATTTGGAACTGACTTTTTTTTCATGCATCATTTGTCTGAGGACATGTAAAAAATGACAAGAAGGCCAGCAAAACCAAACAAGAAATATTACCTGTCAAAATGGAGGATTTTCCATCTAGTTCAAACAGAAGAGCTACATTTCCTGCCTCAGATTAGCCCTGGTGCTAATCATACTTGTTAGATTTATGTGTGTGTCTGTTGGGGGGGGGGGGGGGGCTTGTACAGTTAAAGTGCACATGGCTGTTCTCTCATCCTGTCTGCCATTGCATCCACCGGACTAATCACCTGTTAGTGAAGAGTTTCCTCAGTGAAGTCCTGCACCTTCATTTTCTGAGGAGGGCTATCCCTCCCCTTGAGACTTTATCCTTTGGGGGTGAAAGATTTCAGAACTGTAGGTAGTAATGTGCAAAGAGCCATTCACAAAGCTACATAAAGACAGGGCCAACCTTAGAACTAAGCCATCTTTCATGGTAAAGATTCTTTTGGAATCAGATTGTCTGTCTTGTTTTGTATTCTTGGCTCTAGCGTAAAGGGGTGAGGAGTTTTGCAGTTCTTGCACATAAACAGGTGACCATTACTTGGATATAATGAATAACGTAAGGAAAAGACTAGTTGTTTGTGGCCTTCATCCCTTACCAAAAAGGGCAAAGCAATGCTTATGTAGAAGCAAAATGGCTGACTGTAATACATTTTGCTATGAGAGGCATGTCCTCCAAAGCAACCTGTACATCAAGTAGCTTTCTTTAAGCATACTTCATTTCAGAACATTTGTAAAGTATCTCCTTGATCTTTAATTCACATTTTTTCCAAGCACTGCAAACTGGATGTTTACTGCAGAAGCAATGCAGTCTTAACAGCAATCCTGCTTGACCTTCTATTATGAAGAATCTGCAAAAACTACCTCAGTGCTTTCCTCCTCATCGATCAGGTACTGCTGTGGGAAACCTCCCATTAGTCTGTTGTTCTACTGCAGCAGTGATCCATATGAGCAGTGTAATGCAGGTGTGCAAGAAAGTCATCACAACATTAGATATGCAAGTAGAATCATGTTACACTTCTAACTCCAACAATTTTCCCACTGGAGGATAAGTCCTGCAAAGGACAGGCCCTTAGCTAAGGGTGGTGGTATAATTAAAGGGGATATCTAGGAGATGCTTTACATTCCCAGCATGTTGTCTGCATTGTCCATTCACTGAAAAGAGCTAAAGAGCTACAGGTGGAACTCTCCATATTAGGATACAGGATGTTTTAGCATCCCCTGACTTAGTGTATACAGCAAAAGAAAACTAATCATATAATTTCTTCTCTTCGTGGAGGATATCTGTTCACTTTCACTTGCAAAATAGAACAGAAGATGGCAATGACTGACTGTCCCCCTTGTCAGAGACTCTGTTGTTAATGTTTTTTTGGGGGGGAAGGATAGGGCTTGCACTGGTATGTCCTTAGAGCTCTGAGAATATTGCCTGCTGGGTGATATACTCAGGTACAAAAAACAAACCTTCCTCAATTCTTCAAGCAGACAGCATGATATTAGCTGAAATCCTTAAAAAAACATTTTCACACTGTACTAATGATTGTATCCAGTACCTACACCCAAATGCATCCCTTTTTTGTTAAAAAGTGTAGCAGACCAAATAGTCCATCCAGATGCTGAAGTAATTAATATAAGCTTAAGTAAGGGAATTGCCATACTAAATGGAAAGAAGCTATTTTATACCATCCCATAAAGGAAACTGTTGAGCTTACTAAACAACTGATCTGATGTTGTCAGTCTTCATCTATTCTTGACTGATGGGTACTCTGTTCCAACCCTTGGAACTGATCCAGCTGTTGTAAAGCTTGCATCAGCCAAAGTCTCTCGAGCTGCAAGTCTACCCATAATTCCCCTCTCTAGATTACCTCAGATCTCATTTTCTGATTTTACGAATCAGACGTGTTAGCCAGTCATCACTCTTAGCCAAGTATTTTCTAAATTTTTCATAGCTATTTCTTTCTAAATTACAGTTAATTTTTCTACCTGTTGCTTCATAGTTCTTTTTGTTGAGTGTTTGGTCTACCCTGAGTGTGTGTTTTTCTTCTTTACCGTGGTAATTTCTTTCCCCCTACCATCGCTGGCAGTTCTTTCTATTTCTTATCCTTGTGGTAACTTTTCTACCATTGTTGGTAGATTTTTCTCTCTATTTCTTTGGTGTGTGTGCGTGTGCATGTGTGTTTCATAGTTATGGCAGAAAAGCCAAAATCTACAACCACAGGATTCAAACAATGTACTGAGTTCGGCAGAAAAATACTGAACTCCGTCATGATAAATGCGTTCATTGCTTGGGTGTGCCTCACTTCAGTGTGGATTGTATCATTTGCCAGGGTTTTAGTAATAGAACCCTGTCTGAGAGAAAGAATAAGTTAATCCTCAAAGAGCTCCTTAAGACCCCTTTCGAGGCAGCCTTGTCCAAGGCTGACCAGTCTCCGGGCTCTGGCTCTAAGTTCGCTCGATCGGTGCCGTCATTCCCTTTGACTCTGACCTTTAAGAAAAACATATATGGCTCTGAAGGTTCCTCCTCAGAACCGAAATCCAGAGTTCCAAATCTGTCAGAATGGTCAAAGTGTCCGGCATCAAAGAGTTCTTTGGTTCCTTCTACTCCAGTTACATCTATGGTTCAGAGCCTTAGTTCTGTGGCTCCGACCATTTCTACAGCTTTGACTTCGGTGCCGGCTGTTTCACCCTTGGTGCCACAGATGGTACCAAAGCAAACCATAATTTCAGAACACAGGTCTTACTTACTCACCTTCATTGGGCAATTACACAGTCTGCTCCTAGAGAGACCGGAGTTTCTTTCAGCCTTTCAAACACTCCACCAGAAGTCTTTCAGAACTGGATATTGTTAGGTTGGTGGACCAGATCTTGGCAGCCTGGGATCTTTCTTCTGCTGTTTACACTCTCCCTCCCAGAGCAGCTGTTTTTTTCCTCCCAAGTACACCCAATTACTCTCCTCCTCTAACCTCAGTGCAGGATTTAGAGTTTTTGGCTGCATCCACCCAGGCTCCTGTCACTTCGGTGCTGATTGCACCTTTGCCCTCGGTGCTGAGTCTGGCTCTGGCCCCCTTTGTGCCATCAGTACTGTCTGGTCCCCAGGACTGCTTCTTTGCCGTCAAGTACAGTGGGCTTGTCAGTTCTAAAAATTTCTATGGTACCGTCAGTATCCCTTATGGCTGTGGCGGTGGTGGACCCTTCCTCGGTTCCAGTCTGCCAGGTGAGACTTTTGGGGCAGGGTGTGACCCCGGTTCTGAGTTTGTCGGTCTCAGTTCCAGGCTCCCATCCCTCCTCAGGGGGTCCTGCCTTTCAGCCTTTTTAAAAGGGCTTTGGCCACTGCTGCTTCTCGTGTGAATCCTGGGTTATTGGAGTTCCTGCTCGAGGCCCCAGTCTCTTCAGTTCAGGCACCAACCTTTAACCCCCGGACAGCACGCATCCCTGTCACAAGACTTACCTTCTAAGGGTACCCTCTCTTCAGAGTCCTCCTCAGATGTTCCCACTGAGGAGCTCTTCGGAAGAGATTGTGCAAGAGGAAGAACATCGATTCTCTGCAAGAATCCATCACAGAGGATATGGATTTCAATGAAGGGGGAGGGTTCCCACAATCATGCCCGGAAGACGTCTCCTTTGGAGACATTCTGGAGATCCTGAAGCAGAGGGGTGGTTGGAAGCCCAAAGACCTGTCCTCAGATGAATCTGTGTACTTGCAGGCCTTTGGTGCATGCCCATGTACCTCCTGAGTGACAGCACCCACTGACGATTTAATTAAGCTAATTGCTCAGCAGGCTTGGAAGGCTCCTGATGCTGTGGAACCAGTCCCCCTGAGACCTTATAAGATGCTTACTGCCACAGAGCACAAACCCCACTGGGCTAAGGGCTTGGTAGTAGATGCCATGGTGGCAGCAGCAGCCACTAAAAAAGAACTTGCAGAGGAAGGTTCTACTGTCCACGTCCACCCCCCAAACTGGGAGTCCAGGGCGATGGACATATTTGGGAAGTGGGTCTGTGCATCATTGACCTTCTCCATCAGGTCCTTGAACTTCTTGGCACATTTTGCTAGACTCCATAGGGATCTGGTCAAGGTGCTGTCAGATACCCTGGTGGGAGCTGTGGTGAGGAGGTCCAGGAAAAGGTAGCCTCCCAACTAGCTACCCCGGAGTCTATATCGAACTCGTCCATGAGGCTTATTGCACATGCAGCCGAAGGGGTGACCAGGTCGGCAGCTTCAGGCATTGCTAAACGGAGACACACTTCGATGCACCTGTGTCACTTTGTGGAACCATTCAAATCTTCCTTTGTCAATGCCCCCTTTGATGGGTCATCCTTGTTTGGTCCCAAAGTCAAGAAAACTCTGTCCAGGTGTGAGAAGGATGGAAAGACTTTGTCTGCTGTGGGCATACGTTTTTCCACTCATCAGTGATCCTGTACCAGAAATCAAAGGAGGAGTGGTACATGTGGTTCATGAAATCCCAGAAGCCTTTCCATGACTTGGACTCCCCTTGGAGCAGAGGGGGGAGTTACAGTGGAAGACGCAGTCTCAGAGGCAGGAGTGGTCCGCAGAAGTACAAAAGCTGCTAGAAAAAAGTCATCCAAGAAGTCCCACCAGACCAGTTAGGATCTGTATTTTACTCAAGGTTCTTTTTAGTGCCAAAGTAAATAGCACTGGCGACCAGTTTTGGATCTCAGTATTCTAAACAAGTTTGTCCAACAAGCAAAATTCCAGATGGAACGATTTAATCTGGTGGATACATTTGAAGGAGATTCTTCGAGGTCATCCCTTTGTCTTCCCCCAGCCCAAGGCCATAATCACTGCTGCTTCCCAGATTGGGGGGGGGCATTATCTAGGGAAGACAGTCCAAGGCACTTGGTCCCCCTCTGAGGCCAACCTTTCCATCAATGTACTGGAGCTAAGGGCAGTGCTTCTGGCATTGCAAGCATTTCATTCTGCCATACCTCTAGGGATGACAGCTATTCATTCAGACAACATGTCAGTGGTCTAGTACATCAACAAACAGGGTGGAACCAAGTCCTACCATTGTGTTGAGAAGCCCTTCGAGTGTGGGAATGGGCCACATCTTCCAACTGCTTTCTGATAGCAATGCACATCCCGGGGACCTCCAGGGTAATTGCGGACAAATTGAGCAGATGCATCCTCATGCCTCACGAGTGGTCTATGATCCCCGGAGTAATGGAGGAGAGTTTTCTTCATTGGGGCCAGCCTTGCTGCGACCTGTTTGCCTCACCCCATGAACAACAGGTGCAGAAGGTACTTTGTCCTAATTCCACCTCAGGGGGAGTCCCCCAGAGATGCTCTTCTTCACGGTTGGCCCCCGGTTCTACTCTATGCCTTTCCCCCTTCCCTCTGATCCCATTATTTCTCAAGAAAGTATCTCATCTGAGAAGCAAAGTGTGATCCTTATTGCTTCATATTGGCCTCGCTAGATATGGTTTCCCTTCCTTTGGCTTCACCTACTTTGCTGGCCTTGGATTCTGGACCCAGTTCCAGATCTCCTGTCCCATTTCCAATAACTAGTGTATCCCAATCTTCAGGCTCTCAAGCTTAACAGCTTGTTTCCTCCACTTCTGATAGCCACCAGGCATAATGCTATACCTTCTCCTGTGCGGCATATTTTGTTGGCATCTCATAAACAGTCCACCAGTACTCGCTACGTAAATTGTGCAGTTTAAGAACCTGAGTTATAAGATGCCTTGTTGGTCACCTGCATGATGGAAAGATTCTAATATTGTTGCAGTTCGTAAGGGGGGGTGGGGCATAATGTTGATAGCTTTAGGCCAGTAAGCCAACCAAATGTGTACTAGGGAATAGTTTTGAGAGAGTAGTATTGGGTTTGATAACTAAACCTGATTCTCATTTATTATAACATCTGTAAACATGGTTTAACACAAGAAAGATCCACAGTAACTAATTTAATTAATTTGTATGTATGGAAATATAGTGAGGACTGTGGATGCAAACATAACTGATGGGATCTTTTCTGACTTCACAAACTCATTTGATTCTGTATCCCACAGAACCATTTGGAAGTTTTGGTAATCTGGAAATATAATGGGTATGTGGTGAGGTAGATTACAGACTGGTTAAAGGATTGAAAAGCCAAGGTTTGTATATGTGATATAGGGTCAAACGAGATTAGAATTAAATGAGGTGTCCCATGAGGATCAGTGTTTGGTCCATTTTGTTCCATGTATTTATGGAAAGTTTCCTTGGTTTATCTAAATGTTGGGTTGAAAAATTTGTGGATGATACCAAGATTGCTAGTATAGTCACAACAGTAAAGACCACTGAGTATTACCGTGTTACTTGGATAAATTGTAAGAATGGGCCCAGGGTAATGTTATTTTCAACTTAAAAAAGACCACAGTTATGCACTTAAGTAAATATAAAAACAACTGACCATGCAAGAGTGAGATAGTTATTGGAAAGTGTGATTAATATGAGGATTTGGGAACTTATTGAAAGTAACTTAAAATTCATAGGACAAATAAACAAAGGTGCTAAAACTTGTTATGCTGTTATGAAAACCGTACTTGGAGTCATATCTTCAAGAGATGAAAAAGTGGTGATACCATTATATAATGTTATTAGACCTGTTGGAGGTATGGAAGTGGGGTTTGTACATAATCAGTATTAGAAAGGAATAAGATAGAAAATATGCAGTTTTTTACAAGAAGAATTCAAGGTTGTAGTAACCTTAGTTATCAGGAAAGATCACAGAGATTAAAGTTGTATTTTGTGTTTTATAGATTTTATGTAGAATATTTAACATGCGTACATAAACGTTTGAATAAAGAAATAATAGGAAGCACTTTGGGAATGGAATTTGTTATTCATGAAAGATTTACAAGAAATAAAGTGGTGAAATTAGAAGCTGTGATTTTTTAAGTCTGGGTTGAAGTCATTTTTATTTTACAGCAAGTGGTAGATTGAATAGCTTACCTCTTAAAATCAGATGTGAAAAAATTCGTTAATATTCAAAAGAAATGTTGATTTATGGTTTGGGGGCGTGGTGTATTCCCCCTAGGATTATTTTGGAACAGGGTCTTAGTTAAAGTCGCTGGTCTATAAATTGCATTGTGACATTATTTATACTTGTGCTGTTATATGGCTTAATACTGTATACCAGGCTCAATAAATGTTTTTTTGTTGACAAATTATAAGACTATCCTCAATAGAGACATTACTAGCAACTTAAACAAAGTCCATGATTGTACTTGCTTATATAAATTAGTTTGGCCTCTTGAGAACTGTTTTAATGACCTTCTTCAGAAGACTGACAAGCTAGCATCATGATGTTCAAAATAGAAAATGTACTAATAAGGCATATCACTTAAATTTTAATCACTAAATATTTTTCCTGAAATAGTCATTCATCCCTTTCTAATGCCCTAAGTTGCCTAAATTAGAATAACTCCTGTAGGCAACCTAGGTCAGAATCAGTCACTGCCTTCTTACTAAACGTAGCAGTACTTGGCTTCAGATGAGGCAAAGGCCTTTCTGGTCATTACATCTTCACTCTTGTGGTGTTTTTTTTCCATTTAGTAGTAGAAGGATGACTAAATACATGATGTTCACAGTAGAGCTAAATATTACATAGTCCTGTAGCAGTTAAGTCTCCTCCTGCTCATAATACTCTTACAGGCACAGTCTTCGTAAACTACCCTGTAACAAACTACACCTAGAAAGTAGTCAAATGTTAATTTCATTATTTCCATTGACTGTAATAATGGATGTCCTTCCTTATCACTAATGTAAGGGATCTCCAGCCAAGGATAGCCTAACATCTGGCCAGTATACCCAAAGCCTTTAGTATCTACAGATGCCGTACTTCACATGTATGCTCCCTGCGCAAGGACATATGGATATACTCACTTCAGAACTACTTTGCCGCCACTCTGGACGCCATCATTGAATGTCCATATAAATTCTGTGCTGGTTACTAAGATGTTTTTCAGATAAGTGCCCCTTTGGGGTTGTTCCTTATCTTTCTCTCTTATTTTTAGTGTTGTTGACTTCATGTTGTCCATAAAGGGAAAATGTCAGTGTCTCTTTTGTCTAGGTGCTTCCCATGACCATACGCAGTGCTCTGTCTGCCAAGAGTTTGTCCTTAAGACCCAACGTAGTCTTATCTCCTCCTTGTCTATTTACCTTGAAAACCAGCATCTTAAGCTGTTGGCTTGGGGTGCTGTGCTGGGGTCTTTCCATTCCAAGGGTCAGTTGTTGGCCCAGAAAAATGCCAAAAAACTCAGGTCTGATACAGCTGCTGTCCAGCCTCCCTCCAGACATCTCTGTCAAGGCTAGTGAAAGCCTGGAAGATCATCTGATCATTGCTTTTGATTCCTCTGCCATGACCCAGTTAGAGGCCATCATGGATCCAACCTCTTGTACATCCTCTCAGGCTTTACAAACATCTGCTGCTGACCCTGAAGGGGATCTTCGGCTGATTATTTCTGAGAGACTGAGGGGGATTCCACAGATCTTAGTGAGGGACAAGATCCCTTCTATGCTTACTGAGTGTCGACAAGGGTCTGACCTTCTCAATGTTTTTCATGTGGACATCCTGCAGAAAACAAAACAGAAAACCAAGCGTATTTCCCCCACAGTTAAGGATCCCCAGCATGAATGGGAGGATTTTACTCAGGGATTGTTTAACACTTTAATGGCTTTAAAGCTTCCTCAGGGAGTCTCTGTGTTTGCCCCTTCTTGATCTCCCACTCCTCTTAAGGGGCCTAGGGAGCAGGATTCCTCTGATGAGGATCAGGATTTGGGGGAAGAGTTATTAGCCTACTCTTCTCAGATACCTTCCCCTTGGGACAATGGTTCAAAGAAGGAGGATTTTATTAGTCCTGATTCCCCTCTAGAGGAACTCTGCTTTGGGGACACTATTTCCCATATGATGGAATTCTTTTAAGTAGGATTATACTAAGGTCTCTGATATCCAGAAGAGGTATTATAAGCTCATCCAGGAGGAGTGTCCCAAGCCTTCTGCTGTTCCTGCAGTTCTTGCTGCCCTCCTGGATACCTTTTCAGCAGCTTCTTTATCCCCTGATTCTCAGCCCCCAGCTTCTGAGAAACCTGACAAATTTTACAATGTGTCCAATTGTTAATTTCTGTATAAATGCCCCTCTACTGATCCTTCTGTGGTGTTTGTCTACTCTGACAAACGCTCCAAGCGGTGGCCCTCCACCAAGTTGCTTCCTTCAGATAAGGATAGTAGGGCCATGGAGAGACTGTGCAAAAAGGTCTATAGTGCTGCCACCCTGTCTTTTAGGGTTGTTAATTACCAGACTTGTATGACCAGATATGGTTTAGCCCTACTTTTTCAATGATTTCTGGCCTTCCTGATTCTGATGGGAAGGCTTTTGCCCTTTTCATGATGTACTTTGTGTTTCACTGTTGCAGTCATTACGTTTGGGTAATCTGCTGGCAGGTTGCCCTCAGTCGGCCTGAATTCCAAAGTCTTGGGTCCTGCGTCGGTTGCTGTCTCCTCTTCCATGACGTCAGGTTGTCAGGGGTATAAAACATGCAGCCGACGCCATTTTCTTTAGTCTTTCTTGCCGCGTGGTGCCCGAAGCAGAAGCATTTCGCAAGTGCCGGTCGGCCGACTACTGAAATATTCGAGTTTGAGTTTCAAAACCGAAGTCTTCACTAAAGCTAAGTATCCCGTTGGGGAAACTTTTTTTCTTGCTTTTTACCGATGTCAGAAAAAGTTAATAATTGTATTACTTGTGGGAAGCAAATACCTCATAAGGATTTCCATTTATACTTTATTCCTTGCCTAGGCCCTGATCACAACATGCCTGGCTGTCGGTTTTGTACTAGAGTTAACCAAAGCACTATTAAGAGTCGGTATATTTTTGCATCAAAGTATTTTGGAAACAGATTTAACTACCCAGAAATGTCGTCGGATAGCAATCTGACTACCGGAGTACATAAAACTAAAAAAACGATGCATGAGCCACTTGTACAGGCCTCTATGCCTAAAAAACAGATGATCAAAATGGCTGAAGACCTTATTACCTTGATCAGTGGTACCCATCCCCCTCCTGATAAGAGGCCTAGGCAAGACGCTGATTATGAATCTTCAGATCAGGTTTCCATTTCTTCTGATTCCTCTTCTGATCAGGAATTATCTACACCTCCCTATGAGGATTCTGATGCTGAGGAGTCTATTCCATCTGCATCTCCTCCTGAGGATTATTCATTTGGAGAAACCTTGCATACTTTGAGGGAGCATTTTCACTGGGAGAGTCAAGACTTCTCAGAATCAAAAAAGAGACTCAGGGATTTCCTTCTTCTTCCTCAGCACAGGCCTTTAGCTATTCCCCCTGTTTTAGACATTGTGGATGATGTGCTTTCAGAGTCAGGCTTGACCCCTGACTTCTTACCTCCGGCTCCCAGTAAGCCTGACTGATATTACAGGGTCCCTGACTCACATACATTTTTATTTAGAAACCCTGCTGCTGATCCTGAAACTATTTCACAAGGTCCAAAGGGAGTTAAGGCCTCAACAGCAAAAAATCCTACCCCCTCTGACAGATTCAAGGGCACTGGACAGATGGGGAAAAAAGGTTTATACATATGCAACCTTGGCAATCAGGGCTTTAAACTGTCAATTTCATATGCTTAAGTACCAACAACATGTTATGGGATTGCTGAAACAGAAAATTATGTTGCTTTCAGAATGTGCAGAAAATAAAGAATTGCAGGAATTATTGCATGCAGCTGAACAAGGTGGAAAGCATACTTTGCAATGTGGTTTTGATTCCTTAGAGGCCTCCTGCAGGGCTGCAGTTACTGGATCTGTGATTAGGAGGCATGCCTGGTTAAAGGAACTAAACTTGCTTGATCATGTTAAAGCTAAATTGCTAGATGCACCCTTACAGCATGATTCTCTGTTTAGTATTAAGGCAGAAGAGGTTTTAAAGAAAATGGTAGACAAAGCTAAATCTATGCAAACTGTTAAAGACTTCTTACAAGTGCAGTCACCAAGAATCAGTAGACACTGGCCTACACAAAATTGGTCCTTTCCTATTTCAGACAGAGCTCAAAGGGCAAATCCAGATGCCCTAAGGGTTCCAGATACCAGGCGCAAGATTCATACAGGTCAAAACAATGGGCCGCTTCCACCTCCAAATCTGGAGGAGATAAAGCGCATACCTACAGAAAGCAATCCCAATGACTTCCCTCTGCCTACACCAAGCACTTATCTTTTGGCAGCACCCATAGGGGGAAAATTAGCACTTTTTGCTCAAAATTGGCAGTTAATAACCAAGGACAAGTGGGTACTAAACATTGTATCACAGGGATTCAGATTCCATTTCCACACTCTGCCAATGGCAAATGGTTGGCCAGATCTGCCAAAAAATCAATGGGCAGAGGCACAGAAACAGGTTACGTCCCTCATGGATATGGGGGCCATTCAGACAGTACCAGAACAGGAAAAAGGACAAGGTTTTTATTCGACTGTTTTTGGTACCCAGAAAGGACAAGGCCTGGCGGCCAATACTGGATTTATCAGTTTTGAACACATATCTGGACATTCCAAAATTCAGAATGCTGACTTTGCAGCAGCTTCTGCCATGCTGGGCAAGAATGCTTGGCTGGTGACTTTAGACCTAAAAGAGGCATACCTGCATGTCCAATAAGGCAATCGTGCAGAAGATACCTCAGATTCAAGGTTGGCTTAATGCATTACCAATTCTCTGCACTGCCCTTTGGCTTATCTACTGCACCCAGGGTCTTTACAAAGTGCCTGGCACCAGTAATTGCATTTTGCAGACAAAGAAGTATACAAATATATCCTTACTTGGATGACTGTCTCATTCAAGCAGAGAACAAGGACACTCTTCAACGCCTGGCGTGTGTGAAAAGGCTTCTAACATGCCTAGGGTGCACAGTAAACAAAAATAAATCTCAGCTGGTACCCTCTCAAAAGATAACATTCCTGGTTGCAAGCTTGAATACAACTGCCCAGATGGCTTACCTCACGCCACACAAGCAAAGGCAACTGACTACCTACTTCAAACTGATGGCAACAAAAACCCAGTCTTCTACAAGACAAATTCTGCAGGCTCTGGGCTTCATGGCATCCTGCATCCTACTGATTCCATATGCAAGACTGCATATGAGAAAACTTCAGTGGTACCTGAAAAGTTTATGGAGTCAACATTCTCACAGACTGGAAACAATGATTCCTCTCATTCCCTGCCTGCAACAGGAGTTTCTATGCTGGGCAAAGGCATGTCACCAAAACATGGGATGGCCATTCACTCTATCCCCTGCCAGCCAAACCATAACAACAGATGCATCAGATTATGCCTGGGGGCCCCACATGGCAGGAAGATGCATTCAGGGCATATGGTCACCAGAACAAATGCATTTACATATCAACCAGAAAGAGATGCTAGCTGTTCAAAATGCCCTAACAGCCTTCAAGAACTTACTTCATCCAGGACAACTACTGATAAAGACGGACAACACCACAGTCATGTGGTATATAAACAAGCAAGGGGGCACACATTCATACCCCCTTTGCAGATTAGCCATGGCACTGTGGGACACAGCTTTGACCTTCCAAATACATCTTCAAGCTCAATTCCTGCTGGGAAAACAAAACACTCTGGCAGACGATTTAAGCAGAAACCTTATGGATCCTCACAAGTGGAAACTAAATCCACAAGTCTTCAGCATGATAACAGAGAGATGGGGGAACCCAGACATAGATCTGTTTGCCTCTCCTCAAAGTTATCAATTGAAAAGATTCTGCACAAGGACTTATCACAGACAAGCATGGAAAGTGGATGCCCTCTCCTTCAGTTGTAAAAACCTGTCAGTTTACACCTTTCCTCCTCTGCCTCTTCTCCCCAATGTCCTCCTAAATGTCAGACAAGAGAAACCAAAGATGAAACTAATTGCCCCGGACTGGCCCCGCCAATACTGGTACCCAATCGTAAGGAACTTGTCTCAATACCCAGCTTGGACCTTGCCTCAAAGACCACAACTACTGTCCCAGCAAAACAATCTGATCCTGCACAACCAACTACAGACTCTGACCCTGGCAGCATGGCCAATCAGGTAGTCATACAAACACCTCTCGGTAAAGCTGTGATGGATGTCATTTTGGAAGCCAGAATGCCTAGTACTAAAAAATCTTATGCTGACAAATGGAAGAGATTCTATGCTTGGAATCAAGCACAAGGAACTGATACAGCAGAACCAAATATTCCTCAGATACTGCAATACTTAACTGAGATGCTTGACAAAGGTCTATCTTTCTCATCTATTAAAATCCATGCCTCTGCCATTTCGGTTCATTACAATACAGAGCCACCAATCTTTTCTCATCCTTTACTAAAGCAGTATCTTAGAGGAGCCAAAAATTTACGGCCTCCAAGAAGATCACCATTGCCTGCATAGGACCTCAATTATATGTTGGAAAAGCTCACCCTGCCTCCATTTGAACCAGCTGCTACTGCTGATATAAAGTTCTTATCATGGAAAACAGCTCTGCTACTAGCAATTACTTCAGCAAGAAGAGTTTCAGAGCTACAGGCCCTCATGGCTGTGGAACCTTTTATCATATTTTACCCAGACAGGTTATCTCTGAGGACAAATCCTACTTTTATGCCTAAGGTGGTTTCCAGTGTGGCTCTTAACAAGCAATTCATCTGGCAACCTTTTACCCAAATCCACAGAACAAGGGGGAGATAATTCTGCATTCCTTGGACGTACACAGACAGCGAAGCTTCTACTTAAGCAGGACTAAAGCTCTACGAAAAACTGAGCAATTACTATTGACATATGCTGCAGGATCAGAAGGCAAGGCTATTTCAAAGCAGACAATTTCAAAGTGGATAAGCCACTGCATCCGTTTCTGCTACTTACACCATGGTAAACCTGTGCCAAGGGCATTAGATCTCATTCCACCAGAACTGCAGCTACCTCAGCAGCCTTTCTAAGGGGAGTACCAACCAAAGACATTCTAGATACTGCTACTTGGAGTTCTGTTCACACCTTTACAAAGCATTATCATTTGCCTCTCTACTCTAAATCCAGGGCAGGTTTTGCCACTGCAGTTCTGCAGGGCCTTATAGCTGCTCCTAATGCTGTTTCCATAGCTTTGGGATTCTACCCAAATGTAATGACTGCAACAGTGAAACACGAAGAACATAGTACAGTTGTGTACACTTACCGTAAATGTAGATGTTCAAGTGTATTCACTGTTGCAGTCCAGGTTACTCTCCCGCCATCCCCCTGTCATTCTGGAGTTTATATTTCCTTCTCTACCTTCTACAACCTATGTGGTGCATTTGCTTCTAGATGAAGGTAAAGTTTATATTGATGCATGTTTATATATATATATATATATATATATATATATATATATATATATATATTTTTTTTTTTTTTTTTATACCTTTTTGGGGCACCTGACATCGGGGGCAAGAAAAACTAAAGAAAATGGTGCTGGCTGCATGTTTTATACCCCTGACGACCTGACGTCATGGAAGAGGAGACAGCAACCGACGCAGGACCCAAGACTTTGAAATTCAGGCTGACTGAGGGCAACCTGCCAGAAGATTACCCAAATGTAATGACTGCAACAGTGAATACACTCGAACATCTACATTTATGGTAAGTGTACACAACTGCACTTTGGTTCTACCTCTCAAGTTGCCCATCACTCTATTAAGTGCAGTTGTGATGCAGCTGATGCTTCCTCCAGGGCTGCTGCAGTTGGTTCTGTTATGAGGCTTTACTCTTGGCTTCGTCTTTAGGCTTTACCTAAAGACATTAAGGCCAAATTATTGGATGCTCCTTCGAATAATAAAAAATCTTTTTGGTACTGCTGCTACTTAACTTTTTAAATTTGTCCAGGATAAGGGAAAAGCATTGCAGGAGTTGAAACATATTTTTTGCTTCTCCAATTCCCAAGTTTTAGAGGAATTACCCTTCCAAATCTCCTTTTGTTCGCAGAGAGTCTTGCCCTCTGCCCAAGGGTAAAAAAGGTGCTGGACATGTACCTCCTGCTAAATCTACACAGACTCCTGTTTCTCAGAAACATACTTTTTAGGACAAGCTGGGTTCCATGTGACAGTTTGCACCCGTTTTTCCTCGGCCATGTTCCCCTGTACCTTCCAAATTAGAGAAACACACAACACAACAGACTCTTGGGTTCCATCCATTATCTGCCAAGGGTATTTCATAGTTTGGAAGTCTCTTTCTTCTTCTTCCTCTCCTGGTCTTTCTGATCACTCTGGATATCAAGGATGCCTACCTTGATATCTCCACCCATCCCCTTTTCTGGAAATTTTTGCATTTCTGTTTCTTCCTTGTATTCTCAGTTCTGTGCTTTGCCCTTTGAACTCTCTACTGCCCCAAGGGTATTCGCCAAATGCCTCGCTCCTGTCATTGATTTTTGCAGAATGAGAGGAGTTTCATATCTTTCCTTATCTAGATGATCAGCTCATTCAGGCCTTTTACCCAGAGGCTCTGCTTCAGGATCTCCAGTTTACTATTTCCCTGCTGCAGGGTCTGGGGTTCCCCACAAACTGTCAAAAATCAGTCTTGAATCCTTCTCAAGGTCATGTTTTCCTTGGTTGCAGGATCCAGACCATCCCCATGCTGGCATCTCTGCTTTCCCCCAAGGCCCTGTCTCTGATTTCCTTTTTCCAGTCTCTTCTTTCTCTGGATTCATTTATGGCCAGGAACTTTCTCAGGGTCCTTGGGTTTATGAGTTCCACCATTCCCATGCTGCCGCTAGCCAGGCTTCACATGAGAACGCATTAGTGGTACCTCAGGTCAATGTGGCTTCAACATTGTTGCCCCCCCCCCCCCCAAGACGTCTTAGTTTCCTTCCTTCCTTGGTCTCAAGCTCCAGTGGTGGATCCATAAACTTTCTGTCAACCCAGGGCTTCCTTTCCAGTCCCTAGTCCTGACTCAAGGGCACTTTGCCTCAGATGGGGGGGGGGGTGCTTCCTTTGGCTCTCTCAAGGTTCAGGGCCTCTGGATTCTTAATCAAGAGTATAGACCACATCAGCATCAAGAAGATGAGGGCTCTGCTTCTAGCTCTCCAGGCTTTTCATACCGGTCCCTTACATTTTTCACAGGTAATACCACAATGATGTGGAATGTCAACAAACAAGGAGGGGGGGGGTTACATGGTCCTACCTTCTTTGCAGGCTAGCTGTTTAGGTGTGGGACCTAGATGTCAAGTATCTCTTTGGGCTGTCTACACTCCCTTAGAGCATAATCTACTGGCAGACTTTTTAAGCAGGTCCAGCACACAAGCTCATGAATGGATGCTTCACAGAGAAGTGTTCCTGGACATTGTCCATTGGTCGGGCACTTTTCAGGTAGATTTTTTGCCTCCCGTCTAAACAGATAAGTTCCTCTTTTCTTTTCAAGAGTCCCAAATCCTCTAGCTTGAAAAGTGGATGCCCTGTCCTTTCCTCGGAAGGGAATGATTTTCTTCTCTTTCCCTTCCATTCTTTGCCTCTGAGAGTCTTAAGCAAGATCAGGCAGGAAGCTCCTCAGAGGTCACTTGAATAGATTTTATTGTTCACCATACACCCAAAACGATCCAACTTGGAAAACGTACATAAAATACATAAGGTCCATAACATGAAAGTACTTAGCGCTTTCACCCTAAATCACTTCTGGGCATCTTCAGAGTACTAATAAATTATACAGCCAACAACAGTTATATAGGTATGTTCTTAATTACACAACGCCTACCATTGGTTAATTGGTATACTAATAATGTTTTTTTTTTTAATATATATGTATTATAAACTTGTTATTAGTAGAATTGTAACACATTTGTTTAAATTCTAAGCAATGCAATTAAAAACTGAATGTATTATTAATTAATATTATCAAAATTATCATAAATATAATATAATAAAAATAAAAAATAGTAAAAAATGCCTTCATAAAATTGTAAAATTATAATTATTATTATAAATACTATAAACACTAATATGTGCAAATAATAAGGAATAAAGTGTCAATAATAAATATATAAATACTTAAATGCATTAAAATACTTTATAAATACACCCTTAAAGTTTCTACATTAAAAACAAACTAGGTTGTGGGATGCTGGAAAAAGTTATTGATGAACTACAATATTGTCAAAGGAAAAATCAAACATCAGTGCAGCCAAGGTTCAGTTAAGGTTCCTTTATTCTTGTACAAAGAGACAAAAATGCAGTTCAGAAGTTTGTCTGACATTATACAGGAAATACTTCATTATTATACTGTTTTGTAAGCCATTGCCCTCTAAGCTGACATAATAAAATACAACTCTTAGCATTGTTCTAAGACAGGTGTTTACTAAGTTTTTCTGCTGATATAGCAAGTATAAACTTCCCATGTGAAAATTTCCTAAGATATCAACGTGGCATCGCGAACTGCCGGTCTGTAACAATTCACTCATATTTCAGTGTTGCAATTAGTGATTCTTTCCTGCTTTGAGCATAAAGCATATTGTGATTTCAGCCTATAATCTTATCTACAGCTGCAGTATGAACAAGGTTATTTGCTTAAGTCTAGTAACATTTCAGAATACTGTATTGTTCCTTTTCTTAACGTTAGCAAAATCATCTGTTTCTCAGTGTATGAACAAGGTCATTCACTGAGCTGGCAAGAAGCAAAGTCAGAAAGTACATGCAATTATTTTCAAGCCTGTTGCAGAATAAATGTGTTAACCCTTTTAGGCTCCTAATGCAGCAAGCATAATGCTAAAACATATATGAATACATTTTACTATATATGTGAATACATATTTCTCTCACATTTCCCCCCTATTAACACTTTTATTCTCTTCAAAAGCATAAACAGTTAATTTCTTCCCCCAACCTCTTCTACGTGGAATTTGCAGTTAGGTAAGTCATATAGTTTAAACTTCTGAAAGCATTTCATTTTCCAGCTATTAATCAACTTCAGTGTTTTGATACAATGTTTCAGATACTGACATGTCTATCAATTCTTTAATCAGTTTTTTCATGCAGGGTATGCCACAACGCGCACACACTCCCAACAGGAGTATTCCCACACAGACAGCTATTAATATGTTCATTATGAAGGTACCCCACCCCCCAAACAGATTCTGGAAATAGTCTGTCAGTGGGTTGGGGCCTGGTTTGGTCATAGTCGATACTTGCTGTATCACCTCAAGGTGGTCGTTAATCTCGTGCTGGTAACATTCTTTTTTGATTAAAGTGCACATCCTCTCGCCGCTAGGGTGAAGTCGAGAGCCATACGATTTTGGAGTACTACAGTTCTCATAGCATTCAGTTCGTCAGTTATCAATTCAAGAGCAGAAAAAAGTTGCATTACTCATTACTTCGAGAAGTTTGGACAGTTTTTGCAGCTCCCAAATCGATTTTGCCGCTACATATGCTGGAAAAATGCCTGCCCACGATATGACAGCATCACTCAAGTCCATGTGCGTCAGCTTGGTACCCATGGTATGATGGTCCTTCCAGCCCGCCTCGATTCATCCCACTGGATTATCAGGCTTTCTGACAGGTTTCTTGGCTACATCTCGGGTGTTTCGAATATTTCTCTGAGGCAAAACTGCAGTGTGTCGCATGACCGGAACCAGGTACCCCAAAAAACAACTGCCGGACCAATTCTCAGGTAACCATTTATATGCTTTCTTATTACACACAAAATAACAATCCTCTACCTTAGTAGTTACTTTACTGAGATATGGCTGCCCTGCATGAAACATTTTCCTATCTATTATAGACAGTTGCTTAAAAAGAATAGGATTATGATATATATCCCTAACAGTCTTTTGCATGGACTCAAGAAATGAGTCATAATTTGAATTACAAACTGTACCCATTTTGTTTGCTTTGGTATAACATTTATAATGTACAGTCTCATAAACCAAGTTTTCCCAGGTCTCATTGACCCCTAGGGGACCGCAGTCATTAATAACCCCAGATGCTGTTGGTATGGCTGTACGAATCCAGCAATTTGAAACATTAAAAGTCTCAGCATACACACGGGTATTCGCCTGATAAAGTTCGGGTGCCAGTCTATGGGTGACTCATCACATTTATTCAGTTCAGCTGATGTGGCCGAAAAATGGATAGGCCACAGCAAAAAGATTATTGTCATCAGTACAATCAACAGGATAACCATGCAATACTTCTGGGGTTGTTCTGCATTCCTGTTTGCTCTAGATTTTGTCATGTTTAGTCTTTTTGTGGAACAGCAAGATTTTTATCTAGCTCAAAGTTTTTGCAAAGTTTACAGTGTATCAAATGGATCCAAGAGGATTTTTCATCAATCTTGACTGCCGTGGGTGTCGACAAGAGGACCTGGTATGATCCCTCCCACTTTGGCGAACTCCAATGTTTACGTTTTGTAGTCTTTAACCAGATTCAGTTTTCTGGGGCTACTGTCGCTTCCAACGGTTGATTCGACTCTTTACCTGAAACAGAAAACTGCAAAAAGATGTTTTAGTATAATTTTTAAATCCATATGTAGTGAATACCTGGTTGACTAACTGTACCATCCCCCCTGTTGAGACATGGCATTGCCCATGGCTCAACAAAGCTGCATATTTAAATAATTAGATGGCAATATTGGTTTTCCCTCTTTGGAGATGTACAGTCCTTCCTTGAGGAGTGCTCCTCGCCTTTCCCACTTTTGTTTCTCAGCTCGTGTAGTAAGTGTCTGCATTGTTTTTAACATTTCTAAGTTTAAAATCTCAGAAGGTTGTAATTCCTCGTTCAAAAGAAATGCTTCTGAGACTGCTTGCTTTGCAGCTGTGTCAGCTCTAGCATTACCTTTTGAAATCCAATCTTGTTGCTTGGTATGAGCTATGCATTTACAAATAGCTACTTTTTGAGGTAACTGAATTTATTTTAACAAATCTAAAATAAACTGTGCATGATTAATCGGTTTACCAGTAGATAATACTACTGAGGCCAAAGCCTTCACTGCCATTGCGGCAGCAACTACTGCTTGTACACAGTGGGGCAAAGACCGCACCACTGGGTCCAGTTGCGATGAATAGTAAGCAATGGGGCATTGCTTGTCCCCATGCTGTTATGTCAACACTGACGTCATATAACCTTGCTTACAATCTACAGTTTGGAAAAAACGTTTATGATAGTTTGGTAATCCTAAGACTAATGAGGATGCTATCAATTGTTTCAGTTTACAGAAAATTAATTCTGCTTCTGGTGTCCATTATATCAAATTTTGTGCAGCCATAGGCTTCTGAAAGATCAGGTTGTTCAACAGTGCAGATTCCAAAGCATAGTTTGGGATCCAGCTCCGACAAAAATTAGTCGTACCAAGAAAGGACATAATTTCCTTCTTGGTTGTGGGTTTTGGTGTTTGTAAGATTGCTATTTTCCTGTCTTTATCTAATGTCCTACCCTTTTTAGATATTACATATCCAAGGTATTTAACTTGTTTTTTCCAAACCTGCAATTTGTTTTTGCTTACTTTGTGTCCTTTAACGGCTAAGAATTTCAATAATGTTATAGTGTCTTCCTTACAATCTTGCTGGGTAGGGGCTGCCAGCAGGATATTATCAACATAAAGTAAAATCTGACCACCTTTCGGTGGGGTAAACCCCGCCAAGTTACTTGCCATCTCTTGTGAGAATATTGTTGGATTTTCACAATATCCCTGTGGTAGTCGCGTATATGTATACCGCTTCCACTGAAATGTAAATGCAAACCAATACTGGCTGTCAGGGTGTATTGGTATTGCAAATAATGCATTGCTAATATCTACCACAGGAAAATATTTGTGTTGAGGCTTCAAATCATTTAATAGGGTATGTGGATCTGGCACTGTAGGTGCCCTTGATATTACTGCATCATTTACAGCTTACAAATCCTGGACCATACGCCATTCTCTGTTTGCTTTCTTAACTGGAAATAAGGGTGTGTTACATGGTGAATTGGGAGATTCCACCAGTAATCCTTCCTTAAGTAAAGCTGCTATGATAGGTTTAATACCTGATTCTGCATCTTTTCTTAAGGGGGTACTGCCTTTTCTGTGGTCTAAAGGCTGATTTTGGCGTGATGGTAACTGGTCCTGCTGTACGAATAAGTCCTACATCTGATTTCCCTATTGACCAGAGGGTCTCTGGTATGTCTAATAAAGCTTTTTCTTCATCTTCTAGTAAGAGTGTTTCTCAGCTGCCCTCACTTGACTGCAAGTGTACAGCTGGGTGTGTCTGTGTGCTCCAATTTAATTTCTGTCTATGTACTCCTTGTTCTGACAGTTCTAATTCTGTCTGCTTTTCCCATTTTGTGACTTTTTCTCCTAGGTCTGCCCATTTCACATCTTTGTCTTTAGTTAAACTAACATGTGGTAATCGATTTGATTTATAAAGTGCAAAGAACTCCTGGGGCAATGAACAGTTAACTACACTGTTCCCTTTCATGTCCCAGTACAGATTACACAATACTAATCTGTTTGCATGGTTTTTAAACAATTTTTGCTCATATTCTTTGTCAGGTCCTGGTGTATTACAATAATACAAAGTACAGTGCAACAGGTGTTGTACATCAATGCAAAGGGAGGGGAACTTACTGATAGCCACATTCACTAACTCTTCAGTTATTGCCCCAGGACTGGTCGTAACCAAGTCCTGGCTATACCAATAAAATGTTTTACCCTCCGATTGCACTGCAAAAGTGTTCATTTGTCGTTGTGCTTCCATACCCTGCATGGTTGGAACTACTGCTATGCCAAATAGTTGCATAAGATCTCTGCCCAAAAGGGTCACTGGGCATTTTGCAGAAACAACAATTTTGCTTTTCTGGGTTAATCCTGAAACAGGATCTGTTATTGCAATATTATGGGAGAGAGGCTCCCGATACAGCTGTCCATTAGCTGCTTTCACCAAAATGTAATCATGTGACTCTGACTTCTCTGGTAGTTTGGAGGGGTGTACCAGGGTTCATGATGCCCCTGAATTGCACAGAAACTTGACTTCCCTCCCCTCTACCAGGAGTATAACTTCTGGTTTCGTGTCTGCCAAATAGAGCTCCAAGCTCAACAAGGCTAAGTCTAATATTTCATTTTCTTTACTATCGGTAGCTTCCTGCACTTCCTGTATTTCTCCTATAACATTCTCTGCTCTCTATCACATTCTCATTTGTCCTTTCTCCGTTATTCCCATCTAGTGATTCTTGACTACCATATAGTCAGTCCTCACCTTCTTCATTCTTATCCTTCATTGCTGCCTTCTTATTTTTCTTGCAATCCTTTGCCATATGTCCCTTTTTACTGCATTTAAAACATTCACCCCTTTTCTTTCTCCCTTCAAAGTCCTCTGATCGCTGATCAGATTGTTTATTTCCTTGGGCATTCTTCTTGCCCTTCTTTCCGGACTGTACTAAATAAACTTCTCCGTCATCTACAGCGAATACTTGGGCTTTCTTTTTCTTTTTGTTATTAAAATGCCTTTTGGCATGCCTAGCATATTCAAGCAGTGACTATAATCTGCTTGTATGATGGTCTATCATATGCTTCATAATAAAACTACTTATGGGTGCAATACTGCCTTTTAAAAATGCATTTTTTAACTGCTGCTCATATGGGAAATCTTGTGTCTGGTCTTCAGGAGCCTGCATTCCACAATGGCTATTAAAACATTCTATTAATCTGGCATAATACCTATCAACAGTTTCACCTTCTTGTTGGATGCATTGATTAATGCAAGTCCAGTCTGCCCTAGGTTTCCATTTTTCAGAAATTCGGTCTGTTAGACCCTTCACTCTGTTGTCTAACTCTGCGCTGTTATGTGGGAGGGGCTTAAGCGCAGCGTCACGGGGATTCCAGTTGCCACTGATCATGTGCCAGTCTGGATCTACTATTTGTCTGACAACTTTTTCTGAGGATTTTTCTAGTTTACCATCAAATTCATATTTATTAACCCATTTCGTGTAGTATTTAATGTTATCGGCACGTTGTGACCGCATGCATTCTGCATCTTCGGTTAACAGTGGATTTTGGGGTTGTTTTGTACATTTATTACCCATTTTGACCTAACCTTATGAATGTTATGTAACCCTTCCTGTTTTTTAACGTGGTACCACGAAAATGTTATAGTCCCTTCAGACTACCTGCCTACTTATTCTGCTTCCCTGATCTATGACAAGATAGCAATTTTTCTGTGCCTGGATTTACATAAAAAATCCTGACTGAACAAATACAATCAAGTCCCTGATCTAAAACAGAAAATGGTCCCTGATCTATGACGAGATAGCAATTTTTCTGTCCCTGGATTTACATAAAAAATCCTGACTGAACAAATACAATCAAGTCCCTGATCTAAAACAGAAAAAAGTCCCTGATCTATGACAAGATAGCAATTTTTCTGTCCCTGGATTTACATAAAAAATCCTGACTGAACAAATACAATCAAGTCCCTGATCTAAAACAGAAAAAAGTAGAATCCCCTTACCTGAACCTCAGCAATTGATCACCCTGGTCCGATTGAAACCTGCTCGTCAGCCGCAGATCAGAAAGTGGCCGGCCTCTGTTTATACGACAATTCAGTCGGAGGTCTTTTCAAATAAGAACCATTTTGGTAACTTCTTCCGTACGGATTTCAGCCACCAGGCCTGTCTGATCCAGGTCAACCAAGAGGCTTCCGGTCAAAGAAGGACCAACTTGTCAAAGGAAAAATCAAACATCAATGCAGCCAAGGTTCAGTTAAGGTTCCTTTATTCTTGTACAAGGAGACAAAAATGCAGTTCAGAAGTTTGTCTGACATTATACAGGAAATACTTCATTATTATACTGTTTTGTAAGCCATTGCCCTCTAAGCTGACGTAATAAAATACAACTCTTAGCATTGTTCTAAGACAGGTGTTTACTAAGTTTTTCTGCTGATATAGCAAGTATAAACTTCCCATGTGAAAATCTCCTAAGATATCAACGTGGCCTCGCTAACTGCCGGTCTGTAACAATTCACTCATATTTCAGTGTTGCAATTAGTGATTCTTTCCTGCTTTGAGCATAAAGCATATTCTGATTTCAGCCTATAATCTTATCTACAGCTGCAGTATGAACAAGGTTATTTGCTTAAGTCTAGTAACATTTCAGAATACTGTATTGTTCCTTTTCCTAACGTTAGCAAAATCATCTATTTCTCAGTGTATGAACAAGGTCATTCACTGAGCTGGCAAGAAGCAAAGTCAGAAAGTACATGCAATTATTTTCAAGCCTGTTGCAGAATAAATGTGTTAACCCTTTTAGGCTCCTAATGCAGCAAGCATAATGCTAAAACATATATGAATACATTTTACTATATATGTGAATACATATTTCTCTCACAAATATGATCTTTGTTTTAAAATACTGGAAATGGAAATATGTCCATTTATGCCAGGTGAACAACTGGCATTGAGTCTTAACTGCCATAGACATTCTTTGGCTTCTAACAGGTTATCATAGTCTCCTCCTTTCTCCCAACAACTGGGAATTCTATCAATAACAAAAAGTATAAATCGCTTGAAATTCTCACATTTAGTACTGTGTACAAATAAAGCATTCATATCTTTTTGTTTTTGATATCCCTGTTATGTTCCAAAATGCGTTCCCTCAATTTCCTAGTAGTTTTCCCAACATAATATGCTGGGCAGGAAACACATGTAGCCAAATGCACCACCATTTTGGTGTTACAATTGCAGTGTCCTGGACATTTAATTGATCTCCCATATCCTTGCACCATAGTATAAGGTCCATCATTTACAAATTTGCAAACTTTACAAAAACCACATATACTAATTTTTGACATAGTATATGCCTGGCCTTTGTTGTTGTTTTCCAAACTTTCTTTGAGATTGGTGCCCCTACTGTATGTAACCTTTGGGAAATAACTGAGTATTTCATTATATTCTGTCTTATTAGCAAAAACACTTAACCAAGTATCATTTAATATTTGAACTATAGTGTCAGAATGTTCATTGAATGGTAAAATAAAAGCGTATCTTTTGTTATTATTGATACTAGTAATGTCCGTGGACATGGTGTTTAGTCCATATTTCAAAATTGGTTTGTATAGAGTATTTCTTTTCATCATAACTTCCTTCCTTATTTGGTTTATTAAATTTAATGAATAGCCCCTATCTAGAAACATGTTACTTATTAACTCAGTTTCATAAATGAAATTACTATCTTCACTAATAATACGTGATAGCCTAACCATCTGACCTTTTACAAGGTTCTTTTTTTGAAAATGTGGGTGACAGCTATCATAATGAAGGAAGGAATTTGAATATGTATGTTTATGAAAAATATTAGATTCAACTTTGTTGTTGTTAAAATACATACATATATCCAAGTATTCACACTTGTCTTCATGTATTTTGGTTGTGAAATTCAGAAAGGTCGATGTAGTACCTAAGTAGCTTATAAACTCATTTAATTCCCCATTGTTGCCTCTCCAAAAAATTAAAATATCGTCCAGGACCTCTGAGGAGCCTTCTGCATGTTTTACTAGTTAACGTAGTTCGTGGTGTATACTTGAAGAGGTTGAGGTCTCTGAAGGGGTTGCTTGACGGAATTTTATTACGCACATTCACCTTTGGATTTTACAAATTACTGGCTCTTATTCTATCCGATTATTTTATCGAACATGGAGCTACTATTGAAGCAGCATTTGGAAGCTACACAACGCCTGATTAGTTTAATACAAGAATATGGTAACAAATCATCCCAGGGTCTTAATGTTACGATTACAGAGTCTCAGGAACAGTTATT
Source organism: Protopterus annectens (assembly GCF_019279795.1). NCBI lineage: Eukaryota > Metazoa > Chordata > Ceratodontiformes > Protopteridae > Protopterus > Protopterus annectens. The sequence goes on from NC_056727.1 coordinate 693,090,523, forward strand.
AACATTGCACTCTACCCCGGGTAACAGTCCTAATTGTCCGTCGGCTAGCAATGGCTCAGCAGATTCCATAGGAGGCGGATATAAGAGCAATAACGGAAGTTCAAGAAATGTGATTCCACCTTCAAATTCTGCATTGAACGCTGGAGACAGTAACAAGGGGATTTTACATATGAACAAGTTTTCAGATATCAAGGACATATTGAAGGCACCAAGTTTTGCCAATATACTCAAATCAAATATCAAGGACATGGGGACTTTGAACCAACAGATTACAGCATTTGAAAAGACTTTAAAACAGTTCAAAATCTTACAGATGGACAACGCGTTCCTAGAGAGATCATTGGAGTTGGAACAGGTACCTAAAGGGTTACGTATTTTCAAATTACCTTTTGGGTTCCATTATGAGACTGAACTGTTTGATGAACTGTTAAATTTATACAACAGAACTGGTTTAGACCTTATGCGTCTTATTATTAGAAATATTAATAATAATAAATTAAGCAAATTAGATGTAACATTAACCGAACTAGACAGAAGTATACGCAACGATTTGTTGTTTGAGATCAACAAACACAGAATAGATAACATCCTAAAGGATCTTGACAATTTTATTATGAAAGGATTGGAATATAAAAACAAAAAGCTTTTAAGGGATAGCAACGATTATGCTAATAAGAAGGCCTATAACCATTTTAGAGAATTAAAAAATTTTAAGCGGAAACAAGAGGGTGGTGAAAGTGGTGCTGCATTATATTTTGAAGGGGAAGGTCATTCAAATAAATATGATAGGCCTAACTACACAAACAATTCACGTAGATTACAGTATAGTAAGAGTGACAATGTGGGGCATAATGAAAACGGTACAGTTTTTTTAGAACAGCCAGTCCTGAGGAGATTGGAAAGGTTACGCGACAGGTATCGGGGTCAACCGCACCAACAGATGCATTACAGGAATGCTCCGACCTACAGGAAAAACACTCATTACTGAGCGAAATTGAAACTAATTTGGTAACTTTTTTACCTGACAATACAATAGTAAGTGAAAATTATGAACTCCTTTTTGATAATGATTTTTTAGATGATAGTAGGTTGTGAAAACTTTGTTATTGATAAAAATAATACAGAGAGTGGTGATTTTGAGACTATTTCAGAGGAAGACAAACCATCAAACATAATTATTATAGATGGAGGTTTCAGTTTGTATAATTATACAGGTATTACACTTGGCCCAGAATATGTTGCATTATTCAAAAAAGGTTTTACCTTTGTTCCTAAATTTAGACACGATATAGGAAGATTACTTATCAATTTAAAAATTTATACAAGACTGTTAAATTTAAAAATATTTTTGCCAACCAGAATAGGGGTGTTGAACCTGATCTAGGTAGGCTGACTTTAAAAAGATCTAGCACATTTATATCACCTCAAAATCCTATTATATATTTATTTGAGATGTTATGTGAATCACAAATACGTAGAATAGTAAAAACACCTACGAACAAAGAAGACAACCTCACCAATACAGAGAGATTTTGTTTAAAAGAACTTACTACCAATGATAAATACAGAGTCATGAAGCCTGATAAAGGTGGAGGGGTGATAATAATGACTAAAATAGATTATATTAACAGAATGACCAACATGCTTGATGATGATGAAACATATGAAAAAGTATCCAAATTTGAGATGAATAGAGCATACACCAAGATAGACTGGTTACTCTATGACTATCTGATAGAAGGAATGATCGATAAATCTGAATATGAATATCTCATTGTTGAACATCCTGTAACTCCGTCAATTTTTGGCATTCCAAAAACACATAAAAGTGTTTATAACCCCCCCTTTAGGCCGATTGTTTCAGCTATGGGTTCTAAACTGGAAGCCATAGCTAGGTATATTGATTTTTATTGTAAGGATATTCTTAATCAATTCCCTCATATTATCAAGGATTCTTGGCATTGCCTGGACAAATTAAGGACTTTCAATATGGAGAACAATACTGATGATACTGTTATGGTTACCATTGATGTGATAAATTTATTTTCAGTTATACCCCATAAGTTGGGTCTGGAAATGTGTGAGATCATTTTAGATAGATACAGTGGACTACATACTGTGAAATGTAAGTTATTAGTTAAGATGATGGAAATGGTCTTATTTAATAATTTTATGTACATGGAAGGTGAATATTTCAGACAACGCACAGGGGTAGCAATGGGGGCCCTTTTATGCCAATTTGGTATTAGCACAATGGGAAACCGAAAGTATTTTTTCCTCCAGGTTCTGGACAAAAATATTATTTTATGTTAGATACCTGGACAATATTTACATTTTTTGGAAAGGCAACAAGGGGGAATTAAATGAATTTATAAGCTACTTAGGTACTACATCGACCTTTCTGAATTTCACAACTAAAATACATGAAGACAAGTGTGAATACTTGGATATATGTATGTATTTTAACAACAACAAAGTTGAATCTAATATTTTTCGTAAACATACATATTCGAATTCCTTCCTTCATTATGATAGCTGTCACCCACATTTTCAAAAAAAAGAACCTTGTAAAGGTCAGATGGTTAGGCTATCACGTATTATTAGTGAAGATAGTAATTTCATTTATGAAAATGAGTTAATAAGTAACATGTTTCTAGATAGGAGCTATCCATTAAATTTAATAAACCAAATAAGGAAGGAAGTTATGATGAAAAGAAATACTCTATACAAACCAATTTTGAAATATGGACTAAACACCATGTCCACGGACATTACTAGTATCAATACTAACAAAAGAGACGCTTTTATTTTACCATTCAATGAACATTCTGACACTATAGTTCAAATATTAAATGGTACTTGGTTAACTGTTTTTGCTAATAAGACAGAATTTAATGAAATACTCTGTTATTTCCCAAATTTACATACAGTAGGGTCACCAATCTCAAAGAAAGTTTGGAAAACAACAACAAAGGCCGGGCATATACTATGACAAAAATGAGTAGATGTGGTTTTTGTAAAGTTTGCAAATTTGTAAATGATGGACCTTATACTATGGTGCAAGGATATGGGAGATCAATTAAATGTCCAGGACACTGCAATTGTAACACCAAAATGGTGGTGTATTTGGCTACATGTGTTTCCTGCACATCATATTATGTTGGGAAAACTACTAGGAAATTGAGGGAACGCATTTTGGAATGTAACAGGGAGATCAGAAACAAAAAGATAGTGAATGCTTTATTTGTACACATAACTAAATGTGAGAATTTCAAGCGATTTATATTTTTTGTTTTTGATAGAATTCCCAATTGTTGGGAGAAAGGAGGAGACTATGATAACCTGTTAGAAGCCAAAGAATGTCTATGGCAGTTAAGACTCAATGCCAGTTGTTCACCTGGCATAAATGGACATATTTCCATTTCCAGTATTTTAAAACAAAGATCATATTGTATCTGATTAGTTCAATAACTTTTTCCAGCATCCCACAACCTAGTTTGTTTTTAATGTAGAAACTTTAAGGGTGTATTTATAAAGTATTTTAATGCATTTAAGTATTTATATATTTATTATTGACACTTTTTTCCTTATTACTTGCACATATTAGTGTTTATAGTATTTATAATAATTATAATTTTACAATTTTATGAAGGCATTTTTTACTATTTTTTATTTTTATTATATTTATGATAATTTTGATAATATTAATTAATAATACATTCAGTTTTTAATTGCATTGCTTATAATTTAAACAAATGTGTTACAATTCTACTAATAACAAGTTTATAATACATATATATTTTTTAAAAAAAAACATTATTAGTATACCAATTAACCAATGGTAGGTGTTGTGTAATTAAGAACATACCTATATAACTGTTGTTGGCTGTATAATTTATTAGTACTCTGAAGATGCCCAGAAGTGATTTAGGGTGAAAGCGCTAAGTACTTTCATGTTATGGACCTTATGTATTTTATGTACGTTTTCCAAGTTGGATTGTTTTGGGTGTATGATGAACAATAAAATCTATTCAAGTGACCTCTGAGGAGCCTTCTGCATGTTTTACTAGTTAACGTAGTTCGTGGTGTATACTTGAAGATCAGGCAGGACTCTTCCAAAAACTTGTTGGGAACTCCGATTTGGCCCAGACAGTATTGGTTCCCTCTTCTTTCTCACTTGTCCAGGTGCAGTTACCGCAAGTTACCTTGTCGGGTGGATCCTCTCACACAAGACAAGGGATAGCTGATTCATCCTAACCTGTCCACTCTCCAAGTGACACTGTGGGTAATAGGGCTCAAAAGTTCAATAGTGGATTATCGTACAGTTGTAATAATTTTCTCACTGGACCATTCGGTTCTTTGTTAGACGATTCCATTATTATAGTCACCACAGTCACCACGACACCACGTCTATCACAAATCTATCACAGGTCGGCTGAAGCTCTCCTTATCATATACGGTGTTAACAGCAAACACCAATATCCAAACACTAAATAGACAATAATGGACTGAATGGTCCAGTGAGAAAATTATTACAACTGCACGATAATCCACTATTGAACTTTGAGATGGGAGTGGATCCTACTCAGGTAGAAATGGATAAGACAACTGAAGATTTTAAAGAACTTTTAATAAAATTAGAGAAGAAAGTTCAATCTTATAAACAGTTGCATTGGCAGAGAATGAGCTTTCAGGCATATCTAAAACTAGGTATAGTGCCCAGAGGCTTGAGAATAATAAAAATGCCCTCTTATGCTAATACTTATAGTGATTTACTGGTACAATGGCAACAATTAAATCTGAAACTGGGGGCAGACTATATGAATTTAATGAATATTTTCTTTGAACCCATAGAAAGTAAATTGCTTGAGGAGATAGATGTGCTTGAAAACGTTATAACTGACATGCCATGCTATCATGAATCGTCAGATTTGTATCAAAGTTTTCTGAATCGTATTAGTGCTCTTGATGTAAAGTTGCAACAAAGGAAAAAGAACAAGTTAAAAAGAGACATTGATGATTTTAAGTGTAATCGCATCTTCTCATGGCCTAGAGAAGACGCTAAGCATTTTGTTTATAAGAATGTGGCACAAAATGTAAATGGCAATAAAAAATCTAACTATTTAGATCAGTTAGATACTTTTGAAGCAATAAGGGAAACGTCTGGTCAAGCAATTAGTAGAACTGTTTTAGCGAAGAATGATGTTATATCGCATACTTCAGATACAGACTCTGTACCTTTAAGTGATAAACGTGACGCTACGCAGAACGTATTGGCAAATGCTTTGGAAACCAAGAAGGATCCAGCAGTGCGCGCCAAAGTTAGAGAGGCTAAAGTAACGTCTGAATCGAATAATGAAAGTGGTAGGAAGAATAACCAACGAGAGATAACTTCTTTTTCTCCCTTTTGCCTAAAACAGCCGGAGAAAGTAATGCCACAACAGTCAACAAAGATTTCTCAGCAGAACCAGCAAATGTAACAAACTTCTGCTATGGGGAAAAGGAAATACAGCAGTCCGTTAACTCAGAACAAAATAATCAAACGGTGTTGACAATCTTTAAAGGTACTGTTAATTTATCTAACATTCAACTAACTGAAGCGCATTTGTCGCTTTTAAATAAAGGCATGAAATTCATTCCAAATGCTGCGGATAATGTTGTACAAGCTATTACAGATTTGAAACTTTTTCTAAGACAGATTAGTTTAAAAATGCTTTTTAAAAATGACAATGTGAATATGTTAGATAGATGTAAGAGATTGTGTGTTTTCACCAGACTTGTGCCCTATCCTAATCGCTTTCTCTAATATCGTAGAGCATGAACTATGCAAATATTATAGTAAAAACATGATAAAAGGTAGATACAATATAACATATTCAGAGTACTTAGCTTTAAGGGATTTACAAACTTGTGACAGAATAATTGTAAAACACGCAGATAAAGGGGGTGGGGTGGTTATAATGGCCAAGGAAATATATTTTGAAAATTTTAAGCAACTTCTTGGTGAAGAGGATGTTTTTAAGAAAATAACTTTTCTAGAGGCACAGCAACAGATTGTAGTAGTTAATATGGCTATATACGAGCTACAACTTAATGATGATTTGAGTATTGATTTGTTTAACTATCTGGCTGTCCCTTGTCCTAGGATCCCCCAGATTTATGGTATTCCAAAAATCCGTAAGGATCTAGAAAATCCACCACTGAGACCCATAGTATCAGGTGGATGGATTAAGGAACCTATTTCTAAATATTTGCAGAATGTACTGGGGAAATATATGGAAAAGTGTTCTACAGTACTTAAGGATACTAATGATTTTTTAGACACCTTGCATAATTGGTGTAATCTCTATGAGCCAAAAGACCCTTGATATAACATCATTATTTACCGTTAAACCTAATACATATGGTGTGGAAGCGGTACGTAATTTTTTGAATGAGGAAATAAAAATGTGTGGAAGGGAAATAGAAAATATCTGCACACTTCTTGAGATAGTGTTATCACATAATGTATTTATATTTGATGGAGAACCATACTTGCAGCTAACTGGGGTAGTGATGGGTACCCCAGTTGCTAACACATATGCAAACCTAGTTTTGTGTGAATGGGAGAAGGAGGCAATATTAAATAAAGATTTTCAACTAAATGAGAAAATACTTCTCTACAAGAGGTTTGTAGATGATTGTTTCTTGTTGTGGGGTGGTTCACAATTAGAGTTAAATGAATATTTACAATATTTAAATACATCAACACATTTTTTGAAATTTAAAATGGAGGCATCAAATATTAATATAAATTATTTGGATGTGTGTTTATTTAAAAATGGAAGTATATTAGAATCCACAGTACATAGGAAAGAAGTAGATGCCTCAAGGTATATAAATAGAAGTAGTATGCATGCCCCCCACACTTTTAAGGGAATAATTAAGGCGCAATTTATAAGAATAAGTAAATTGAATACGGTTGAGGGTTACTTTAGAGAACAAGTAAATAGCATGAAGCAGGAATTTTATAATAATGGATATTCTGAACGAATTATAAATATGTCATATGAAGAGGTGTTAAAAGAAAGGGCTGATAGATATAGGCTAATATTAAGAGGGGGACTTATAAAAAATCAGGACAATAAAAATATGGGTAATAATGTGGTTAGATATCTCACTACTTTTAATCTGAATACTTATAATGTTTGTAAAATAATAGAAAGACATTGACCTATATTGATGGCTATGCCAGAAATAGTTAGAATAGTGGGAGAAAGGCCAAGATATGCATACAGGAATTCACAAACATTAAAACAAAAATTATGTTATAAAGATTTTAAATTAAATACAGTTAAATTAGAGACAACAGCAGGAACAAGAAAATGCTATAATTGCTCCTGTTGTAATGACTTACATGAAGGTACAGATCACTTTAAATACCCCACCACGGGAGAAGTATTTACAATGAAAGCACTGACAAATTGCAATGTGGTACAAGTGGTATATTTGGCAACCTGTACATTATGTTCATCGTTCTATGTTGGTAAGACAGCTAGGAAGCTTAAGGAAAGGATTATAGAGCATAAATCTGACATAAGAAGGAGTGTTATAACAAATGCATTAAGTAAACATATTCAAGATAAGGGAGAGCAGCATACTTTTAAATTTAGGATATTGGATATAGTACGAACAGGTCTTAGAAAAGGGGATATGAATAATTTATTAGAACTTAGAGTTTGAATGAATAGTTAGATTGCAGGCAGACTATTTTCCTGGTTTGAATAATGCCATTAGTTTAAAGCCAGTTTTGATTAAAAGACGTAGAGAGAAGTTGTGAATTGTTATAAAATATAAATATAATATTTATTTGTTTTGCTGTACAAGTGAATTGGTATTAGAAATGTTTAATAAGTGAATACTTCATTTTTGTATTTTTAAATGTGTTTTAAAAGTTTTTTATGTATATCTTTTTAAGAATTGATTGCTGAATGAGTGAAGGGGTGGGCTGAAGCATGTGACCTGATTTTAATCTCCTATTTAAATGCTGAATGTGCTCATTTTATTTGTACTGATGAAGGGTGTGAGACCCGAAAGCTTTATAATAAACTTTTTGGTATGTTTATAAAAAAGGCAAAAGGTATGCCAGACCTACCACAAAATCAATGGGCAGAGGCACAAAAACAAGTTACATCCCTTATGGACATGAGGGCCATTCAGCGAGTACCACAGCAAGAGCAGGGACAAGGATTTTTACTCAAGACTATTCCTGGTACCCAGAAAGGACAAAGCCTGGAGACCAGTACTGGACTTGTCTATTATAAACACTTTTCTAGATGTTCCAAAATTCAAAATGTTGACTCTGCAGCAGCTTCTGCCCATGCTGGGCAAGAAGGCTTGGCTTATAACTTTGGACCTAAAAGAGGCATACCTGCATGTCCCAATTAGACAAAATTGCAGACGAAACCTCAGATTCATAGCTGGATCAAAGCACAACCAATTCTCTGCACTGCCCTTTGGCTTATCTACTGCGCCCAGGGTCTTCACAAAATGCCTGGCACCAGTGATTGCTTTCTGCAGACAAAGAGGAATTCAAATATACCCTTACTTGGACGACTGCCTTATTCAAGCAGAGAACAAAGACATTCTACTGAAGCATCTGGCGTTTGTAAAAAGATTACTAATTTGCCTAGGGTACACGGTAAACAAAAAGAAATCAAAACTAGTACCCTCTCAAGATAATATTCCTGGGTGCAAGCTTAAATACAACTGCCCAGATGGCTTATCTCACGCCAGACAAACAAAGGCAACTGACTTCTTACTTCAAAATGTTGGCAACAAAGACCCAGTTATCTGCAAGAAAGATTCTGCAGGCTTTGGGCTTCATGGCTTCCTGCATTCTACTAATTCCATATGCAAGACTGCATATGAGGAAACTACAATGGTATCTAAAAAGTGTTTGGACTCAACATTGCCACAGCCTGAAAACATTAATTACCCTAATTCCCTGTCTGCAACAGGAGTTTCGATGGTGGCCACAGGCCTGTCACCACAACAAGGGACAGCCATTCACTCTGGCCAGGCAAACACTAACAACAGATGCATCAGATTATGCCTGGGGGGCCCACATGTCAGGAAAATGTATTCAGGGAGCATGGCTAGCAAGCCAAATGCATCTTCATATCAATCAAAAAGAGATGCTAGCTGTTTAGAATGCCTTGACGGCCTTCAGGGATCTACTTCATCCAGGACAACTGCTGGTAAAGACGGACAATACTACAGTCATGTGGTACATAAACAAGCAGGGAGGCACACATTCCTGCCCCCTCTGCAGACAAGCCATGAATTTGTGGAACACAGCATTGACTTATCAAGTACACCTGCAAGCACAATTCCTGCCAGGAAAGACAAATACTCTGGCAGACGAACTAAGCAGAAATCTCATGGATCCTCACAAGTGGAAACTAGATCCACAAATCTTCAGCATGATAACAAGGAAATGGGGATGCCCAGACACAGATCTATTTGCCTCCCCCCACAACTGCCAACTACAGAGATTCTGCACAAGGACTTATCACAAACAAGCATGGAAAGTGGATGCCCTATCATTCAGCTGGAAAACCCTAACAGTATATGCCTTTCCTCCACTGCCTCTCCTCCCCAAGGTACTCCTCAAGGTCAGACAAGAGAAGCCAAAAATGATATTGATTGCCCCAGACTGGCCATGCCAGCACTGGTACCCAATCCTAAAGAGCTTGTCTCAAGTCCCAGCCTGGACATTACTCCAAATTCCTCATTTGCTGATCCAACAAAACAGTCAGATCCTGCACAGCCAACTCAGAACCCTAAATCTGGCCGCATGGCTCATAATTTAACCATTCAGAACACACCTCTCTCTAAAGCAGTTACGGATGTTATTTTGGAGGCCAGGAGGCCCAGCACCAGAAAATCTTATACAGAAAAATGGAAGAGATTCTGTGCTTGGAACCAGGCACAAGGAATGGATGCGCTTGTACCAAATAATCCTCAGATTTTACAATACCTAACTGAGATGCTGGACAAAGGCCTGTCCTTCTCATCAATAAAGATGCATGCCTCTGCCATTTCAGCTGATTACAATATGGATCCACCTATTTTTTCACATCCACTGCTAAGGCAGTACGTCAGAGGGGCCAAAAACATAAGACCTCCAAGGAGAGCTCCAACACCTGCATGGGACCTCACTTTTGTCTTGGAAAAGCTCACACTGCCTCCTTTTGAGCCAGCCAATACAGCTGGGATAAAATACTTATGGAAAACAGCTCTGCTCCTAGCAATAACCTCAGCAAGAAGAGTCTCAGAGTTACAGGCACTAATGGCTGTGGAACTTTTTATTATTTTCCATCCAGACAGGGTTTCTCTAAGGACAAACCCAACATTTATGCCTACGGTAGTGTCCAGTGTGGCTCTTAACCAAACCATTCATTTGCCTACCTTTTATCCAAACCCACAGAATAAAGGGGAGAGACTTCTGCATTCTTTGGACATACACAGACAGCTACGCTTCTACTTGGACAAAACTAAAGCCTTCAGAAAGACTGAGCAACTCTTAGTGGCATGTGCTGCAGGATTGCAAGGAAAAGCCATTTCAAAGCAGACTATTTCAAAATGGATAGGCCACTGCATTCGTTTCTGCTATTCACAACATGGCAAATCAGTGCCTAAGGGCATTAGGCCACATTCAACCAGAGCAGCAGCCAGTTCAGCAGCCTTCCTCAGACGAGTACCAACCAAGGACATTTTGGAGGCTGCAACTTGGACTTCAGTGCACACTTTTACAAAGCACTACCACTTACCTCTTTACTCTAAATCTAGAGCAGGCTTCGCCACTGCAGTTCTGCAGGGCCTCATAGCCACTCCTAATTCTACCTAGGCCCAGCCACCCAACCTCAGCTTTGGGATTCAACCCAAGTGTAATGACTGCAACAGTGAAACACGATGTACATAGTGCAGTTGTGCACCTACCATAAATGTAGATGTTCGAGTGTATTCACTGTTGCAGTCCAGGTTACCCTCACTCCATCCCCCTTTCATTGCTGGGACTTATCTGTACTTCTCTATTCTATACAACCTATGTGGTGTATTTGCTTGTAGGTGAAGGTAATGTTTATGTTAGTGCATGATTTTTTATGAGCAGAATTTTTAGCCTACCCTTTTGGGGGCATCTGACATCTGGGGCAAGAAAAACTGAAGAAAATGGCATCGGCTGCATCTCTTATACCCCTGGCGCACTGACGTCAGGGAAGAGGTGACAGCAACCGACGCCGGACCAGGACTTTGGAATTCAGGCCGACTGCGGGTAGCCTGCCAGCAGAATAACCCAAGTGTAATGACTGCAGCAGTGAATACACTCGAACATCTACATTTATGGTAGGTACACAACTGTACTTTCTTTGTGTTTCACTGATGTTCTTCAAGAATGCAACTGCAGTCCTGACATATGGGTTGTCCTGCCTCAGGCAGCCCTTCGGTCGACCGGATTCCAAAGTCTGGGTCCGGCGTCGGCTGATGTCGCCTCCTCCCCTACGTCAGAGTGGCTGGGGTATAAAAGCATCAGCCGACGCCATCTTCTTCAGTCTTTCTTGCCGCGCGGTGCCCTAAGCAGAAGCAGTTCGCAAGTGCCGGTCGGCCAGCTCCTGTGTTTTCAGATACCGAAATCATCAAAAAGCTAAGTACCCCGCTGGGGAACCTTTTCTTGCCTCAGCTGATGTCAAACAAAACTGAAAAAGTTAATAATTGTTTGTCTTGTGGTAAACAAATACCTCATAAGGACATCCATTCTTACTGCCTTCCCTGCCTCGGCCCAGACCACGACGTCTCGGCCTGTGCTGCCTGTGCTTGCTTCAATAAGTGCACACTTAGGCGCCGGGCAGAATTTGCTGAAGACTTTTTTGGGGAAAATTTCTCCTATATCATGCCGTCGGAACTTCCAACATCACACGTTTCCAAAAAGCGGAAGGACCGGGACTGACCTTCGCGGCCCGCGACTTCCACCGACACCACGCCTAAGCCTACCGTGAGTGCATCGGTCCCTTCGGAGGCGGTAATTCAACCGCTCCAGGCTGACGACACCGCTTTACCGCACACTTCGGTCCCAGAGGCTTCCCTGGTGCCGGTTGTTGTTTTTCCTCCTGAAACCAAAGCCCAAGATTTGCCTGACACTGTACCGGTGGACAAAGTTACTCCAGTACGTGGGGCAGCTAGGCCTCCTGTGTCTATGTCCATCAAGGCCTGCACACGTGCTAAGGCTGCCAGCCAGGCTAAGTCTCACCCTCCTAAGTCTTATTCTCAGACTCCCACTTTGGATAAACAGATCATGACTTTAGCTGCAGATCTAATTTCTTTAATCAGGGGCTCTCAGGCTCATCCAGACAGAGGTTCTCAGCCGCCTTCAGACAAAAGGCCTAGGGTTGAGCAGACAGATACCCTTTCTTCAGATGAAGCCTCTGGTGAGTCAGGCCTTTCAGATTCCCAGGAAGAACCCTTCCCGGCCTACGAGGATTCTGATGCAGATGAATCCATTCCCTCTGCCTCTCCTCCTGAGGATATTTCTTTTGGGGAAGTTCTACACTCCATGAGAGAGCATTTTCAGTGGCAGGGCCAGGACTTCTCGGACTCCAGGAAAAGACTTCGGACCTTCCTTAAGTTACCCCAACACAGGCCTTTAGCTATTCCCCCAGTGTTAGATGTATTGGATGATGTGTACTCAGACTCCAGTACTTCTCCTGATTCTCTCCATCCTGCTCCTGTGAAGCCTGACAGATATTATAGGGTTCCTGAAACTCATAAGCATCTCTTTAAGGCCCACTCAGTTGACCTAGAAACTATTTCTCAGGGCCCAAAGGAGTGGCCACTTCCACGACCAAGAATCCTTTGCCCGCAGACAGGGAAGCTAGGTCCCTGGAGAGGTGGGGTAAGAAAGTTTATACCTCTACCACCCTTGCCATGAGGGCTCTTAACTGTCTTTTTCATATGTTTCAGTATCAGGATTTTCTGATGGATGATTTGCAGAAAAAGTTAGCCTCTCCTGAGCCTTTAGATAGAAAGGCTTTGCAGGATTTGGTTCATAATACTCGGCAGGTTAGCAGTCATTTTCTTCAGTGTGGTTATGATGCATTGGAAGCTTCATGTAGGGCAGCTATGACAGGGGCCGTCATACGTAGACATGCTTGGTTGAAAGAACAGTCATTGCCAGACCATGTTAAAGTAAAGCTTTTAGATGTACCTCTGGAAAAAGACAAGCTATTTGGTGCTAATGCACAGGGTGTGTTGAAATCAATTGAGGAAAAGGCTAAATCAGTACAAACAGTCAAAGATTTCCTCTAGGTTCAGCCACCAAGGTTCAGCAGGAATTGGCCTTCGAAGAATTGGTCCTTTCCAGACACTGAGAAGTTTCAAAGGGGAAAAAGCAGGCGTGCTCGAGGTAGAGGGCAATACCGAGGCTCCTACAGGGGCTGCCAATGGCAACCAACTAATCAGAGAAGTGGCGCAGGAACTCCCACTGCTCCACTGGGACAATCACAATGACTTGCCTTTGACACCGCCGACCAAGGCTCAAAGAGAAGCTCCTTTAGGTGGAAAGTTATCCTTATTTTCAAAAAATTGGCACGTTTTTACAAAGGACAGATGGATTTTGAACATAATAGACAAAGGTTACAGGTTCCACTTCCATACCTTACCAACAAGACAAGGCATGCCAAACCTGCCACACAATCAAATGGCAGAGGCACTCATACAAGTTTCAAAGCTGCTACAAATCAAAGCAATAGAAAAGGTTCCTCCTCAGGAACAAGGCCAGGGATTCTACTCAAGACTGTTCCTTGTTCCAAGAAAAGAAAAGCAATGGAGACCTATACTGGACTTGTCCGCTCTAAACACTTTCCTCATTGTGCCAAAATTCAAAATGCTGACGTTACAGCAACTTCTTCCCATGCTGGGCAAGGGGTCTTGGCTGGTTACTCTGGACCTCAAGGAGGCATACCTGCATGTCCCAATCAGACACAGTTGCAGAAGATACCTCAGATTTCTTGCAGGGTCAGAGCATTATCAATTCTCAGCATTGTCTTTTGGCTTATCTACTGCGCCCAGAGTATTCACGACATGCCTGGCATCAGTAATTGCACATTGCAGACTTCAGGGGATACAAATATACCCTTATCTGGACGACTGCCTTATACAAGCGGACAGCCAGCAAGCCTTGATAAGAAACTTGGACTATGTCATTCACTTACTACAGGCTTTGGGATACACAGTCAACATTCAAAAATCAAGACTACTGCCATCCCAACAAATAATTTTTCTAGGAGCCAAACTGGACACAAACTCACAAATGGCTTTCCTCACAGAAGAAAAACAAGAACAATTACCAGATTACTTCAAAAGCCTAGCAAAGCACACCCAGATGACTGCAAGGAAAATCCTGCAGGCCCTGGGTTTCATGGCATCATGCATTCTCCTGATCCCTCTGGTAAGACTACACATGAGAAAATTACAATGGTACCTAAAAAGTCTATGGTCTCAACACAGCCACAACTTAGAAGCTACTATCCCACTCATTCCATGTCTACAAAAGGAGTTTTTGTGGTGGGCACAAGCAAGCCAGCTAAACAAAGGCATGCCCTTCAACAAACCTCAAGCAAGCCAAACCATTACAACACACGCCTCAGATCATGGATGGGGGGCGCACATGGAAGGCAGATGCATTCAAGGCCAATGGGCTCCTCGGGAATTGCATCTGCACATCAATCAAAAAGAGATGCTGGCAGTGATTCATGCAATCGAGGCCTTCGGAAAATTTCTTCAACAAGGTCATCTGCTAATAAAGACAGACATCACCACTGTTATGTGGTACATAAACAAGCAGGGAGGCACTCATTCTTACCCCCTTTGCAGACTGACAATGACTCTTTGGGAAAAGTCCCTGAAACTGAACATACAGTTGCAATCCCAGTTTGTTCCAGGCAAGGACAATATTCTGGCGGACAGTCTAAGCAGAAACATTATGGACCCCCACGACTGGATGTTGCATCCAGACATTTTTTCACAAATAACTCATGCATGGGGAAGGCCGGACATAGACCTCCTTGCCTCACACCACAATCATCATCTGAAAAAGTTTTTCTCAAGGACACACCATCCTCAAGCCTGGAGAATAGATGCTCTCTCCTTCAGTTGGAATTCTCTAACAATCTATGCATTCCCGCCTCTACCATTAATGACCAAGGTGTTACTGAAGATCAAAGCAGAACAACCGAAAGGCATTTTGATAGCTCCAGACTGGCCAAGACAACACTGGTACCCATTACTAAGGAGCATAACTCGCACCAAACCGTGGCCCCTGCCTCTATGGCCTCTGCTTATAACTCAGCACAATTACAGGACTGTTCATCCAAACCTGCAAACATTGCAACTGACAACTTGGAGGGTTACATGACTTCTCCCCATATTTCTCTCTCCAAAAAAGTTCGAGAGATCCTACTGGAAGCACGCAGGCCTTCTACCAGAAAAACTTATTTAGCCAAATGGAAGAGGTTCAACATCTGGAATGCCAACAAGGGTCAGGATGCATCAGTGATGAACATCCCTCAGATTCTAGAATACCTGGCAGAAATGTTTCACAATGGCCTTTCATATTCCTCCATAAAAATACACGCTTCAGCAATTTCAGCAAAATACAACTGTGATCCACCTGTGTTTTCACATCCTTTGCCAAGACAGTTTTTAAGGGGGATAAAGAATATCAAACCTCCAAGAAAACCACCAGTGCCTGCATGGGACCTCAATTTCGTCTTGGAAAAATTAACTCTGCCTCCTTTTGAGCCAGCAGCATCTTCAGATTTGCAATTTCTCTCCTGGAAAACAGTTTTCCTGTTGGCAATTACTTCAGCAAGAAGAGTCTCGGAGATACAGGCCCTCATGGCAGTACCTCCATTTCATATTTTTTATCAGGACAGAGTCTTTTTAAGAACCAATCCTTCATTCATGCCAAAAGTGATCTCCAGGGTTTCTCTAAACCAAGCAATTCACCTGCCTACTTTCTTTCCCAATCCTCAAAATAAAGGAGAAAAACTTCTGCACACTTTGGACATACACAGACAATTGCGCTACTACTTGGATAGAACAAAGGCCAACAGAAAGTCTGACCAACTATTTGTAGCTTACGCTCCTGGAGTACAAGGGAAGGCAATTTCCAAACAAACAATTTCAAAATGGATTGGAAACTGCATCAGATTCTGCTACTCTTTCCATGGAAAAGGTGTGCCAGCCAATATCAGGCCACACTCCACCAGAGCTACAGCCACCTCCACAGCCTTTTGGCTACAAAGGACATTCTAGAAGCTGCTACATGGAGCTCCGTGCATACATTTTCCAAGCACTACAACCTGCCTTTATATTCCAGATCCCGAGCAGGCTTTGCTTCTGCAGTCCTGCAGGGCATTTTAGCTACACCATCATTATCTTAGATCCTACCACCCCCAGCTTGGCTATGGTATTCAACCCATATGTCAGGACTGCAGTTGCATTCTTGAAGGACATAGTACAGTTTTGTACCTACCATAAATGTAGATGTCCGATAGATATGCAACTGCAGTCAGGTTTTCCCTCCCTCCTACCCCTCTGTAATTATCTTTTTGGGTCCACCCCCCCCTTTTTCATATTAGCTGGGGATAGTATTTATGGTGTATCTGTTTATTACTGATGTGCATGTCTGGAATTTTATCCATTCTCTAAATTTAGCCTTCCTTGGAGGGCACCTGGCATCTGGGGCAAGAAACACTGAAGAAGATGGCGTCGGCTGATGCTTTTATACCCCAGCCGCTCTGACGTCGGGGAGGAGGCGACATCAGCCGACGCCGGACTCAGACTTTGGAATCCGGCCGACCGAAGGGCTGCCTGAGGCAGGACAACCCATATGTCAGGACTGCAGTTGCATATCTGTCGGACATCTACATTTATGGTAGGTACAAAACTGTACTTTACAGTCATCACATTTGGGTTATCCCTGCCAGGGTAGCCCTCGGCCGGCCCGAATACCAGAGACTTAGTATTTCTGCGACGGTTGCTGTTATTTGAGGACTGACGTCAGGTCGTCAGTGGTTTAAAGTAAGGCAGCCGACACCATTACATCAGTCTTTCTTGCCGTGAAGCCCGAAGCAGAAACAGTTCGCACAAGTTCTGGTCGGCCACTACCTGATTTTTCGTTTCCGGATTGAAGTTGAAGTCTTCTAAAGCTAAGTACCCCATTGGGGATCCTTTTTTTCTTGCACTAACCATTGTCATAAAAGGTTAATAATTGTCTCGCCTGTGGAAAGCAAATACCACACCAAGATTTCCACTCTTACTGCGTCACTTGTCTAGGCCAAGACCACGACGTCCCCCGTTGTCGCTTCTGTGCTTTGTTCAGTGCCAGAACTATCCATCGTCGGGCCCTTATTGCAGCTAGATATTTTCAGTCCTCAAATTCCGCTATGGCTTTGGTAAGCCATCCGACAGCAGATCTTCTGAAAAAAATGTGAAGATAAAGGCAGAGACAGACCACACAGGTCCAAACCTACCGATGACTCTTCCGTTAAGCTAGTCCTCACTCCTCTGGTACTCAATGAGGTGCTTTCACAGCCTCTGATACCCGTTTCAGTTGGTTCACAGGCCGCTACCGAAACCCTTTCGGAGTCTGGTATGCCGCAAAACTCTTCTTCGTCTAAGGATCCTGCGGTTGTCTCTACCTTGGATAGGCCCAGAGCCGCTGAGCAGGCCCCGGCTTCTGAGGAAGTCCTTTGCACCACCAAATCTCAACACAAACCAACGCCTTCTTTTGCGACTACTGTTCTTTTGAAAACAACTGAGTTCCTTAGGCCCAGGGTTCGAACCACACCCAAGAAACCGGCTACCCACTCTCAGGCACCTGCTACCTTGCCTCAGTCTCAAATGCTTAAAATGGTGGAAGACCTTATCATGCTGATCAGGGAAAGCCAAGCTACCCCCTCAAAAAGGAAGAGAGATCTGTCCCCAGTAGTTTTGTCTGAGCAAGAGTCAGATGAATCTGATGCGTCTGACTATGAAGACATGCAACCCCTCTCCACTTATGAGGATTCTGATGCAGAGGAATCCATTGCCTCAGCCTCTCTGCCAGAGGATTTTACCTTTGGAGAAACCCTGGATACTTTAAGGGAGCATTTCCAATGGGAGAGTCTGGACTACCCTCAGTCTAAAAAGAGACTCAGGGAATTCCTAGATCTTCCACAACACAGACCCTTGGCCATCCCCCCAGTCCTGGATGTGGTGGATGATGTTTCCCATGAATCCAGGTTGACTCCTGATTCTCTACTTCCTACTCCCAGAAAACCAGACAGGTACTACAGAGTCCCTGACTCACACAAATATCTTTATAAAAATGCAACAGCTGACCCTGAGGTCATTTCTCAAGGGCCAAAAGGGATTAAAGCAACCTCAGCTAAGAATCTTTCCCCTTCAAACAGGAAGTCCCAAGCTTTGGACAGATGGGGGTAAAAAAGTATACACCTCAGATACCCTTGCTATCAGGGCATTAAATTGTCAGTTCCATATGCTTAAATGTCAGCAACATACCTTGGAACTCCTTAGACAAAAAATGTCTTCTTTTCCTGCTTGGGCAGAATCTAAAGATTTACAAGACTTAATGCATTCTGCAAGTCAAGTAACTAAAGACACCTTGCACTGTGGTTTTGACATCCTAGAAGCTTCTTGCAGGGCAGCAGTCACTGGATCTGTCATTAGAAGACATGCATGGCTTAAGGAACAACCCCTGCCAGACCATGTCAGATCTAAATTGTTGGATGCCCCCTTGCACAAAGATAACTTATTTGCCACTAAGGCAGAAGAGGTCTTAAAAAAGATGGAAGAAAAACAAAATCTATGCAAACAGTTAAAATTTCTTACAGGTCCGGCCCCTTAGGTTCATCAGGCATTTTCCCTCCAAGCACTGGTCCTTTCCTGCTCCGAGTAAACAGGCCCAGCCTAGGCCCCATGGAAACGACCCCCCCCCCCCCAGACAGCAGCCCCAGGGAATGCAGAGATCTAAGCAGTGGACTACCTGCACTTCAAAAACCAAGAAGTTATAAGCCACCCCCTTATGGTAGGAACTCACAGTGACTCGCCTCTTCCCAACCTCCCCTATGCCCACCTTCACTTACCCCTAGCAGGAAAACTCTCCTTTCATTCAAGCATCTGGGCCACCATTACCAAGTACCCAATGAGTTCTGAACATTGTGTCTCAGGGATACAAATTCTCCTTCCACACCCTTCTAACCCCAAAAGGGTTTCCAGATCTACCACTAAATCAGTGGGCAGAGACTCAAAAGCAAATCCATTCCCTGCTCTCTTTGAGGGCAGTAGAGCACGTTCCTGCAGAACAGATAAGCCGAGGCTTCTACTCCAGACTTTTTCTGGTGCCCAGAAAAGAGGACACCTGGCGCCCCATCCTCAAGCTATTCATTCTAAACACCTTCCTGGTGATCCCAAAATTCAAAATGCTCACCCTCCAGCAGGTGCTAGCCATGCTCTCCAAGGACGCTTAGGTAGCCACCCTGGATCTAAAAGAGGCCTACCTCCACATTCCTATCAGGGAATCATGCAGGAAATATCTCTGCTTCAGGGCAGGATTTCAACACTTTCAGTTGTCTGCGCTTCCTTTTGGATTATCTACTGCTCCCAGAGTTTTCACAAAATGCCTGGCTCCGGCCATTGCCTTTTGCAGAAAATGGCAGAACAGTGTAACAAATTTACACCTACTTAGATGACTGCCTTATTCAGGCAGACAGCCAGGAAAAGCTGCTCAAGCACCTGGCCTTTGTAAAGACCCTACTAACCTCCCTAGAATACACAACCAATGAAAAGAAATCAAAACAGGTGCCCACACAAAGGATAATCTTCCTGGGAGCAAGTCTGGACACAGCATCACAGATGGTATACCTTACACCAGAGAAAGAAATTTTCCTGACAGCCTACTTCTCTCAACTGGCCACCAGGCCCCAGCTTTCTGCAAGGAAAATCCTGCAAACTCTGGGGTTCATGCCATCTTGCATACTCATACCTGTTCCTCCTCTTCCCTTGGGACAGACTGCTCTTCTGGGTCTTTTTAGTTCTTAAGTATGTACATCTGTACAGCACCTTTATGCTCTACACCTTGCGCGAGGAGCATGCATGTAACCTGCAGTGCCTGTAGATACTTAAGGCTTTAGTATACTGACCGTATGTTGGTTTATTCTTGGCAGGATATCTCTTACATTAGGAATACTGCAATAGTGAAGAGAAGGACATTACTGTTATTGTAAGATTTTACACAACTGTACTTTCACCTGTCTTGTATTCTGCTGACCTTGTACTCTTCAGTGCAGTCCTTTCTCTTCCTCTTCATCTGCTGCTATATGTAACATTTGTCACCATTAAATCCTTTTGAAAGTCTAAATCTGCTTCTTGTACTGCACTTTCTCCATATTCTGCCAATATCGATTGCCTTAAACTTAACCACCTTATTATCCTTATGTCTCACTCTTTTCTCTAACTAATCTTACTTTCTTAATTAATAATTCCTTTCATCAGTGATCCTTTTTTTATAATTTGTAACTATTCCTATCATTTTCTTGGTGATTCACAATAGCCCATTGCCTTATGGAAATATATTACATGATGTTATTGTAATATGTATTCTTGCTTCATTATCTACCTGCTGTAATGCTTAAAATGATTATTTAACTGATTACATAATATTTCATAGCTTTTCCTTTCTTAAATGAAGCTTCGTGTAATCATTTTGACAGTTGCCTGAGCTCAGTGGATAACACAGTTAACAAAACACTAAAATAAGTAACATAATGGTGTAGCATATGTTTTCTTTTAGAGTGCTGAGTTTAATTGTATTTATAGTTCCATTAAACTAGCTCCATTTGAACTTCCTAGTGGACCTGCAGTATTAAGTGGCTTCAGCTTCACCAGAATGTGGAGAACTTGGTCTGAGTCTCTGCAACCTTACAGAGGACATGTCTTTTTTTGTGGAGATAGAAGGGACCAAGCTACCCATTTATGGTATTTCCCCATTTTTGTCAACAGGAAGCGATCCTGATGAACAAGGTTGTACATCATGAGAACTTTGATGATGATCTGCAAAGGACTAGCATCATGATGTTTAAGGAAACTCTTTGAGGAGGGTGGTTGGAAAATTTAATTATGACATTTGACTACCTTCTGTTTTTTATTTTTATTCAGATTAATTTTTATTAATTCGCCTATCTTTCCCTTTGAGGAACAGCACTGGTCTTTATGCTTATGAAGGTATTACTAGAGAGGGTGCTTGTGGCACTTTCAGATATCCAGGTGCTCTCCTTTGAGTTCTTCCTGTCTTTTTGCAGTCTCATGAAACATAAAGTGAAATAATACCTTTTGGCAATAAATAGATTGTTCACAGAAAGGCTTTTTGATGAAGTTGTCTTAATATGACCTTTTTCTCTTATTTTTTCAGGCCAGCCACTCCCCCCAGAGATGACACTAGCTCAGCTACTGACTCTCTTGTATGATCGCAGGCTTCCTCAGGGCTACCGGTCAATAGACTTGACAGTAAAGCTTGGCTCTAAAGTAATTTCTGACCCAAGTCTCTCGAAAACTGACTCCTTCAAACGTCTCCATACAGACAAAGGTATAACAAGTTTTTTGTTATTGTTTCACTGCTTTAAAATGTGATTGAATTGTGTCTTCTTTGAAATGCCATCAACAGGATATATTTGCTTATAAAATCAGTAGATGCAATGTAGTGCTTGTGACGATATGAGGTATTGCCAGGTATGCCAGGAGAAGTAGGGCAATGGATGTGTAAAATATGCCAGCATAGCTAGCTGTAGTTTTGCAAAGAATTATATGTCATTTGTATATCAAACTGATTTGTATAGGTGCTTGTGTTGGAAATGTATTTGTAAAGTTGCTTGTGTTGGAATTGTATTTGTAAAGTTGCTTGTGTTAAAAATATATCAACAGTGAGTCCTGCTGGGCAGAAAAGAAATATACCTGCATGTTAGTCTGTATTGTAACTGCTGAAATGAATGTATTGTAACAGAGAACACTGGAAGAGAAGAGGTTAATCTCAGTCCAGCTAACTTTGAAAAATAGTCTGAAATTGAATTACCTGGTTTAGGCCATAAAGATTGTATCTTACAGTTCTGATTGCAGACAAAGAGGAAATGTCTGTGAAAACCAGTACTTGGAATCCTACTGTATTGTGCTTAGAGGTGAACTAAGTGCTACCCTGGAAGGGTGGAAGTGGTTTTATCGCTTCCAGAAGCTCTATCTCTGTGTATGGTAACACATATGTGTTAAATTCTGGTTCAGTTTCTAGCAAAGGGGGTCGTGTGGGAACCAGAGTCAGATGACCAGATATATGTGATATGATTCTGTAATATAGCACTGAAATAATGTTTTAATGCTAGATGAGACAGAAGTCTCAGAGCAGTCTTTTTTTGAAACCTGACAAAGAAGGACCCCTCACCCACTTCACCTTGCCTTGCTTTAGTAAGTAATCAGGGCATAGTAATTCTATACATCAGTGAGGAAAATATAGTGAGATTAGTTAAGTGCTGTTTCTCTGTGTGTGAATCTGTCCATCTGTATTATGTTTAATATTACCTGTGATTGAAAGTCTGGTGTTTATTGTAAACATATATTTAGTATTTTCATGTTCTTTTATTATTAAATATATTTAAACTTTTCATTGGGTTGTGGCTGGTCTTTTAGGAAATATTTAACCTTTGAGAGTACATGTATTTATTTGGTGACACTGTGGCCACTCATGAAAGCCTTGCTGCATTGGTCAAGCATTACCATATGTATTAGTATTAATTTTGCTCAGTTTAATTGGTTACCCTTATAACGGCCTTAGAGTAGCTTTCTTTGGAGTGTTCTGGTGGTGGTGGAACTACCTTATAGTCTGAGCATAACTGGTAAATCTGTGCCAGACTTTTCCAGGTGTGTGTGTGTGTATGTATGTGTGTGTGTGTGGTAAATCAAATCTCAGTGTGTTTGTGTGTGTCAACTATTTGGAGCAGTGACACAGCACTGATTTCACAGAGAGGGTGGTGGAGGACATGGCTTGGAACACTCTGCTGAGGACTCCTCTCTATAGCTGGGTCAGTGTGGAGTCTTATCAGAGGCCTGGAGAGAGAGAGAGAAATCCAGCTCCCTGACTGAGTCAATTCCCTGTGTGCTTATAATGGAAGTTGTGCTTGGTGCAGAGAGCTGCATCTGAAAATACTGTGTGCGTCTATTTCTGTTCCAAGTAAACGTCCCTCATCAGTGTAAGGATTGAAGCTCCTTGATTTCTGGCCCAGAAGAGGGGCGTCACAGGCACATTTTCAGAAGCGTCATTACTCAGAGGTTTGCATACAAGGTGTCCCTGCATGCCATGATTTCATGTTCCAGCTGTTTAAATGCACTTAAATCCTGAGCTCACCATTTCTCTTGTGTATCTTACACTGTTTGGCTGACATTCTTGATACAATTTGGTGAAAACTTTATGAATGACTGTCTAGAACTAAATCTAAGATGTGTCTGGGTGGCTGACAGATTATCAGCTGAGACCCACACCAGCATTGCTTGTACTGCACTGGGGAGGACCTTCCCTTCTGTAAGTGCCAGTGGTTTGCCATCCTTAGATGTTAGATAGGGAAACTCACAAGCATGTCTCAGTAGAAGATGGCAGTGGGTGAAAAGTTGTTTGCAGTGTGAGTGATGGGAAGTTTCACTTTGTAGCCCCAAGCCTCAGCTGGAGCAACATTACAAAGCCCAAGTCTCTACGCATAAGCACACATCTAGCTCACAGCTTGGGAGGTGTATTCTGGAAGTATCACCACTTGCACCCCCACCCCAGTCGATTGGCTGGGGTTTGATTCCAGCTGGCCTGGACTTGCAAAACAGTTTGTAGAGTCATTAGGCCCAGATTGATAGGTATTGGAGATGGAGGTTATTCCTGGATGTTTCTCTGGGCCCAACATAAATTGACTGCTTAGGGTGAGAGGAGAGGTCCTGTGCATTTTCCTATACCATGTCTTATAGTTTGTTCCTAGACATCAAATAGCTGTTTAATGTTACTAGATGGTTGAGTCATAGGTATTGCTGTTCACCCTCAAGGATTTTGACTTGATGTTAGAGCTAGACAGATCTCTCGGCCCCATCAACCAATTTAATGTCATAGGTAGGGCAGGGTAAAGGGAAAGGTGGCTGTCCCAAATATGAGCTATTAGGAGGCTAATAAGCATTTTTCCCCTCCACTTGAGAGGTTTTTTTTGGTCCTCCACTCTGGTTAGGAGGGGTGCAATTTAGGAGGACTCCACATTGGACCACCTGAAGAAAGCTACAGCTCTGCATCTATTACATGCTTGCCTGTATACAAGGACATGCATGAGCTCTCTATCTTGAAGTTGGTGGATGGTGAAGGATTATGTAACGTTAGGATTCTGTGAACTATCTGATGATTTGAAAGCCATTGTCTCAGAGAGGAATAAGGTCACTGAGTCCTTCCAGCACTCTTGTGGCCCTTCCAGGGACCCTCCCCAATGCTCAAGGGGCTCTTTATGGACTGATATCTGGTCCCATTCCTTCCCTCTAAAATGCCTAAATAATGTCCAAGTAGCTTGGAAGTAGTTGATTTTGCTGCTATGTACTCTAAAAAGGGAGATCTACTTTAAAAGCACTTTAATTGTAGTGAGTCTTTGTCCAGGCTTTCCTGAGATGAGTCTTTATTCAAGACTCAGCTCAAGAGTCTAAATCTTCCAGTGGGTTTGGTACACTGTTCTGCCATTTTATGGCTAAGGACCTCGACTTTTTGTCTCACCTATTTATATTTAAAAAAAAAGCAAAAAAAAAAAAAACCAGTAGGGCACCAGGAAGCACCAGAGTAAGGAAACATTTTGAAATCCAAAGGCTTGGTGATTCAAGCAAAAAAAAAACGTAATTTATTAATGCTTAGCTGTATCACCACGTGTTCATCCTATACAAAAGGGCTGCATCAGATATCTGTACCTTACAACTATCACTTTTTAAATACCTTAATAATCTTTTTCCAGTGCTCCTAAAGTAACTAACGGGTTCACTATAGAACTTGGGGATGATTTTGGAGCCTGATTAATGGGCAAAGTCTCTTTCTCTGGTGTTTATGAACTTATGAGTGATAAACCAGTGTCTGACACTTATAATACATGTGTTAACAAACTGTATGATAATATTCTGAAATATAAGACGTTGGGACTTGATAATAGATATCTGAGAGAGTGTCTTAAGAAGGGTACAGTGCCGAAAGGGTTATGTGTTTTTAAATACCTCAATAACGTGTTTTATAGCTCAAACTTACACCAAGATCTGATTAAAATTTTTGATAAATGAAGCTTCAAGGTTATGAAACCCTTAATTAGGCAAAATGAGGGAGAAATGGAGTTTTTTAAAAGTTGTAAGGAAGAAAAAGTTAGACTTTTCTATGGAGGATCACACCACAGGCCGGGAAGATGCCCCTAGAAATAAAATTACATTCAATCTACCCCTACACCCCCCAGTTAAAAAAGTTTGAAGTTTAAGTAGAAAGAGAACTCAGAGAACGTATTCAGGTAACAAGTTGTATTCCAATCTCCCCACAGAAGAGAAAAAAATTATTGGAAGAATTGAGACGCAATAAATAATCTGAGAATTATGAAACCAGATAAGAGGGGTGGGATTGTATTGATGGATACCATGTTATATGTAGTGAAAATGATGGGCCTATTGAGTGACAAAAGTAAATACTCTAGAGCAGCCAAAAACGAGATTAATGTAGCGTATCACAAAATAGATTTTAAGCTAAAATATTTACTGGAAGAGTGGATGATAGAGAAAGGTTGAATATCCATGGATAGATAAATCAATCATACTGTCAGTATTTGGGATCCCCAAAATCCATAAAAATATCATTAATTCACCTTTTAGGCCAGTAGTTGCTGCTAATGGTTCTAAAAACCTACCCCTAGCTAAATTTTTGGATTTAAAACCAAAGAAAGTCTGGACAGAACAAATTGGTATTCTAAATGATTCACAGGACTTTCCGAGGAATATTACGACTGTGTATTTCGATGGGGAATTTTTTAAACAGGAAAGTGGAGTGGCAATGGGAGCCTTTTCTGCCCTAACATATGCTAACATAGTGTTGGCAGTTTGGGAACAAAAATATATTTTTAATTCCACATATGAAAAAATTGGAATGTCTACAAGAGATACCTTGACAATATATGTACTTTTTGGACAGGTTCAGAAATTCAGTTGATGTAATTTTAGAATACATTAACATTATGGAATTTCTTAAGTTTGCACACAAAATAACCAAGGTTAAAATTAATTAACTGGATGTTACAATTCCCAAAATGGAAGAGAAAGAGGAGTTTAAATCTACAATTTTCAGGAAGGATACCTTTTCTATTTCATATTTATATTACCCCAGTGTCACCCCTACAGGCAGAAAAAGAGTATTGTGAAGGGGCAGTTTATAAGTGGATCGAGAATGACCTCTAATGACCAAGATGTCCTTCAAGGATGCATCTGCAGTCATCACATATGGGTTGTCCTGCCTCAGGCAGCCCTTCGGTCGGCCGGATTCCAAAGTCTGGGTCTGGCCTCGGCTGATGTCGCACTTTCCCCGACGTCAGAGCGTCTGGGGTATAAAAGCATCAGCCGACGCCATCTTCCCCAGTCTTTCTTGCCGCGTGGTGCCCGAAGCAGAAGCAGTTCGCAAGTGCCGGTCGGCCAGCTCCTGTGATTCAGCTACCGAAGACTTTGAAAAAGCTAAGTACCCGGTTGGGGACTCTTTCTTGCCTCAGCCGATGTCAGATAAAGTTAATAATTGTTTAACTTGTGGGAAACAAATACCTCATAAGGATTTCCACTCTTACTGCCTCCCCTGCCTAGGCCCAGACCACGACGTCTTGGCCTGTTCAGCCTGTGCTTCCTTCAACCGACGAACTCTTAGGCGTCGGTCGGAGTTTGCAGAGGAGTTTTTTGGGGCTAGTTTTGCTTATAAGATGCCGTCGGAGACTCCGACTTCGCATTTAGTTAAAAAACGGAAGGACAAGGACCGACACACGCGGACCACGGTTTCGGCTGAAACCACGGTCAGGCCTACCGCGAGTGTCTCGGTCGCGGCTGAAACAGAGTCCTTGATACTTCCTATTACCAAAACCACACAACCGACTACCTCGGCCCCGGAGGCCCCGGCCGAGTCGGTCATTGAATTACCTACTGAAACCGGTGTCCAGGAACCTTCCGACACCATTCCTTTAGATAAGTCTACTCCTGCACGTGGTGCAGCCAGACCCCCTGCTTCCATGTCCATTAAGGCTTTCTCTAGGGCTAAAGCTGCTAAACTTATTAAGGCTTTGCCTCCCAAGGTTTCCTCTCAGAGACCTTCTACTAGCTCTCAGATTCTTACCCTAGCAGAGGATCTGATCTCATTAATCAGAGGTTCCCAACCTCATCCGGACAGGGGCTCTCAACCTCCTCCAGACAAAAGGCCCAGGGTTGAGCCCTCTGATCTCCAGTCCTCAGATGAGTCCATGGATGGCTGTGCTCTGTCAGACCACCAGGAGGAGGCTTATTCGGCCTACAAGGATTCTGATGCTGAAGAATCTATTCCCTCGGACTCCCCTCCTGAAGAGTTTTCCTTTGGAGAGACATTACACTCTATGAGAGAACATTTTCAATGGCAGGGTCAGGAATTCTCTGATTCCAGAAGGAGATTAAGGACCTTTTTACATTTACCTCAGCATAGGCCCTTAGCTATACCTCCTGTTTTGAATGTCATTGATGATGTGTACTCTGATGCTAGTACTGCCCCTTACTCTCTCCCTCCGGCTCCTGCCAAACCTGATAGGTACTACAGGGTCCCGGACTCACATCTGCACCTGTACAAGGCCCACTCTGCTGATCCAGAAACTATTTCCCAGGGCCCAAAAGGGGTTGCAGCTGCCACTGCTAAAAATCCTCTACCCTCTGAAAGGGAGTCCAGAGCATTAGAGAGATGGTGTAAGAAAGTGTATACTTCTGCAACTCTTTCCATGAGGGCATTAAATTGTCAATTTCATATGATACAGTACCAAGAGTATTTACTAGATGAATTGCATAAGAAACTGTCCTCTTCTGAACCCCTTGATCACAAATCCCTTCAGGATCTGGTGCATAACTCCCAGCAGGTTAGTAACCATTTCTTGCAGTGTGGTTATGATGCATTGGAAGCTTCATGTAGATCAGCTATGACAGGTGCAGTTACGTAGGCATGCCTGGCTGAAGGAACAATCTCTGCCAGACCATGTTAAAGCTAAGCTTTTGGATGCTCCTATGGAAAAGCAAAAATTATTTGGTTCCATGGCTCAAGAGGTTTTAAAGAAATTTGAAGAAAAGGCAAAATCTGTGCAAACAGTTAAAGACTTTCTGTAAGTCCAACCACCGAGATTCAGCAGAAATTGGCCTACTAAGAATTGGTCCTTTCCGGACTCAGACAGATCTCAAAGTGGCAGGAATAGGCATGCCAGAGGTAGAGGGCAAGCTAGAGGCTCCTACAGAGGCCATCAGTGGCAGCCTCCCAACCAGAGAGGTAGTGCAGGAACTACAACTGCTACACCAGGACAGACTCAATGACTTTATTTTGACTCCGCCGACCAGGGCTCAATTAGAAGCACCTTTGGGCGGAAAACTTTCTTTATTCTCAAAAAATTGGCACAGCATTACAAGGGACACATGGACACTGCAAATAATAGACAAAGGATACAGGTTCCATTTCCACTCATTGCCAAAAAGAAAAGGCATGCCAGACCTGCCACCAAATCAGAGGGCAGAGGCTTTGAAGCAAATTACCAACTTAATGCAAATGAAAGCCATAGAAAAGGTACCTCTTTCAGAACAAGGCCAGGGATTTTACTCCAGATTATTCCTTGTTCCAAGAAAAGAAAATCAATGGAGGCCTATTCTCGACTTGTCCGCAATGAATACTTACCTCATTGTGCCAAAATTCAAAATGCTGACTCTACAGCAACTCCTTCCCATGCTGGGCAAGGGGTCTTGGCTGGTGACTCTAGAACTCAAGGAGGCATACCTGCATGTCCCTATTCGACAAAGCTGCAGAAGACACCTCAGATTTCTTGCAGGGTCAGAGCATTATCAATTCTCAGCATTACCCTTTGGCTTATCTACTGCGCCCAGAGTATTCACGAAATGCCTGGCATCAGTAATTGCACACTGCAGACTTCAGGGGATGCAAATCTACCCATATCTGGACGACTGCCTAATACAAGCGGACAGCAAGCAAACTTTGTTAAAAGACTTGGGCTATGCCATCCACCTGTTACAGGCCTTGGGATATACAGTCAACATCCACAAGTCAAGACTGGTTCCATCCCAAAGAATAACTTTTCTGGGTGCGGATGTAGACACAACCACCCAAATGACCTTTCTCACAGAAGAAAAACAAAAACTACCACCAGTTTACTTCCAGAATCTGACAAGACAAACTCAGCTGACTGCAAGGAAAATCCTGCAGGCCCTGGGTTACATGGCATCTTGCATTCTTCTGATTCCGCAAGCAAGACTGCATATGAGAAAATTACAATGGCACCTAAGAAGTTTATGGACACAGCACAGTCACAGCTTAGAAACTCTGATCCCACTCATTCCTTGTCTTCAAAAGGAATTTCTGTGGTGGGCTCAAGCCTGCCAGTCGAACAGCGGGTTGCCCTTCAGCAAGCCAAGAGCCAACCAAACCATCACCACGGACGCTTCAGACCAAGGTTGGGGAGCACACATGGAGGGCAGATGTATCCAAGGGCTATGGTCACAAAGAGAGCTGCGCATGCACATAAACCAAAAGGAAATGCTGGCAGTGATACACGCAGTCGAGGCCTTCAAACCTTTCCTTCAGCAAGGCCACCTGCTCATAAGGACGGACAACACCACAGCTATGTGGTACATAAACAAGCAAGGAGGCACCCATTCCTACCCTCTTTGCAGACTGACAATGAATCTATGGGAACTTGCTTTGAACCTCAACATACAGCTACAGTCCCAGTTCGTGCCAGGGAAAGACAATACACTGGCAGACAGCTTAAGCAGAACTACCATGGATGCACACAAATGGATGCTGCACCCAGACATCTTCTTACTCATCACACAATCATGGGGAAGGCCGGAAATAGATCTGTTCGCTTCCCCCCTCAATCATCAACTGAAGAAATTCTGATCAAGGACATACCACCCACAAGCATGGAAAGTGGACGCTCTCTCTTTCAGCTGGAAAGCTCTAACAGTGTATGCTTTCCCACCTCTCCCATTAATGACCAAGGTACTACTGAAGATCAGGACAGAGCAGCCCAGAGTAATTCTGATAGCTCCAAACTGGCCAAGACAGAACTGGTACCCACTGTTAAGGAGCATGTCACAGACGAATCCATGGCCTCTCCCCCTATGGCCACTCCTACTGACGCAGCACAGTTTCAGGACCCTGCACTCCAACCTGAAAACCTTGCAGCTAACTGCTTGGAGAATACCACGACTCCTCCTCAGGATAACCTATCCCAGAGAGTGAAGGATATTATTATGGAAGCTCACCGGCCTTCCACAAGGAAGGCATATTCAGCAAAATGGAAAAGATTTCACACCTGGAACACAGCAAAAGGCCTAGATGTGACAGTGATGAACATGGCACATATACTGGAATATTTGGCAGAATTGTTCCACAATGGCCTGTCTTACTCTTCCATTAAGATACATGCCTCAGCAATCTCAGCAGAATACAATGTTAATCCACCTGTCTTCTCTCATCCTCTCCTAAGACAATTTCTAAGAGGAATCAAAAACATTAATCCTCCAAGGAAACCACCTCTACCTACTTGGGACCTGAATTTCGTGTTGGAAAAACTAACTTCCTCCCTTTGAACCAGCAGCATCGGCAGATCTACAGTTTTTGTCTTGGAAAACTGCCTTCCTTCTGGCCATAACCTCAGCAAGAAGAGTATCTGAGCTGCAAGCTTTAATGGCAGTGCAGCCATTTCTTATCTTTCATCAGGACAGAGTTTCTTTGAGGACCAATCCTACATTCATGCCAAAGGTGGTATCCAGGGTATCTTTGAACCAAGCTATTCACTTGCCTACATTCTTCCCACAACCACAAAATAAAGGGGAGAGACTTCTGCACACCCTGGACATACACAGACAACTGTGCTACTACTTGGACAGAACTAAAAGTTACAGAAAGACTGACCAGTTGTTTGTAGCATATGCTGCTGGGGTACAAGGAAAAGCAATTTCCAAACAGACAATTTCAAAATGGATAGGAAATTGCATTCATTTTTGTTACTCCTTTCATGGAAAAACTGTGCCAGCTAACATTAGACCTCATTCCACGAGAGCCACAGCCACCACCACAGCCTTCCTAAGAGGGGTGGCTACCAAAGACATTTTAGAAGCTGCTACATGGAGCTCTGTGCATACATTTGCCAAGCATTACAATTTACCTTTATACTCCAGATCCAGAGCAGGTTTTGCTACGGCAGTCCTGCAGGGTATCTTAGCTACACCATCCTTTACTTAGTACCTCCACCCCCAGATTGGCTATGGTATTCTACCCATATGTGATGACTGCAGATGCATCCTTGAAGGACATAGTACAGTTTTGTACCTACCATAAATGTAGATGTCTGATAGGTATGCATCTGCAGTCAGGTTTACCCTCCCTCCTTCCCCTCTGTGGTATTCCTAGGGTGCTTACCCCTCTATTAGCTAGCTGGGGGAATCTATTATGGTGTATTTGTTTGTATATACATGTATATATATTTTTGCAAATGTTTGGAATTTTATTGCATTTCTCCAAATTTAGCCTTCCTAGAGGGCACCTGGCATCTGGGGCAAGAAAAACTGAGGAAGATGGCGTCGGCTGATGCTTTTATACCCCAGATGCTCTGACGTCGGGGAAAGTGCGACATCAGCCGAGGCCAGACCCAGACTTTGGAATCCGGCCGACCGAAGGGCTGCCTGAGGCAGGACAACCCATATGTGATGACTGCAGATGCATACCTATCGGACATCTACATTTATGGTAGGTACAAAACTGTACTATTTTTATGTGGAGTGTATTAAACTCAAAGAAATGTTTATAGATAGAAAATAGCCCATTTACCTGAAAGAGGAAGTAATGAATGAGGTAAAGAAAGAAAGAGCAAATATAGCTATATTTTAGGAAGAGATGAAGGTAGTCAGCAAGAGGCAGTCTTTGATTTGCACGGGCCATAAAATGAAGAGGAATTGAATAACACTTATAAAGGAACTTGCATAATGAACTTTAACAGTGACATGCATGTTATTAGGGAAGTTATAAGTAACAATTGGAACAGGTTTGCTTGTTGTTCTGATTTAGACAAGATTTTCAAGGAACCATTAAAATTTGTTTTTAGGAAGGGCAATAATATCTACAAAATAAAATTAGTAGAATGGGGGAATAGAAAGGTAGATACCTTTAAATGTGGGGCTTGTGCACAGTGCCCCTTTATATTGAATAGTGATTCATTTTACATTAAGGTAAGAGATAGATACAGTGGATATAAAAAGTGTACACGCCCCTGTTAAAATGCCAGGTTTTTGTGATATAAAAAATGAGATCACAATAAATCATTTCAAAACTTTTCCCACCTTTAATGTGACCTATAACCTGTACAATTCAATTGAAAAATAATTAATCTGTTAGGTGAAAAAATATAAAAAAATAAAAAACTTACGATAAGCTGGTTGCATAAGTGTGCACACCCTTAAACTAATACTTTGTTGAAGCACCTTTTGATTTAATTACAGCATTCAGTCTTCTTGGGTACATACCTGTCATCAATTAGAGACTCTGATTAACCCAAAATAAAGTTCAGCTGTCCTAGTAGGATTTTCGTGACATTTACTCAGTTGCCTGCTACAGCAAAAGCCATGATTCACAGAGAGCTTACAAAGTATCAATGGGATCTTATTGTTGAAAGGTATCAGTCAGGAAAAGGGTACAAAAACATTTCCACAGCATTGGATATACCATGGAACATAGTGAAGACAGCCATCAAAAAGTGGAGAAAATATGGGACAACAGTGATGTTGCAAAGAACTGGACGTCCCTCCAGAATTGATGAAAAGACAAGATGAAAACTGGTCAGGGGGGCTGCCAAGAGACCTGCATCAACACTGAAGGAGCTGCAGGAATTTCTGGCAAGTACTGGTTGTGTACTACATTTGACCACAATCTCCCGTATTTTCCATATATCTGGACTATGGGGTAGGGTTGCAAGATGGAAGCCTTTTCTTACACAGAAAAACATCCAGGCCTGTCTAAAATTTGCAAAACAATACACCGTGTCCCAAAAGCATGTGGGAAAATATGTTGTGGTCTGAGACCAAGCTTGAACTTTTTGGCCACAATTCTAAAAGGTACATTTGGCGCAAAAACAACACTTCGCATCACCAAAAGAACACCATCCCCATGGTGAAGCATGGTGGTGGCAGTATCATGCTTTGGGGTTGCTTTTCTTCAGCTAGAACTGGGGCTTTAGTCAAGATGGAGGGAATTATAGACATTTCCAAATACCAGTGACTTTTGGCCCAAAACCTTCAGGCATCTGTTGGAAAGCTGAAGATGTAGAGGAATTTCACCTTTCAACATGACAATGATCCAAAACATGCGTCCAGATCAACAAAAGAATGGCTTCACCAGAAGAAAATTAAAGTTTTGGAATGGCCCAGTCAGAGCCCAGACCTAAATCCAATAGAAAATCTGTGGGGTGACCTGAAGAGGGCTGTGCACAAGAGATGCCCTTACAGTCTGACAGATTTGGAGAGCTTTTGCAAGGAAGAGTGGGCAAATATTGCCAAGTCAAGATGTGCCATGCTGATAGACTCCTACCAGGAGTGGCCCTAGGTCAACTGGTGCCCTAGGCAAAAGGGCTCCATGGCGCCCCCCACCACACCACCCAGTGCCCCCATCCTGATCTACCTACATCAAATAAATACTGGAAAAGCTCCCCTGCTAGTGTGGTGCCTTAGGCGGTCACCTAGTTGGCCTATGCCTAAGGCCGGCTATGACTCCTACCCAAGAAGACTGAATGCTGTAATTAAATCAAAAGTTGTTTCAACAAAGTATTAGTTTAAGGGTGTGCACACTTATGCAACCAGCTTATTGTACGCTTTTTTACTTTTTATATTTCCCCCTAACAGATTTGTTTGTTTTTCAAGTGAACTGTGCAGGTTATAGGTCACATTAAAGGTTGGAAAAGTTTTGAAATGATTTATTGTGGTCTCATTTTTTTAATATCACAAAACCCTGGCATTTT
Organism: Protopterus annectens; assembly: GCF_019279795.1. NCBI lineage: Eukaryota > Metazoa > Chordata > Ceratodontiformes > Protopteridae > Protopterus > Protopterus annectens. The sequence goes on from NC_056727.1 coordinate 693,124,917, forward strand.
AACCAGGGTGTTTACACTTTTTATATCCACTGTACATTGAAGCTGTTACTTAGTCTAACTGCCACACTATAGGGATGATATATATAGCTCTGTGTAAACAATGTGAGGCATTTTACATAGGGAAGACAGCATGTAACTTGAAGAAAAGAATTTATGAACATTAATAAGAAAGCCAAAATGCACTTTATAAGCACACTTTAAATTATAAGTAAGCTGGTTTCACTTTTTTTGTTTTGGAGGTGGTAAAGGAGGACCCTAGTGGGGGACCATGTGTGACCAAAATATAATATAGAGAAGTTTATTGGCAGTTGGTTTTAGAAGTCAATAAAGCACCTAGATTAAATGAGACTTTCTCCTTGGGCCTGTCCTAAAATTAAGAGTGGCAAGATTTTGAAATAAAAAGTTCTTACATTATCCGCAAATAGGGTGGACTGCACATTGTGTCCCTATATTTGAATGCATTGACAATATTTGTCCACAAGATGGCAGTTCGGTTTAACTTTTTTTAGAATAATTTTTAATGGTGGATGCTACTGCACTTTAATATTTTTATATACATCTTTTTTGTATGTTTTTGTAGGCATTGTTTGGGAATAAAATAATTATTTCTAAGGTTTTTAAACTTTTTAAGTAAAATGGCTATATTTATATATCTGTCTTACTGTATTTTAGAATTATATTTAGAGTTATTGAGTTAGGACAAGGGCGTTTTAATTATTGTGTGAACAATAGTTTAAGTAATCTTCTAGTTGGTTAGAAAGGAAATTAGGGCATTTAAAGAGTGATGGTTGCAAGGTACGGATATCTGATGAAGTCCTTTTGTATAGGACGAAAAGGCTGCAATACAGTTACACGTTAATAAAGGTAATTACAAAGCCTTTTCTATGGTGCTTCCTGGTGCCCTACTGTTTTTGTTTTTCTGGTACATTTATTCATGGGTGCGTATTGTTTCCTCCTTGTTTGGTGGTTCACCTCTTTGTATTACTATCCTCCTTAGTGGCTTAGCAATTGGTAAAGCTTTCTTCCTTCACTGAGTCTGCGGTGAAGGAAGAAGTGGTTAAGACCTAGTCTGCAGCTTCCAGTAGGCCTATAGAATGGTCAGAAATTGTTGCTAGGGTTTTAGGCTGTGCTGTGAGCCTGCACTGGATGGCTTGGTTGAGGCTGTCTTTTCAGAATGTGGAGCTCATACACTCCCTACAGAATGCATTTAAGGGTGTTTGTGCTGTGGGTGCACTCTTTGGCCTGCTTTCTGAGGACTTGGTGAATGTCTTGTTGAGGATAAAGCTAGCCATTATGACTGTGAATGAGCTTTTTTGATTTTTCTGTACTTTTTCTTCCTTTCTAGGCCCAGCCAGCCAGCCTTAAAAGAAGAAGATGCCTCTATGCTGTGCAGTGAGGACATCAAGCATGGATTATAGTTATGTCCCCTTGTTTAACAGCCCTGCTTTGAAACAGGAAAACTTCATAGGTAGGTACTTAGGTTATCAGCCCAAGAGCCTAAGTAAGCCTTAGCCAACAAGGTTCCCTGGCTTACGCCACCCAAGAAAGTTATTTTCCTGTGCCATTGTCGAGCAGAGTCACAGAAGTGATCCCCGGGGTGTATTTCCTATATCCCATCCACTCATCAAGATTTTTCTTGAAGAGTGCTAATGAAGAACTTTGCTTGACATACATGGATCGCCTGTTTCAGAGTATGGGAAGTCTCTGGGACAGGAATCTATCCTTCCAGCATGTCCTGTTTATTGTGGTGACAAGGTTTAGGTCCCTAGAGCATGTAGCTCGGAGGGATTGGGATTTCTGTAGGTGCAGCATGTCCAACAGCTCTGGGTTTGACATAGCTTTATATGTTAGGCAGAAATCACCTCGGAGTAGGCGATATGCTACGGAGTAAAGCTGGAGTTTTTTGAGATGGTCAGTGTAGGGCATTTGTTTGAGGCCAGTAATCCTCTTTGTGAGGTACTTCTGTGGCCTTTCCAGCTGCTGCAAATGTCTTGCGAGGTACATTCCAAAAGAGGCATTGTACTCTATAATGGGTCTAATGGGTGTTGAGTAGAGGGGAACAATGACCTCTTTTTTCCTGGATGAGAACCCTTTTGTGATGAGGTGTGCCACGTAGAAGGACTTCCTGACTTCACCAGCAAAACCACTGCTGTCCTGAGTATGGTGTGAAAATGTCTACTGTGTGGGAGGAGACCGGTGGTGTTAGGTAATGGAATAGAGGTTTCTGGATGTGTTATGGTCAGCTCTTTCTTATTTAGGGTGTTCCCCAGATATCACTTCTCAGAAAGACTAGACCATCTCAACAGAACTTTTGGTACAGGACCAGATTCTAATGCTGAAAGTGTGGGCAATTGTGAATATTTGCCCTGGAATTGAGAGCCATCACCAACGACCAGTGTACCTTGCACATGATTATGGTCAGCTGTATCTCAATAGTTTTTATGTTCTTCTCCATAAAGAACTAGTTTAAGAGACCAGATGTTCTGAGCAGAGCTTTTAGGGACAGGCTCAGACTGTTCTGTTGAAAGGAGCTGTCGAGATTGTCACTTATTTGGAACAACGGCAGAGGTTCTACTTTTACATGTTTCAGTTATGAAATGAATTTAAGTTGTCCCATTTTTGACCTCAGCATCTTCAACCAATGCATTTTAGACATCTTATTTCAGATTGGGACACAACAGGGTACTTTGATGAATTCACTAGACAAGATGGAATCCTTCTTTTACATTAGTGTTTGGGGTTCTCACCGGAGATTTTTTTGCTGTACATACTCTGAGTAGGCATTATTTTAAATATGCAGTGTTGCCATCTGGGCTTTCTTCAGCATCCAGAATGTATGTTAGTTAAGTGGCCAAAGTCTTTTTGGAGCGACTGTGTTCATGTGTTCTGTACTTTGATGACTGATAGTGGCTCCTGGTGGCCTTGTTAAGGGAATCTATATTAGCACCTTTTAGTAGTTTCTCTAATAGTTGCAGACACTTGAGTGATCATAAACCTGGAGATGTTCTCTTTTATTCCATATGACAGAATTTCCTTTATAGGCTAGGACCTGGATGCTCTTTGGTACCATTCAGTCCTGCTCACAGTCATATATTTGCCATCTTGGATAAGGATGCAGTGCTTTTTCAGTTTCCCAGGTTTGATGTCTTTATTGGTTGTCTAGGTTCCATTTGCAAGCAAGAGGATGTGATTGCTGCACTGTGTTGTGAGCCTTCAGTGGTTACAAAGTTAACTTTGTCTCTCAGATCAGCAGATAGTGTCAGACCCATGTCACTGAGCCCTGAAATTGTGAACATTTTCCTCCATGTGGTCCTTCTATTCCTGTAGACAAATTTGTCCTGATAATGGATGCTTTACTAGTAGGATGAGGAGTTCACCTTTATCCTGTCACAGTTTAGGAAGCATGATCTTGCCCTAAGAAAGATAACTTCACAGCAAACTGTGTCAGATCTCTAGTGATATGAGAAATTCCTAGTTCTAGCCTAAGGGGTCTTTCACAGTCTGTGTCATTTGGCTTCACCTCAGGGCATAACTTCTGTTGGAAGTCATGGATTTCACTGGGCGTTCTGACTGGAGTATCAGAAGTAGCAAATGTCCTCTGCCAAGTGGAAAGAGGATCTCCACTTTGGTGGAATGGTACCCAATGCCACCACTGTTATTAATTCACTAATCATCCTGAGATTTCTAAGGAACTTCTATTGTTGGGCCTCAGTGTTTGAAGAACCGTGACTCCTGTGTGTTGTCTGAACTTCTTAATTGGTAGGATTACCTGTCTGTGTTTGAACTTGTTTGGTAATATTGAATGTACATAGCTTGAACAATACTTTCTCTGGTGGCCGTTACCTCTCCTCACAGGATCTGGTGCAGCAGGCCCTGTTTTGTACGTGACCATATCTAGTCTTTCATGAAGATTTCTGGTCATTAGGAACTAATCCACGTTTCCTTCCAAATGTAATTTTTGATTTGTCCCTCAGCCAGTTCATTCCTTTTCCTGTTTTCTTTTGCCAGGGTAGAAACCAGAAGATGGAGAGAACCCTTCACAGTTTAGTTGGGGTTCCTATTATTTGCTCAAGGGCCACAATCACAGACTTCAAAACTGCAAGGAATTTAATATGGTTACAGGGAAATGTATGCTAATTCTAAAATTGCTGTTTTATAGATTACTAGGCTTGCAACCTGGGGGGCCTTTATAAGCCTAGCCAAGTTTTCCCAAAAGAATAATGCCCTATATGTGAATAAGACATTGAGAGTCAGGCATTTATAAGTTGCTTCTGTCCATAAGGGACTTGGGTGCCAGGCTTGGTGTAAATTTCCTATTCCCTGTCCCATTAATACACGTCTGGGACACATCTGTCTCTCAAGTAATTTCTGTTTAAGTATAGACACATCTGGGACACATCTGTCTCTCAGATATGTTCTGTTTAAGTTACAGACAAAATTCAGGTCCCTAAACTGGTACTCTTTGACTTACAAATATGAAGGAGACACACGTGTGGTTTGAGGATGCCTTGTAAGCCAAGCATAGATCACCTCTCAGAAATGTGTAGGAGCTACAGTAGAGGGAAGGTGCTTTAAGGCACTCTGCATAAGGCGGGTTTGTTAGGCCTTTTTGTAAGGAGCCTCTAACGTTGCTGTAGTTGCTGTATGTGCCTGGTCAGGTACATACCAATGGGAGCAGTGTACTCTCTGATTGGTCTGATAATTGATTATTGGGTTCTCAGAGAATTCCCTTTTTTTCTGACGTATAGCAATCCAAGATGTTCATTGTGTTTCACTGTTGCAGTCATTACACTTGGGTTATCCTGCTGGCAGGCTACCCGCAGTCGGCCTGAATTCCAAAGTCCTGGTCCGGCGTCGGTTGCTGTCGCCTCTTCCCTGACGTCACTGTGCCAGGGGTATAAACGATGCAGCCAACGCCATTTTCTTCAGTCTTTCTTGCCGCGCGGTGCCCGAAGCAAAAGCAGTTCGCAAGTGCCTGTCGGCCGACTCCTGAGATTTTCGTAATTGAATTTCAGATCTGAAGTCTTTAATAAAGCTAAGTACCCCGTTGGGGAAACTTTTTTCTTGCTCCAGGCCGATGTCAGAAAAAGTTAACAATTGTATTTCTTGTGGGAAGCAAATACCTCATAAGGATTTTTATTCTTACTGTATTCCTTGCGTAGGCCCTGATCACGACATTGCTAGTTGTCAGTTTTGTGCTAGATTTAACCAACACACTACAAAGCATCGGTACGATTTTGCCTTTCATTACCTTGGCCGAAGGTTTAACTATATAATGCCGTCGAAACAACCGACGACCGGAATTCATAAAAAGTGCAGGGATAAAGAAAAGGACAGGCATCCGAAGTCCAAAACTGATGACGAAGCCTCTTCTAGGCCAGTCGCCAGTTCTCCGGTGCTCAGTGAGGCGCTTTCGCAGCCCCTGACTCCCACTACCTCAGAGCCTCCGGCCGCCTCCGACTCCCACGTGGAGACAGCTAGGCCTCTGGATACTCAAGGTATTGGCCCTTCGGAAATCAATCCCTCAGATGGGTCCGGAGCCACTGAGCAGGCATCGGCTTCTGAGGGTGTTTTCAGACCTACACAACTTTATGTAAAGCCTACTTCAGTATCCAAGACAAAGTCTAAAGCAGTTTTAAAGACAAGGAAACAAGTACAGCATTCTCCGGGACAAATTTCTATGCCTAAGAAACAGATGCTCAAAATGGCCGAAGACCTAATTACTTTGATCAGGGGTTCCCATCCCCCTCCTGAAAAGAGGCTTAGGCAAGATACTGAATATGATTCCTCTGATCAGGTTTCCATTTCCTCTGATTCCTCTTCAGAACAGGGATATTCTATTCCTCCCTATGAGGATTCTGATGCTGAAGATTCTATTCCTTCAGCTTCTCCTCCTGAAGATTACTCATTTGGGGAAACCCTGCATACCATGAGGGAGCATATCCACTGAGAGAGCCAGGATTATTCAGATTCTAAGAAAAGGCTTAGAGACTTTCTGTTACTGCCTCAGCACAGACCTCTTGCAATTCCTCCTGTTCTAGACATAGTAGAGGATGTATTTTCAGAGTCCGGCCTGTCTCCAGACACTTCACCTCCTGCACCTGTTAAGCCGGACAGATACGACATGCTTCCAGATTCCCATAAATTTCTATATAAAAACCCTGCTGCTGACCCAGAAATTATCTCACAGGGTCCCAAAGGGGTCAAGGCTGCTTCTGCTAAAAACCCTGTCCCCTCGGATAGAGATTCTAGGGCTCTGGACATATGGGGGAAAAAAGTCTACACTTCTGCTACCTTGGCTGTAAGGGCTTTAAATTGTTAGTTTCATATGCTCAATTATCAGCAATACTTAATGTCTTTGTTAAAACAAAAAATGTTGACAAATTCTGAATGTTCTGAGAACAAAGAATTGCAGGATTTATTGCATGCAGCTGAACAAGTGGGAAAACATACTTTGCAATGTGGTTATGATTTACTGGAGGCCTCGTGCAGGGCCACTGTTACAGGTTCTGTGATCATGTTAAAGCAAAATTATTGAATGCTCCATTACAGCATGATACTTTGTTTGGTGTTAAGGCAGAAGAGGTGTTGAAGAAAATGGAGGATAAAGCTAAATCTATGCAGACAGTAAAGGATTTCTTACAGGTACAGCCACCCAGATTTAGCAGGAACTGGCCTTCTAATAATTGTTCCTTTCCAGTGTCAGGCAGGCCACAAAGAGGCAGATACAGATGCCCTAGAGGCAGGCAACAGCCCCAGGGCTCATACAGGCCCAGACAATGGGGTGCTCCTACCTCCAAAAGCGGAGAAGACAAGTCACAGCCTTATAGGAAACAGTCCCAATGACTTCCCTCTGCCAATGCCAAGCACTTATCTTTTGGCAGCTCCCTTAGGGGGAAAGCTAGCACTTTTTTCACAAAATTAGCTCAGGATCACCCAGGACAAATTGGTCTTAAATATAGTCACTCAGGGCTACAGGTTCCACTTTCACACCCTTCCAAAGGCAAAAGGTATGCCAGACCTGCCACACAATCAATGGGCAGAGGCACAAAAACAAGTTTCATCTCTCATGAACATGAGGGCTATTCAGCCAGTGCCACAACAAGAGCAGGGATAAGGATTTTACTCAAGACTTTTCTTAGTACCAAGAAAGGACAAAGCCTGGAGACCAATTCTGGACCTGTCTATTCTAAACACTTTTCTGGACATTCCAAAATTCAAAATGTTGACTCTGCAGCAGCTTCTGCCCATGCTTGGCAAGAAGGCTTAGCTTGTAACTTTGGACCTCAAAGAGGCATACCTGCATGTCCCAATCAGACAATCTTGCAGAAGATACCTCAGATTCATAGCTGGCTCAATGTACTAACAATTCTCTGCACTGCCCTTTGGCTTATCTACTGCGCCCAGGGTCTTCACAAAATGCCTGGCACCAGTAATTGCATTTTGCAGACAAAGAGGAATTCAAATATTACCTACTTGGATGACTGCCTTATTCAAGCAGCAACCAAAGACATTCTACTAAAGCATCTGACGTTTGTAAAAAGATTGCTAATTTGCCTAGGGTACACAGTAAACGAAAAGAAATCAAAACTAGTACCCTCTCAAGAGATAATATTCCTGGGTGCAAGCTTAAATACAACTGCCCAGATGTCTTATCTCACACAAGACAAAGGCAACTGACTACTTACTTCGAAAATATGGCAACAAAGACCCAGTTATCTGCAAGAAAAATTCTGCAGGCTCTGGGCTACATGGCATCCTGCATTCTACTAATTCCATATACAAGACTGCATATGAGGAAACTACAATGGTATCTAAAAAGTGTTTGGACTCAACATTGCCACAGCCTGGAAACATTAAATACTCTCATTCCCTGCCTGCAACATCAGTTTCGATGGTGGGCACAGGCTTGTCACCACAACACGGGACAGCCATTCGCTTTACCCACAGCCAGGCAGACACTAACAACAGATGCATCAGATTATGCCTGGGGGGCACACATGGCAAGAAAATGTATTCAGGGCACATGGCCCACAAGCCAAATGCTTCTTCATATCAATCAAAAAGAGATGCTAGCTGTACAGAATGCCTTGACAGCCTTCAAGGAACTACTTCATCCAGGACAACTGCTAATAAACACGGACAATACTACAGTCATGTGGTACATAAACAAGCAAGGAGGCACACATTCCTACCCCCTCTACAGACAAGCCATGATTTTGTGGAACACAGCATTGACTTATCAAGTACACCTGCAAGCACAATTCCTGCCAGGAAAGACAAATACCTTGGCAGATGAACTAAGCAGAAACCTCATGGATCCTCACGAGTGGAAACTAGATCCACAAATCTTCAGAATGATAACAGGGAAATGGGGATGCCCAGACATAGATCTCTTTGCCTCCCCTCACAACTGCCAGCTACAGAGATTCTGCACTCGGACTTATCATGAACAAGCATGGAAAGTGGACGCCCTTTCATTCAGCTGGAAAGCCCTCTCAGTATATGCCTTCCCTCCTCTGCCTCTCCTCCCCAAGGTACTCCTAAAGGTCAGACAAGAGAAGCCAAAAATGATCCTGATTGCCCCAGGCTGGCCACGCTAGCACTGGTACCCAATCCTAAAGAGCTTGTCTCAAGGCCCACCAAGACATTACCTCAAATTCCTCATTTGCTGACCCAACAAAACAATCCGATCCTACACAGCCAACTCAGAACCCTAAATCTGGCTGCATGGCGGATAATATGACCATTCAGAACATATCTCTCTCTAAAGCAGTTATGGGTGTTATTTTGGAGGCCAGGAGGCCCAGCACCAGAAAATCTTATGCAGAAAAATGGAAGAAATTCTGTGCTTGGAACCAGGCACAAGGAATTGACACGCTTGTTCCAAATATCCCTCAGATTTTACAATACCTAACTGAGATGCTGGACAAAGGCCTATCCTTCTCATCAATTAAGATCCATGCCTCTAACATTTCAGCTCATTACAATATGGACCCACCTATTTTCTCGCATCCACTGCTAAGGCAGTATCTCAGAGGGGCCAAAAACACAAGACCTCCAAGGAGAGCTCCAATACCTGCATGGGACCTCAATTTTGTCTTGGAAAAACTCACACTGCCTACTTTTGAGCCAGCCAATACAGCTGAGATAAAATACTTATCATGGAAAACAGCTCTTCTCCTAGCAGTAACTTCAGCAAGAAGAGTCTCAGAATTACAGGCACTAATGGTTGTGCAACCTTTTATTATTTTCCATCCAGACAGGGTTTCTCTAAGGACAAACCCAACATTTATGCCTAAGGTAGTGCCCAGTGTGGCCCTTAACCAAACCATACATTTGCCTACCTTTTATCCAAACCCGCAGAATAAGGGGGAGAGACTTCTGCATTCTTTGGACATACACAGACAGCTACGCTTTTACTTGGACAAGACTAAAGCTTTCAGAAAGACTGAGCAACTCTTAGTGGCATATGCTGCAGGATTGCAAGGGAAAGCTATTTCAAAGCAGACTATTTCAAAATGGATAGACCACTGCATTCATTTCTGCTATTCACAACATGGCAAATCAGTGCCTAAGGGCATTAGGCCACATTCTACCAGAGCAACAGCCACTTCAGCAGCCTTCCTCAGAGATGTACCAACCAAGGACATTTTGGAGGCTGCAACCTGGACTAGAACTCTTGAGCTTCTCCCTAACCCAAAATGCTCTGTCCCCTAACATACCTCAGATGACAGGAAATATAGCTGCTCCAAACCATCACACAGACGACTTAAAACATAAATAAGCACCATTTTAACCAGGTCTGCCAGAAATTTAATCCTGCTTTGGTCCAACAACCCACTCCAGTTTTCCACAACTTTTTGCCACATTTTCATAAAGTAACAGAGAACATTCTAATATCTAAACCAGTGCAAGAATGAAGATTTTAATAATAGGCTTGCCTCTCAAACTTATAGCAGCAGAATTCTGTGCAAAGCCAAAAGTAATTGGGGGGGGCTCAAAATCAGGGACAGATTTCAGATATCGCTCTTATAAACATGAAACATTGTTGGAATAGCAGGTTTTGTGTTGGCTTGCACTTTCTGAAGGATATAAAATGTGGAACTCACATTTCTGTCATTAGTTAATTAATTAGGTCCTCAAATTTGCCAGAATCCATATATTTTATAGGAGAAGAGCAAAGGCAGGCAAAAATCTGAGCATTCTATGAAATTCTGGGCAGTTGACGGTTGAGGGATATATCAGTAGGATGTTGGCAAGTAAGGTGTAGAAAATAGGTGAGAGAGCCTAGAATTGCAAGGAACAAATTAACAATGGCAGCAAGATAGTAGAAGCTAATAACTCAGGACATAAATGTAATAGAGTAGGCTGCAATTAAGCAAGGGTTTGAGATGCAGGGTAGAGGCTGCCTTCCTTGTCAGGGATTTGTAACAATATAGGTAAAGAAAAAGGGATAGGGAAATGCTAATTAAATGGTCAGCATTGCTTGAGTTTTTAGTTGAATGCAGAGAAGAAGATAGTGTTAGAAAAGGGATAATTAGTAGGGTATCTAAAATATTACATGTTAGAAAAGGGATAATTAGTTGGGTATATGAAATGGGTGGCAGTGGTGGTGCACCGGGTGTTGGCATTGCCGCCTCACAGCAAGAGGTTCTCCAGTTCGATCCTCGACTGAGGTGCCTTCTTTGCGGAGTCTGCATGTCCTCTCTGTGGTGGTGTGGGTTTCCTCTGCGTGCTCCGGTTTCCTCCCACATCCCAAAGAACATGCTTTAGGTGGATTGGACACACTAAATTGGCCCTAGGTGTGAGTGCGTTTGTGTGTGTCCCTTCTGTGGAAGGTTGGGCGCCGGGCTTGCAACTCAACACTGTAAAACTCTACTGCCAGTCATGAGCGGACAGGTGATCTGCTGTGGCGACCCCTAACTGGGAAAAGCCGAAAGAAGAAGAAGAATTTGGGTATATGAAATATTACATGCTAACTATAATAAACAGTCAGAGGGTGTTAGAAAGGACTTGGCAGAGAAAGTAGAAAGACAAATTAGAAATAAACATTAGGAAGAAATCTATAGGTCTTCCAAGTATGCAACAAATTGCAAAAGGTTTAGGATTTTTGCATGCAGATGTTTGCATAGGTAATTTTATGCCCCATTTAAACTTCAGAGGATTTTTCCTCATGTAGATATAAATCATTAGAAATGTAATGGGTAAGAGTGAGGAAATAGGCATGTTTTTTGGGAATGTAACATGTTGGTGGAATTTAAAAATTCCCCAAAAAAGCACTTTCACTGAAATGGAAGAAATTATAGTAGCTAAGGATATTATTCTTTTGTGCTGTAATATAGGGTCAGACTTGCCAGGGTCTTAATAGGTTTAATTCTATTGGCAGACAAAAAAGCAAATACTAGAAAAGTGGCCATTAAAATCTAAACCAACTGTAATGGATAGTGTAAAAGAAATAAAATAATTGGAGGTGGGAGTCTTTAGAAAAGGAAGGAATTTGTGAGAACAGTACATGGAAATAATTCTCAGCAGAAGAAGTGAGGTTTATGGTAAGGCAAGAGTTAAGCAATTTCTGTATTGTTGGAGTAAAGTTGTTAAAACACATATATATATACTGCTTATAGTAACAATGGAATCTGTTATTGAAGTTTGTTTTATTTTCTGTTGTGTTTGAGCTCATGTTGCAAGTTAAAATATGATAATTTGATAAAGATGCTTAAAACAAGTGAGAGAGAATATTTGACCAAAGTCTCTGTGGTATGTAGGGAAGCTTTGACTACAGTGTAGACAAACTGAGTTTGAATACTGGCTCGAGTACCTTAATGACTTGGCTGGGGTTGATGGGAGTAGATGCTGCAGTCTTGCCCATTCTCTGAAGAGGGAAGTTGCTGTCATTCACTACAAGGGTGAACCTAGCCAAAGAAATAAGTGCTACCTGATGGAGTTTGAGCTTGCAAACCCCACATTGTCCCAGTGCATCTTGCAGTAGCAACTGAGGGGGGTTTAGCCTGAGGAGAGGCATGCTTTCTGTCAGCAACAGCAATGACAGAGCTCGGAATAGCCGCAGTGGGGTATGCTGCCAAAGGGTTACGCTAGTCAAAATGACTAGAAAGGTGCTTGCTCCCTAACAACTGTCGCTGGAGAGTGGACGGCCGAATGGGATCCATGCAGGAGCGAATTGGCCATATGGCTTTTACATAGCATAGGAATACTTGGCACTTGTAGTCTCATAATGAATGGGTTAATTGGTTCCTAGAGATTATTCATTGAGGACTTGTCCTTGAGTTTGTATCCCCCAAGTTGGCCTCTTTTGTGACATCATGTGATACTGTAGGAGATGCTTGTCCTGTCTTATTCTTCCTTGAACAAGGGAGTGTGGAAAAATTGTCCAAGATAATTGAGTAAAAACATTTTGCTTCATGCTTTTCTTTTTTTCCTTGAAAGTCAATATAATATTAATCCGTTCTTTATCTTATCAACTTACTTTTGTATGTCATTTGTTAGGTTCTCAGTAGTTTCTCTGCTTTCAGTAATGTTATGAAAGGTCCACTTGATGTTTATCAGCATGATCAATGCTTGCAGGCACCTAAAGGTATAGAATTGGACAAACATTTTCTCAGATTTACATTAGACAGTCAAGACTTTCATTACAGGGTGTTGCCCACCAACGTAACATGTCATCTGTACTTCAGATTCTTACAAAGGGGCTGGCAGTAATTAAGGAACCACTTCAGTGCCAACAGACTTCTGTCTTTTTTTTCCCTTGTATTGCTAATAGGATATTGATGGCTCTTTCCTGGTGTAACACACTTCTCATCTTGCTTCAGTCCTTTCCAGTCTGGTTATGTCTATCAACTTGGAAATTCATTTCCTTGTTTGGCTCATGTCATCCTTCTGTTGCTGCTGCCATGGATTCCATTTTTAAGTTTCATGGTACATTACTTTGGACACTTTGGTAGTTGTGAATTCCTGTAAGGCAGTGTGCTTTCAGAGTTTTTGTCACACTTGTATATCTAAAACAAGCAACAGACCATGAAAGGAATCACAGCCAAGAATATCACTGACCAATTTTATGTTTATCCGAACATACAGATTTAAAGAAAACCTTCCCTGAGATCATGTCACACAGCAAAAACACTTAAATAGTTTACCATATATTACAGTAGGCTCAAAAATTAAACAAAGTATGATTTAATGGCATTTGTTTTTATCCATGTACGGTTTTGCTGCCAAAGCAGAAAAGAAAAACTTGAAGTTATTGCAAAAGAACATTTGTGTTATGTTGAACATGGTGGCATACACATTTGTATTACCCTCTTTACCATCTTACGAGATATTCTACCAAAGGTGGTACACCTTGCAGCTGTCAGTAGAGGCAAGGTTTACAACATACAGATTTGTAAGTTAATGTGCTTTGGCTCCCCAGAGACGTGTCAGGCAGCATATGTGAAACTGCAGATGTAAATATCTTGTAAGCTAGCACAGAGGGGATATGAACCTTCTATAGTTTGCAAGTTTTTCTTTTTTGTTTTCTACCAGGAGAAAGCATTTTATTTTTAGGGGGTGCGGGGTACTGGAGACACTTTTCAGCATTAAAGAATTCTGTTGACAGGTCCACTTGAAAGCTAACTTTGCACCTAGATTAAATTATTCCATTAGTAGAGCATCCAGAAAAAGAAGGCTGTCGAACTGTAATTTTCTTTTGTTTTTGTACATACTGTAATATATATTCTGCTGTCATAGGTTGTTGTGTAACTATTTGGAGGACTTCTTAAGTGCAGCATGTTTCGTCACTTTTTTTTCTTTTTTGTTCAGTAGAAGTCTTGTAATAAATAGGCAAAAGCATTTAAGGATATTCTGGCTGTGATTCTTTTTGTGATTCATTTTATTTTCCAGTTTTTGCACACTGATGGTACTGGGAGTATTTATATATGTATGTGTGTGTGTGTGTGTGTGTGTGTGTGTGTGTGTGTGTGTACACACACACATATATATTCTGCTTGTAAATCTCTCGGCCTTTGTGATGTCTTTAAGCACATGTATTTGGTAGTTCTCTGTCTTTTTTTAATGTTTTCAAATTTTTTTTGTTCTTTCTTTCTTTTATTTATGCCCCTGCTCCAACTCAAATTCTCCTAATGCATCCTGTTTCCTGTACTTAATTAACCCTTCCATTTAGTATGACAAATCTCACCATCGGGAATGAAATCCCTCTGTACAGTGGTGATTGCTGTCTGGTAATACTGTGTTGGGGCCAGGTCAGAGAAGAGATGCTAGCATTCATCCAGAGGTGATTCAGGCTTTTTTCTCCCTTAACTTGTTCTTTTGAGCACTTACTAGATCGGTGTTAGGTCTGTACTTTTCTCCGTTTCATTATGTATCACTGTGTGTTAACAGTGAGAGTATGCATCCCTGTTCCCCCACCCACTACAGAATGCTCTGTAATCACTTCTGGCAGTTCCGGGGCCTTCAGCAGTAGGGAAACTCCTGAAGCACTGATCTCACATTACATCAGAGGAATGAGAGAGGAGCACTGGCCACTCATTCCTTCTTCTGCCCTTTAGTTGCAGTTGCTACTTGAGCTTTGAACATTGCCATATTTTAATATGTCATCTTACTACTGAGCTGAGCATAGCCAGATAAGTTTTGCTACTCAGTATGCTAATGTAGTCGTGCTTTGTTCTAGAATTCCATCATGGTGTAGCAGTCCATCTAGTAAGGTATGCTTCATCCATGCCTGGGCATTACCATAAGTCTTGGTTGCCAGTTTCTAAGGTACTTGTCTGATCAAGACAAGGTACACTGATTGTTTGTTTTGCTGCACATTAGTTGACTAGCTGTACATGATTATTGCCCACGGTTTATTGCCAGAGTGATTTTGTGCTAATTTCTTCTGTTGTAATACCCTGACATAGCTGTTGATAAAAAGACTTTCTTGTACTGTTTGCGTCTTTAGAGTCACTCAGTATAGACATACATATGTGTGGGTATATGTTAGCATTTATTTGTGTATGTGTGTGTGTACGTATTATGCACTTGCATGTGTGTATGTATAGATACAGATCTGTATATATTTTTATTCCATTACACGCTTTTCTAGACCAGTACTGCAGTGGTGGTGCTGTGGTAGCATTGTCGCCTCACAGTAAGACGTTGTCCTGTTGGATTCTCAGCTAAAGCGTCTTCTGTGTGGAGACATGCGTGAATGGGCGTACCTTCGTTGAAGGTTGTGCGTCAGGGCTGGCAACTCGGTATGTACAAATCTACTGCCAATCATTAGCGGACCGGAGTTCCGCTGTGGTGACCCCTAACTGGGAAAAGCCGAAAGATACAACAACAACTTTTCTAGACCCTTTTTTGGATGCTGACCAGGTGCAATAGTTTACTGCATAAGTTTTACTGAAGAAAATGACTGAGTTGGTCACACTGGAGAAGGATCTTGGGAGGACAAAGTTATCTACATTATGGACTAACTGTCCCTTTTTGCTAATGTTTTAATTGGTTGCCTTTACTCCTGTGAGAAAAAAATCTTTTAGAGATAGTTTTAGAGAACACATTTCTGGTTGCAATACAGTCCACATATACAGCTTTGCTTCTCATGCCAGACTGTTGGCATGAAAATTTTTCTTGATCCCATTAGTGTTAACTTTCATTTTCAAGGGAATGAGATTTCTGTCTTTGAAGTACTGAAGGTGATGTGTCAGCACTAAAATTCTTTTCAGCATGAGCTTGTCAGTATAAGGCCAGTGCAAGATGAGCAAGGACTAGTGTTGGATAGAGTAAAAAATGGTGTTATAATACATTTTACAGTTAGTAAGCCAGGATGTAATGATATTGTTTTTTTTTTCATGATGAAAACCTCAGTTGTAAGGATTTACTAGACAGATGACTTATTTAAAGATCTGCTGTTGTGGTGAGTACTTTATACATTTGCACTTTATGCTAGGTACCTACTTAGCAACTTTTCAGTGCATCCTGTTTCTATCTACTTATAAAAATGGTTATCTGTCTTTAGGCTAGTATACTGTCTGACTAAACATATTAGTTTATTAAATATATTTGTAAAACTCCTTTTATTACTTCAGTTAAAAATTACTAAAAATAAGAATCTTTAATTTAGTGTAAGTCCATAGCTTATATTGGAATGTTTTGTATAACATATTTTCTTTCCCTCTTTATAGAACATGGTGATCTACTCAGCAGCTGTTCTGAAGAGGAAGCCATGACACCAACTGATGAGTGTATGGATACAGTGATAGAGGAGTCATTTTTGGAAACAAATCCAATTCAATCTCCCCTGCAGGTGTTTGCAGGAATGGGAGGGTTGGCGCTGATTGCTGAAAGGCTTCCAATGTTGTATCCGGATGTTATTCAGCAAGTAAGTTGAGTTCTTCTTTCAAGGCACTTGGGTGTTAACTTAAGCTCTAGTTGAAATTTGATCTGACATTGAGAACTGTTCTTGATGTGTCCAGTGGTTGCTTTAATTTTTGCCAGTAATCAGAGTTTAGCAGAAAGACACTAAATATCCTGGGAATTTCACTTGTCCTCAGAGTCCACTAGTTCCTGTTTGCCACTTACACAGTTTACTTCTCAATATTCTTTATCATTGACGAAGTCATGAGTCTTCACGTTCAACAGTCACAGTGTCTCTCTGCCTGTCATATTACAGGTGAAGAGCGCTGCATCAACATTACCTTTAATGCCGTGTTGAGGGGCACATTTTTTCATAACTACCACAGGTGTGACAGTTTCAACCCTGACACTTCTAGGCACCACTGGGAGAACTTGTTCGCTTGGCTGGCAACTAAAAAATGGTGGTCTTTGAGAGGTCCATGGGCAGCCTAGTTGTCTTTCAGACAAATTTTGTGATGCATATCTGTGTAGGTGCTGAGCTGATCATTAAACAGTGAGGGGTTGAGCCTACTCCAGTCCAGCATTTTAGAGGAAGATGAAGTGACCAGTGAAGGTGAAACCCAAGCTTCTTCCTTGAAAAATATGTTGTTGGGTGCCAGTGCTTCTGAGTTTGTTAGATTAGCTGAACCTTCAGATGGACCAGCATCCCTTGAGTTATGTAGTCATAGACCTATGTTGCTTGGGATAAAGAACTTTCTTCTGTCCGCCCCCCCCCCCCCCCCCAAGTCAGCCAGACTGTCAGGCCGCAGCCGAGAAAGGTTTGCTAGATTGTCTTGTCCCAGGGCCTGCATTTCTGGGTCTAGACATCAAGCAGATGTTTAACTACTTTTTGGGAGTTTAAGTCTTTAAAGGAGTTCTTTCTGAAGCCTTGCATGAACCCTTCCTCGGTGTGTGCTTCATCAGTAGCTGTCAAAAGACCAAGTCCACCCTCACACCTAGTAGTGGTCAGCCATATGGATGTCTTTGTGATACTGTGTTTGAGCTTACTGTATTCTTTTGGATAGTAGAGAACATTTCTCTGTCACACTGCGAGTCGTAGGATGATGAGGCCACACACACTCAAAGATACCCTTCCCTCTATCACATTCTCGGAATACCTGTTCTTTACATAGCCTTTCAGGTTTGTAAGGCATAGATCAGTTACTGTTAACCCCCTCCCACCAAAAAAATATATATATCTTGTAGACTTTATTGAAAAAAGTGAAAGGGAGCCTGGAGTATCCCTTCTCTGGAGTCATTTGTTACAGATGCTGTTAATACAGCCTTTTGGCACCTTGAGTCTGCACCTTTAGCTACCGTAAGGGTGAACGACCATTATAAACCCCAACCAGAGTGGGTTGTACAATTTATTAAGCATCATAGTAACGAATCTTGTGTGATCTCTTCAGTCCGGTATTTTCACAGAGATCATAGCATTTTGCAATGCTGCTCATGACAGAGACTGTAGGGTTTTGGGCAGGTGTGACAAGGGAGCATCTTTCTGTATTTTATGGGGCTTAAGACTTTCATCTCATAAAATCACTGGATGTTCTTCATGTTTCACTGTTGCATCTTTCTGTATTTTATGGGGCTTAGGACTTTCATTTCATAAAATCACTGGATGTTCTTCATGTTTCGCTGTTGCAGTCATCACTTGCGGGTTATGCCTGCTGGGTAGCCCTATGCCAGCCTGAATACCAGAGTAAAGGATTTCACTCCTGCGTCGGCTGTCTAGGTACAGAGGCTGACGTCAGCTCATCAGGGCTATAAAAGGAGACAGCTGACGTTATTACATCCATCTTTCTTGCCGTGGAGCTCGAAGCAGAAGCAGTTTCACGAGTGTGTCAGTTGGACGTTGCCAGAGTGAGGGAGAAACCATCTACAGTGCAATAAAAAAGTATTTTCTCCCCTTCTTGATTTCTTATTTCTTTGCATGTTTGCCACACTTAAATGTTTCAGATCATCAAACAAATTTAATTATTAGACAAAGATAACCAAACTAAACACACAATGCCGTTTTTAAGTGATGATTTTATTTATTAAGGAAAAAATATCCAAACCTACATGGTCCTATGTGAAAAGTAATTGCCCCTCTTGTTAAATCGTGGAGTAACTGTGGTTAATCACATTTTTGGGAAAGCTGAGTCAATTTCACTAGCCACACCCAGTCCTGATTACTGCCAGACCTGTTAAATCAAGAGATCACTTAAATAGAACCTGTCAGACAAAGTGAAGTAGCCCAAAAGATCTCAAAATGAAGACATCATGCCGCGATCTAAAGAAATTCCGGAACAGATGAGAAACAAAGTAATTGACGTCTATCAGTCTGGAAAAGGTTACAAAGCCATTTCTAAAGCCTTGGGACTCCAGCAAACCACGGTGAGAGCCATTATACACAAATGGAGAAAACATGGAACAGTGGTGAACCTTCCCAGGAGTGGCCGCCCTACAAAAATTACCCCAAGAGCGCAGCACAAGACTCGTCCAAGAGGTCACAAAAGAACCCAGAACAACATCTAGAGAACTGTAGGCCTCACTTGCCTTAGCTAAGGTCAGTGTTCATCACTCAACCATAAGAAAGAGACTGAGCAAAAATGGCTTGCATGGCAGAGTTCCAAGGGGAAAACCACTGCTGACCAAAAAGAACTTAAAGGCTCGTCTCACTTTTGCCAAAAAACATCTTGATAATCCCCAAGACTTTTGGGAAAATATTCTGTGGACTGATGAAACAAAAGTTGAACTTTTTGGGAGGTGTGTGTCACATTGCGTGTGGCGTAAAAGTAAAATAGCATTTCAGAAAAAGAACATCATGCCAACAGTCAAACATGGTGGTGGTAGTGTGATGGTCTGGTGCTGCTTTTCTGCTTCTGGACCTGAACGACTTGCTGTGATTGATAGAACCATGAATTCTTCTCTCTACCAAAAACTCCTGAAGGAAAATGTCCAGCCATCAGTTCGTGACCTCAAACTGAAGCGCACTTGGGTTCTGCAGCAGGGCAATGATCCAAAACACACCAGCATGTCCACCTCGGAATGGCTTAAAAAAAACAAAATAAAGGTTTTGGAGTGGCCTAGTCAAAGTCCGGACTTGAATCTAGTTGAGATGCTGTGGCATGACCTTAAAAAGGCAGTTTGTGCTTGGAAACCCTCCAATATGGCTGAATTAAAACAATTCTGCAAAGAAGAGTGGGCCAAAATTCCTCAACAGTGACGTGAAAGACTCATTGCCAGTTATTGCAAACGCTTGATTGCAGTTGTTGCTGCAAAGGGTGGCACAACCAGTTATTAGGTTTAGGGAGCAATGACTTTTTCACATAGGGCCATGTAGGTTTGGATATTTTTTTTCCTTAATAAATAAAATCATCACTTAAAAACTGCATTTTGTTTTTACTTGGGTTAACTTTGTCTAAAATTTATATTTGTTTGATGATCTGAAACATTTATGTGCGACAAACATGCAAAAAAATAAGAAATCAGGAAGGAGACAAATACTTTTCCATTAAACTGTAAAGCTAAATACCCCGTTGGGGAACCTTTTCTTGCTTTTATCCGATGTCAGAGAAAGTCAATAAAAGTCTCAGTTGTGGAAAACAGATCCCACACTGAGACTTTCATTCCCTCTGCGTCACCTGCCTAGGCCCAGACCACGATGTCCCTGAATGTCAGTTCTGTGCCCTGTTTAATGCTAGAACTATTAGAAGAGGAGCTAAAATTGGAGTTAGACACTTCAGTGACTCTTTTTCTCAACGAGGTATGGTGTCATTCAGTCAGGCGGCTGTTTAATTAAATAGAAAAAAGAAAGATAAAAGGAAAGGCCTCAGAAAGTTAGGCCCACGGACTTACTGGTCTTAAGTCAGCCAAACTTGATTTCACTTCAGTTGCTGAACTCAGAGAGGCACCTTCGCAGCCCCTGATGCCAGCCGAGAAACCATTGCAGGCCTCTACCTAGACCCATTTGGAGTCTGGTACGCCGCCGGGTCCATCTTCTCCTGCCAGGATGTTGACCTTCAGTCATGCAGTTGGGTCTGGAGCTGCTTTGCAGGCACCAGTTTCCACAGAGACAGTTCCAACGACAGCAGAGACCGACGACCAGGGCACTGGTTAAGCTAACTTTGTATAAGGCCTCTGAATCCTCTAGGCCCAAGACCAAGACTACCCCTAAAAAGACCCCATCCCAGGGACCCAGCCACCGACCTCCTTCCTTCCAGCCAGCCACGCAGTCCCAGCAACTGCTTAGAACGGCAGAGGATTTAATCACTGTAATTAGAGGAACCCAGCCTAACCAAGCCACCCCTGCTAAAAGAAAAAGAGACATTTCTGCTGAGCCTCTTTCTGACCAGGACTCAGAAGGATCAGAACTGGAAGATTCTGACACTGAAGACCAGCCATTTGCAGCATTTGAGGATTTAGATGTTGAAGACCCTATTCCTGCTGCCACCCCTCCTGAAGATCTCTCTTTTGGAGAAACTTTAAATTCCCTCAAGGAACAATTCCACTGGGAGGTGCAGGATTACCCTCAGTCAAAGAAGAGACTGAGAGAGTTCCTTGACCTGCCACAGCATAAACCTCTGGCCATTCCCCCTATCCTGGATGTGGTGGAAGATATCTTTCTGGAGTCTGCAATCACCCCTGACACTCTCCAACCTGCCCCCAGGAAACCAGACAGCTATTATAGGGTGCAAGATGCCCACAAGTATCTTTTTAAAAACCCAACAACTGACCCAGAGGTCATTACCCAGGGTCCTAAGGGGGCTAGGGCTAGTTCATCTAAAAATCCCATTCCAGCTGACAGAGAGAGTAGGGCCAAAAAAGCCTACACTTCGGCTACTCTAGCCATTAGGACCCTGAATTGTTAGTTTCATATGCTGAAATCCCAGCAGAAAGTGCTGGAATTACTTAAACAGAACATTTTAAACCTACCAGACAGCAGTACTACCAGGGAAGCTAGCTGATCGTATAATTTCCAGCTTCCCTGCATTGTGGGTTTGATACCTTGGAGGCTTCCAGCAGGGCTGCAGTCACTGGCTCTGTGATCAGAAGGTATGCCTGGTTAAGGGAACCTTTGCCTGACCAGGTAAAATCCAAATTGTTAGATGCCCCTCTGGATAAGGGCCAGCTGTTTGGACCCAAATCTGAGGAGGTTATTAAGAAAATGGAAGACAAGGCCAAGTCTATGCAGACTGTGAAGGATTTCTTGCAGGTTCAACTTCCCTGGTTCAGCAGGAACTTCCACACAAAACATTGGTCCTTTCCTGCTCAAACAAGGCCTGTCCAGAGGAAGGCATGCAGGGGCAAACCTACAAGGCACCAGTCACAAGGCCAATTGAGATCCAGACAATGCACCACTGCAATGCCCAGGCAAGGGAGTTCTAAGCCCCCTCCCTTCTCCAATGACTCTACCCCCCCCCTCTGCCCCACAACCCTGCACAGCGACTAGGAGGAAGACTTTCCCTCTTCCTAGAGAATTGGCAGGCCATCACTTCAGATCTATGGATCCTAAAAATTATTACCAGCAGGTACAGATTCTCTTTCAAAGAAAGCCGTAGATTTTCAGGCTTCCCAGATATACCAGCAAATTAGAGGACAGAATCCATCTGTCAAATACAAAAACTTTATGCCCAAGGCACTGTGGAACCTGTACCAAAGGAGCAGGCCAGAAAAGGGTTTTATTCTATACTGTTCCTGGTAGCCAGAAAAGAGGGCACCTGGTGCCCAATTTTAGACCTATCCACTCTGAATCTGGCCCTCCTGGTACCAAAATTCAAAATGCTGACCTTACACAAACTCTTACCAATGTTGATGCCACATGCTTGGCTAGTGACCCTAGATCTGAAGGATGCCTACCTCCATATTCCCATAAGGAAGTCTCACAGGAGTTTCCTGCACTTCAGAGCAGGGTCACAACACTTTCAGTTCTCTGCTCTGCCCTTTGGCTTATCCACTGCACCCAGAGTCTTTACCAAGTGCCTGGCTCTTGTCATTGCTTTGTGCAGATAGAACAGCATTCAGATTTACCCTACCTGGATGACTGCCTCATTCACACAGACACCAAGGAGAGACTCCTGCAGGGACCTCACTTTTGTTCAAACTCTCCTATCCTCCCTGGGCTTCACTGTCAACCAAGAGAAACCCCAGTTTCTCCCCTTGAGAAGATTAACCTTCCTGGGAGCGCTTCTGGACACATCTACTCAAACAGCCTCCCTCCCTCAGAAGAAGCAATGATTCCTCCACTCATACTTCACACAGCTGGCCCGCAAGACCCACCTCACAGCAAGGAAATTCCTGCAAGCGCTGGGGTACATGGGCTCCTGCCTTCTGCTGGTACCTTTAGCCAGACTACACATGAGGAAAGTACAAAGCTACCTCAGGAACCTCTGGTGCCAGCACTCAGTCACTAGAACATCAGCTGCCCCTGATTCTTTGCTTAAAGGAGGAGTTCTTATGGTGGGCATAGGTGTGTGCCCTAAACAAGGGCCTACCCTTCATCACTCTTCCACAGGGCCAGACCATCACCACAGACACAGCCTGGGGGGCACACCAAGGGAATATGTGCACTCAAGTCATTTGGGAACAGGAGACTCAGGACCTCCATTATCAACCTAAAAGAGATGTTGGCAGTGCACCGGGCAAGTCTAGCTTTCAAAGAACACCTGAGACCAGGAGTGCTCTTAATCAAGACAGACAATACAACAGTAATGTGGTACATCAACAAGCAGGGGGGAACTCACTCTTACCCCCTATGTCGCTTAGCTATGCAAATCTGCCAGTCAGCCTCAAATCTGGGACTGCACCTGATAGCTCAGTATATCGCAGGGAAACAAAACACTATGGCAGACCAGCTAAGCAGAAGCCTCCTGTATCCCCATGAGTGGCAGCTGCACAAGGGGACCTTCCAAATTATCCAACAGTGGAGGAACCTGGACATAGACCTTTTTGCAACCCCAGAGAACTGCCAGCTAACCAAGTTCTGCTCCAGAGAGTTCCATCTAGAAGCATGGAGGGTGGACTCCCTGTCTTTCCACTGGGGAAACCTCTTTGTGCATGCTTTCACCCCCTTGCCCCTGATCCCCAGGGTACTTCTCATTATCAGGGAGGAAGGACCAAAGGTTATTCTCATTGCTCCAGACTGGCCCAGACAGCCCTGGTACCCCTTGCTCCTCAGTCTGGCCAAACAGCCTCCCATGAACCTGTCCCTCTCAGAAAGCCTCCTGACTCAGGAGAAAGGGATGGTACTGCACTCAAACCTCCCTACTCTCAAGCTATCCACATGGCTGATACCCCAAAGGAGGATGACACCACAGCCTTCAGCAGGCAGGTTTTAAACATCATCAAGGAGGCCAAAAGCCCAGCACCAGAAAATCCTACTCAGCCAAATGGAAAAGATTTACTATCTGGTGCCACAGCAAGAGCGTCAACAGCTCCCATGCCACTCTGCCATTGGTTCTGGACTACCTGGCAGTGCTCCTAGAACAGGGATTGTCTTACTCTTCCATCAAGATACATGCTTCGACTATTTCTGCTTTTATCCAGTCGAATCAGCCTATATTTTCTCAACACCTATTAAAAATGTTCCGTAGGGGGGTATTACACATCAGACCACCTAGAAGACCACCTGCTCCAGCATGGGATCTTAACTTTGTCCTGGAAAAATTGACCTTGCCTCCCTTTGAGCCAGCTGTTTCAGCTGACCTGAAGTACCTCTCTTGGAAAACTGCATTCTTCCTGTCCATCACCTCAGGCAGGAGAGTTTCTGAACTACAGGCCCTTATGACCACTCAACCCTTCATTATTTTTCATGCTGGCAGCGTGTCTCTCAGGACTAACCCCTCCTTTATGCCTAAAGTGGTCTCGGAGGTTACCCTCAACTAGGCCATCTATCTCCCTACCTTCTTTCCCAACTCCCAGAAAAAAGGGGAAAGAATTTTACATACCCTTGACATACACTGACAATTGAGATATTACCTGGATAGGACCAAATCAGTCAGGAAATCTGGCCAGCTTCTGGTTTCCTTTGCTCCTGGGGTAGAGGGGAAGCCCATTTCCAAACAGACCATTTCTAAATGGATCTCTCATTGCATCCATTTCTTCTATTCCTTTCATGGAAAGAGTCTTCCCAAGTCTGTCGGATCTCACTGCACTAGAGCAGCCTCTACTTCCACTGCCTTCCTGAGAGGGGTTCCAACTAAGGATATTTTGGAAGCTGCTACCTGGACATCCATCCAAACATTCACCAAGCACTACCAGCTGGCTTCATTCTCCAAAACCAGGGCAGCCTTTGCATCTGGATTCCTGCATGCTGGCATACCCTTAATGTGGTGCTTGCCTTTAATTCCTATACTCCTTCCTCCACCCTTTTTTCTCAGCTTTGGGAATCCTCCCACAAGTGATGACTGCAACAGTGAAACACAAAGAACATAGTACAGTTGTGTACACTTACCATAAATGCAGATGTTCGAGTGTATTCACTGTTGTAGTCCTGTTTCCCTCCCACCTTCCCCTTTAATTCCTCCTTCTTGGGGGCTCTTACCTATTGGGGGAAAAAAAAAACCTGGTGTCATAACGTCGGCTGTCTCCTTTTATAGCCCTGATGACCTGACGTCAGCCTCTGTACCTAGACAGCCGATACAGGTGGGAAATCCTTTACTCTGGTATTCGGGCTGGCCAGAGGCTACCCAGCAGGGATAACCCACAAGTGATGACTGCAGCAGTGAATACACTCGGACATCTACATTTATGGTAAGTGTACACAACTGTACTTTCCAATTCCAGTCCTGTCTAATGACAGCACCTTGGATATATGTGAGGACCTTTCTGAAACTCTGTGCAGCTTTTGCAGTTGGCTTCCATGTTCTAATGCTGTAATTTTGATGCTCTTGTTAGGACTTAAGACTCGGGTGTCTGCCTATGCAGGAAGTCGTGGCTGTGATAAGGAATATGATTCTTAAATCTTATTTCTTTGGAGAGCTGCTTTTTGGCTAAGACACCCAGAACCTAGGTGATGGCTTCCTGAGGAGAAACCAACGTTCTTGTCTGTGGAGGATCTTTGTGACTTTCCCCTTTCTTCCATTGCTATTTTTGGGATAGTGAACCCTAGAAGAGTAAAAAGGCTGTCTTCCTGCTCAATAAAAGCCCTAAATTGTCACACAGTCTTGTATTTTTCAGTGCTGGCTAAGACAATCAAGACAAGAACCGTAGTGGCCACTTCAATACAAATTTTACTCCTCCCTGAGACTACCCAGGTGGATGATTCACTGAAGATCAGTGAACTTTAGGCATGGATGTCAGCCATGTTATGAAGTGGGCTAGTTCTTTTGTAACAGGTTTTCCAGTAGATCAGTCCATCTCAGAGGAACATCTGTGATTTCTGCCTTTTCTGGATCTCAGCAGCTTAAGTAAAGCACATTGGCTAACCTGGTTTTGGGTGGTGATGCTTGATATGATGGATGAATGAATTTTTGGCACATGAACATTTGAGGCTCATGCTCAAAATGTTGCCCTTTGTCTGGATGAGCCTCACTTCCCCTATGAAATGTTGCTATTTGGGCTTTCTTAAGTGCCTAGAGTCTTTAGCAAGATGCTGTTCCATGGTGACTGAAGTCTTGTAGTAGGATAAGGACTGGCACTTGGTAGCCCCTTTAAGAGACTTCTGGAAGTATCCAATTTGTAGCTCTTATTGGTGACGATTAATTGAGGAAGTCCTTTCTGACTGCTGTTGTAAGGATTACCTTTATCAGCACAGAGCTGGATACTTTTTAGTTTTGACTGCTTCTACCCTTGGGGAAGAAACAGAAGCCCATTGCCTTGGATAACTGGGTATGGATGCAAATCACCATCTGGGCTTCACCTTTGTTACATACATTATGTCTAGAAGGTACAGTAATCTTTTTAATCTTTTTAACACTTGCATTGCTTAAGACATTGACATTAATAGAAAAGAAAACAAACTATATTTTTACATTATATATCCTGTTTTCTTTCTTTGTAACAAAGATCAGTGCAACTTAACACATTTCTTAGTTCTTGCCTCCCCTTAAACCTCACTCCTCCTCCTCCTGAATGTTATGCTGTGTGTATTGTTCCCACTATTTCCATTTATTTCTATGTAATTTCCTCCTTCCCTTTTCTAAAGATCCCTCTTTAAGTTCTTTTATCTCTTTCACAATATTCAGTATTTCAAATACAGTTGGTTAGACTTTGATTTCCATTTTCTAGTTAATTGTTGTTTACCATCCAGCAGAATTAAACTTAACAAGACCTAGGCATTTCAAATCCTGCGTCCCAGCTCAAAAAATTATTTTCTTAATTACAGCCATTTGCTCACCCAGTATTTCTGACAGAGTAATCCATAACAAATTTTTTAAATCTGCCAACTGATTACATGTTTCCATTTACCTCTTTCTTCTCCATTGCACTTCCAGCATTTGCTATCTATCAGATAAAAAAAAATCTTAAAATGCATTTGTCCCAGCTGAACACACATCCTTTTGTTTTGTATGTGTGAGTTCAACAGAGACACTGTCTTTCTAAGGTTACTGATTATTGTATGCAGATATTCACCGTGTTACACTGCTGCAGTCATTACACTTGGGTTCCCCAGTCGGCCTGAGTTCCAAAGTCTTGGTCCGGCATCGGTTGCTGTCGCCTCCTCCCTGTCATCAGTGTGACAGGGGTATATAAGATGCAGCCGATGCCATTTTCTTCAGTCTTTCTTGCCGCGCGGTGCCCGAAGCAAAAGCAGTTCGCAAGTGCCGGTCGGCCATCTCCTGAGATTTTCATTCCGAATCCAGAACCGAAGTCTTCTACAAAGCTAAGTACCCCGTTGGGGAAACTTTTTCTTGCCTCAGACCGATGTCAGTAAAAGTTATTAACTGTATTTCTTGTGGGAAGCAAATACCTCATAAGGATTTCCATTCCTATTGTACCCCATGCCTAGGTCCAGACCACGACGTCACTGGTTGTCGGTTTTGTGCTAGGTTTAACAAGCGCACCATTAAACGTTGGTTTGATTTTGCCCGACATTATTTTGGTAGAAAATTCAATTATACCTTGCCGTCAGAACTTCCGACGACCGGAATACACAAAAAGCGCAGAGACAAGGATAGCCATCCGAGGCCTAAAACTGATGAAGCCTCTTCTAGGCCAGTCGCCGGTTCTCCGGTTTTCAGCGAGGCGCCTTTGCAGCCCCTGACGACCGCTTCTGTAGAACCACAGGCCACCTCTGACTCCCACGTGGAGATGGCTGGGCCTTCGGATGCACAAGTTATTCAGCCTACCGAGACTAACCTTTCAGAGGGATCCGGAGTAGCTGAGCAACCCACAGCTTCAGAGGGTGTCTTCAGACCTACTCAGTTAAGCATTAAACCCTCAGCTAAGTCTAAGCTTCCTTTAAAATCAAAGAAACAAATACAGCATTTTCCAGGACAGGCCTCCATGCCTAAGAAACAAATGCTCAAAATGGCCGAAGACCTAATCACTCTGATCAGGGGGGGTCCCATCCTCCTCCTGATAAAAGGCCTAGACAGGATGCAGACTATGATTCATCTGACCAGGTGTCCATCCCTTCTGATTCATCCTCAGACCTAGGATACTCTTTACCCCCTTATGAGGATTCTGATGCTGAGGAATCAATTTCATCAGCCTCTCCGCCTGAGGACTACTCCTTTGGGGAAACCCTACATACCATGAGGGAGCATTTCCACTGGGAAGGCCAGGATTACTCAGAATCCAAGAAAAGGCTCAGAGACTTCCTCTTATTACCTCAACACAGACCCCTTGCTATCCCGCCAGTGTTCGATATTGTGGATGATGTGTATACTGAATCCAGCTTAAATCCTGATTCCTTACCTCCAGCTCCTGTTAAACCTGACAGATACTACAGAGTCCCTGACTCACATAATCTGTATAAAAGCCCTGTAGCTGACCCTGAAACTATTTCTCAGGGACCCAAAGGAGTTAAGGCCTCATCAGCCAAGAATCCAGTCCCCTCTGACAGAGATTCCAGAGCATTAGACAGATGGGGAAATAAAGTATAAACATCTGCAACTTTAGCAATGAGAGCCTTAAATTGCCAGTTTCACATGCTAAAATATCAGCAATTTTTGCTCTCAGTTAAAACAGAAAATGCTTCCAGAATCAGATCCTCCTAATTTTAAAGAAATGCAGGATTTATTGCATGCAGCTAAACAAGTGGGAAAGCATACTTTGCAATGTGGTTTTCATTCTCTAGAGGCCTCCTGCAGAGCAGCAGTTACAGGCTCTGTCATTAGAAGACATGCTTGGTTAAAAGAACATACGTTACCAGATCATGTTAAAGCAAAATTATTGGATGCACCTTTGCAGCAGGATGTGTTGTTTGGAGTTAAGGCAGAAGAGATATTAAAGAAAATGGAGGATAAGGCAAAATCTATGCAAACGGTGAAGGATTTCTTACAGGTTCAGCCTCCTAGATTTAGCAGAAACTGGCCAACTAAGAATTGGTCCTTTCCAATTACAGACCGACCTCAAGGGGGAAGATACAGACGTCCAAGAGGGAGAGGTCAAACACAAGGTCCTTATAGGCCTCGATAATGGGTTGCATCAGACCAGAAAGAAGGGGAAAACAGATTCCACTTTCACATTCTGCCAAGGTTAAAGGAATGACAAATCTGCCACCAAATCAATGGGCAGAGGCTCAAAAACAAATTACAGCACTCATGGATATGAGAGCTATTCGAAAGGTACCATCACAGGAGCAAGGACAAGGATTTTACTCAAGATTCTTTCTGGTACCCAGAAAGGACAAAGCCTGGAGGCCCATTCTGGATCTTTCATCTCTAAACACTTACCTGGATGTTCCGAAATTCAAAATGTTGACATTACAGCAGTTTCTTCCCAGCTTGGCTCGTGACTTTGGACCTCAAGGAGGCATACCTGCATGTCCCTATCAGACAAAACTGCAGAAGATACCTCAGATTCATAGCTGGTTCAATGCACTACCAATTCTCTGCACTGCCCTTTGGCTTATCTACTGCGCCCAGGGTCTTCACAAAGTGCCTGGCACCAGTAATTGCATTTTGCACACAGAAAGGAATTCAAATTTATCCCGTACCTGGACGACTGCCTGATTCAAGCAGAGAGCAAGGACATTCCTCTAAAGCATCTGGCGTTTGTAAAAAAGTTACTAAGTTGCCAGGGGTACACAGTAAACAAAAAGAAATCAAAACTAGTGCCCTCACAAGAGATTATATTCCTGGGTGCCAGCTTGAACACAACGGCCCAGATGGCTTATCTCACGCCAGACAAAGACAATTGACTCAATACTTTCAATTGATGGAAAACAAAGACCCAACTCCCTGCAAGAAAAATTCTGCAGGCCTTGGGCTACATGGCATCCTGCATACTACTAATTCCATATGCCAAACTGCATATGAGGAAACTACAATGGTACCTAAAGAATGTATGGTCTCAACACTGTCAATGTTTGGAAACAGTTATACCACTAATCCCTTGCCTTCAACAGGAGTTTCAGTGGTGGGCTCAAGCTTGTCACCTCAACAAGGGACAGCCTTTTATACAACCCACAGCCAAGCAAACACTGACAACAGATTCATCGGATTCCGCCTGGGGAGCACACATGGCAGTCAAATGTATTCAGGGCACGTGGCCCGCAGAACAAAGGCATCTTCACATCAATCAAAAAGAGATGCTAGCTGTACAAAATGCCCTTATAGCTTTCAAGGACCTGCTGCATCCAGGACAACTACTGATAAAGACAGACAACACCACAGTTATGTGGTACATAAACAAGCCTCCTACCCCCTATGCAGACAAGCCATGACCTTGTGGAACACAGCCATAAACCTTCAAGTTCATCTGCAAGCACAATTCCTGCCAGGAGGGAAAAACACGCCTGCAGACGACTTAAGCAGAAACATCATGGATCCCCACGTATGGGAATTGAATCCACAAATATTCAGAATGATAACACAGAAATGGTGGAGCCCGAACAAAAATCTGTTTGCATCCCCAATAAACTGCCAGCTACAAAAATTCTGCACAAGGAGTTACCATCCACAAGCATGGAAAGTGGATGCCCTCTCATTTAGCTGGGAGAACCTACAATTATACGTTTTCCCACCACTACCTCTCCTGCCAAAGGTACTCAAAAAAGCCAGGCAAGAAGAGCCAAAGATGATCCTGATTGCACCAGATTGGCCACGCCAGCACTGGTACCCAATCTTAAGGAGCTTAGCACAAGAACCACCCTGTATTTTGCCTCATATCCCACATCTGCTGACTCAGCACAACAATCAAATACTACACAGCCAGCTAAAGACATTAAACCTAGCTGCATGGAAGATTCCTTAGTCAAGCAAGCAATGCCTCTTTCCAAAGCTGTTATGGATGTCATTCTGGAGGCCAGAAGGCCAAGTACCAGGAAAGCCTATTCGGATAAATGGAAATATTCTGTTCCTGGAACCAAGCTCACAGCCTTGACCCTCTTGTCCCAAACATTCCTCAGATACTACAATACTTAACTGAGATGCTGGACAAAGGCCTCTCCTCCTCATCCATCAAGATCCACGCCTCTGCCATCTCTGCTCATTACAACAAGGATCCACCAATTTTCTCTAATCCTCTGTTAAAACAGTACCTCAGAGGGGCTAAAAACATAAGACCGCCCCGTAGAGCACCTACTCCAACTTGGGACCTCAACTTTGTTTTGGAAAAACTAACTTTTCCTCCTTTTGAGCCAGCTAACACAGCAGAATTAAAATATATCTCTTGGAAAACTGCTCTGCTCCTGGCAATAACAGCAGCACGAAGAGTTTCAGAATTACAGGCACTAATGGCAGTGGAACCTTTCCTCATTTTCCACCAGGACAGGGTGTCTACTAACCCTACGTTTATGCCAAAGGTGGTATCCAGTGTGGCTCTAAACCAAACTATTCATCTGCCAACTTTTTATCCTAAACCACAGAATAAAGGAGAGAGACTACTGCACTCTTTGGACATTCACAGGCAGTTACGTTTCTACTTGGACAAAACCAAAGCTTTCAGAAAATCTGAGCAATTATTGGTAGCATATGCTGTAGGAGCACAGAGAAAAGCCATTTCAAAACAGACTATTTCAAAATAGATAGGACATTTGTATATGTTTCTGCTACACATACCATGGAAAACCTGTACCTAGCAGCACTAGATCTCACTCCACCAGGGCAACAGCCACTTCAACTGCCCCTACCTCAGGGGAGTACCTACCAAGGATATTTTGGAAGCAGCAACTTGGGAGTTCTGTACATACCTTCACCAAACATTACCATCTGCCTCTATACTCTAAATCCAGAGCTGGCTTCGCCACTGCAGTGCTGCAGGGCCTTATAGCCACCCCTAATGCTTTATAGAACTAGCCACCCTACCTCAGCTTTGGGATTCTACTCAAGTGTAATGACTGCAGCAGTGTAACACGATGAACATATTACAGTTTTGTACCTACCATAAATGTAGATGTTTGAGTGTATACACTGCTGCAGTCCAGGTTACCCTCCCTCCTTCCCCTCTTACTGGCTGGTACGTACCTATGTCTTCTACCCTTACTACCTATGGGGAGTATTTGCTGGTAGCTGTAAGTTGTTTTTTGCTTTTTTTATGTATGTTTTAGTAGCAATTGGAATTGTCTACCTATTTGGAGGCACCTGATATCTGGGGCAAGGAAAACTGAAGAAAATGGCGTCGGCTGCATCTTATATACCCCTGTCGCACTGACGACAGGGAGGAGGCGACAGCAACCGACGCCGGACCAAGACTTTGGAGCTCAGGCCGACTGGGGAACTGCCTGACGGCAGGATAACCCAAGTATAATGACTGCAGCAGTGTATACACTCGAACATCTACATTTATGGTAGGTACAAAACTGTACTTTGCACACACCAGTGTTTTTTGCTTTGATGAAAAAAGTCTTTGATCTTAGGTTGAGGTATAAAAATACCTATGCAAACACTTCCAAACAAAAATCCTAAACCTTCT
Source organism: Protopterus annectens (assembly GCF_019279795.1). Taxonomy (NCBI): domain Eukaryota; kingdom Metazoa; phylum Chordata; order Ceratodontiformes; family Protopteridae; genus Protopterus; species Protopterus annectens. Next base: position 693,157,314 of record NC_056727.1, read on the forward strand.
GGGCTTTACATGTTTGGGAGCCGCAGATGCGTCCCTCACATTGTTCCCTTGTAAATAGCTTTTCCAGTCTATCTTTTCAAGCTTTTCTAACCTTTCCTGATTGATTATTGTAGTTATCGTGCAATATTTTTATATGCCCTACTAATTATCCCTTTTTAACAGCAGCTTCTGTTACACATTCAGTTAAAAACTCTACCAGAGCAGATCTTTCATTTATGATTCCCCTATCTTTTTCTCTTTGCCTGTTAATCCTCGGTAGGGAAGGCAGTCTCAAGCCTAAAGTCAAAACATCATCTTGACCTCATCCTAGTCTATTGTCTTTTCCCTCTTTAGTTATTTGCTCCCAGTACCTTGGTTCCTTTGCCAGTTTTCTCCAGTAAATTTCAACTCTTGCTTACCTATTTTCTGTACCATAATTTGCAGTCATCCCTATTGGCAAAATCACTTTTCTCCATTCACATGTTGGCCGTTTTTACAATACTTTCTGCTGTTTTATGAATATAATATTCTTGTATGGCTGTTATTCTTTTCAAGAATTTACCTCTAAAGTACCACTCTTTCTTTATTTCTTGAACTTCCCCCTTTCTTAATCATTGTCCATTTCCCCTTTGAAGTATAACCTTCTGCTGTGTGACATGTATAAACTTTAACTGTGTAGCTGTAAAATATCTCTTCAAATCAGATAATCCTAAACTGCATCCTTCTGTTGGAAGGATCACCTTATCCCACTTAACACTTGCCATTTTCCCTTCCCAGATAAATTCCTTCAACACCTTATTAATTATTGTTCACACCTTCTTCTCTGGTTGATAAAAAATTCCTAACCTGTATATAAAACTGAAGGGACTAAAATGTTTTTACTGCTTGTAGTGTACTATCCATACCCATAAAAAAAGCTTCCCGTTACTCTTTTGTTTAGTCTCTTCATGCATATACTTGGTTGCCATGATAGAAACTTTTTTAAGCCTTACTCCTAAATATTTCATTTTATCCTGCTCCCATAAACATGGGTATTGCTGAAACAATTTTTGTGTGGGTATATAATTTATGGCTGCAGCTTTTGTTTTATCTTGAAACGTGAAAGTGTCTCAAGATGTTCTGCAACACTGAGATGTTTTTTTATGGATTTATCAGGTACAAAATAATACCATCTGCAAATAATGCCAACATGTATTGAATATCATTCCAGTTATATCCTTGAATTTCTGAGTACCTTATTTTCTTTGCCAGCAGTTCTAAATAAGATAAAGAGGACATCCCTGCCTAGTTCCTCTGTACCCTCCCACTTAAATTTTTGCCTCTATTTGCTCATATATCCTTTTGATTAACCTTATTATTGTATCAGAAAGTGTAAATGCTTCCATTGCTCCACTCATAAAATCCCAGCTTACTTTGTTAAATGCTTTCTCTGCATCAAGACCCACCAGTAACAGTGGTATTTTCTTATGCTTTGATTCCCTCTGGATCATCCTAGTTCTCTTAATTTTGTTACATGTTTGCATCCGCTCCACAAAACCACTCTGGTCCATATCTATCAATTTTGGCATTACATTTGCCATTCTTTTAGCCATTGTAGACATCAACACTTTATAGTCATTATTTTAGAATTGAAATGGGCCTATATGAATTGGGATCAGATGGGTTTTTACCTCCTTTGGGTATTATTACTACCTCCTCCTTTTTTTACAGAATGTTGGTGCCTCCCCTCCTTTTAAAATGGTGTTAAACAAAACCTTCCAGATCTTTATAATTTTCTTCTTTCCTAGCTTCCAAACTTCCAGTGGAATGACATCTATTCCTGGAGATTTCCCTGTTGATCGGTTATGCATCACCATTTTTCTCATTTCATCCTTTCTTAACTGTTAGTTGTTGAACCTAACCTTCGTCTAGCTTTGGCATGTTTAAGTCTTCCTTAAATATTTCCATTTGTGCTTTTTCTTAATTTCACTCCTTCTCTTTTATACAAATTTTTATAAAGTTTCCAAAATACCTCTAATACCTCTACAGGATCTCTGGTTATTTTTGTTGTTGTAGGTTTCCAAATTTGGCAGTGACCCTTTATACTTTGTTGCATAAGTCATTGTGCCAAAAGTTTGTGCTCTAGACTTATCAAAAAAATGGTTGCTTAACAGCAATCTTTTTAAAACTCTGCATATTTTCCAGGTACTCCCTTATTTTCTCTCTTGCACTCTGCAATTGCACCTCCTGTTGTTCTGTGAAATTCACCTTATTTTGTAATACTTTAACCTTTCTTAGCCTCTGTAATTCTTATTGCTTCTTAATCGGATCTCTTTTCTTTTATTTCTACCCTATTTTTAAACCCCACATTCATTTTTATCAGACTTACTAGCTGTAATTCTGGAGTACTTTCTATTTTAAGTAATAGCTCATGGATAATTTCCAGCACTCATTCCTTAAATTCCTCTCTCTTAAACAAGTAGGTGGGGAAGCACCAGTTTCTAGTCTGTACTTAGTTAGCCTGCATCTTTGTCTTAGTAATTTTTTGTGCATAATCTGAAATAGTTATTGGATGTGCATCAAAGTTCTGAATTAAATGGACATGCTCCTGTGAAATATAATTTCTGTCAAGTCTAACCCAGTTATTGTACCTTGAGGGATAATATGTAAATTCTCTCCAAGTTCTTGCTACTGAATTCATGTCTTTGATACCAAATATTCCCATAATTTATTTTCAGTAATCTACAGTTATATTTTCCCTTCTAGACCCTCAATACATCCTCATTGTTGCAAATCAAATTCTAGTCCCCACTTATAAGTAATATTCACTGCTGAAAACTGATTATTTCTCCCAATTTTTAAAGCTTCAAAATAGATTTAGGTGGAATGTAAATACATGCCAGTGTAATCCTCACCCCTTGCCAGTAAACCCTTACTACTACAAATCTGCCATTATTATTTTTTCCCCTCTTCTGTCACTACTGGTGCTCCTCTAGCAATTAATATGAAGTGCACTTCTTTTCCTTTGTCCCTGATATTCTGCAAAATATCCATCTTGAAGTCCTCAAATTCACGTGCTCAATTCTTTCAAAATGTGTCTCCTGTAGCATTGCTATTTGCACTCTGCATATGTTCTTCATGTCTCACTGTTGCAGTCCTGAATTGTGGGATTTTCTGCCATGAAAGTCATTGGCCGGCCTGGCTACCAGAGAAAATTTTTACCTTCTCCTAAGGCTGGTGGACATCCTAACCGACGTCAGTACGCTTGGGTGTATAGGGAACCAGCCTACATCATGAAAACAGTCTTTTCTTGCCATTGGAGCCCAAAGCAGTGTTTCAGTGCGTTAAGTCAGTCTGCACCAGAGAGAAGTCATTGGGAAAGATAAGTACTCTGTTGAGGAACTCATTTCTTTTGCCATAAACTCATGTCATTCCACATGGGGACTTCCACCCACTTTGTGTCACCTGTTTAGGCCTTGATCATGACATCCCTAGTTGCTGCTTTTAAGCCTGCTTTAACTCTAGGACAGTCAGATGTAGGGCTGAGATTTTAGTTTGACTCTGTAGTCTTGAATCTTTTCATCAGCATCCGATAGTGTCCACTGATTGTTTGGAGGTTGAGCAGCCTAGGAGTAAGAGGGAAAAAGATAAGAGACCCAAGTTTAGGCCCACAGACAACAACCATTCTCTGTCTAGGCTTGTGATTGTTGAAGAAGGTGAGGTTCTTTCACACACCCCTTGTGTGTCTGAGGTGGTGGCACAGGCCTCTGTTGAGAGCCATTCTGAGTCTGACCTGCCGTAGGGTTCCTGTACTTCTGCACAGGCCCTTGCTTTCAGCTCGTTGGTAGAGTCCGGTTTGCTATGTAAGCTTCAGCTTCCAAAGAGCACTCTCTTTCCAGTTATGTTCCTTCGTGGCTTTGGCCTCACCTGTTCATGTTTCTTCCAGAGTGGCAGGCGTCAGGATGTCAGACATCCCAAGGCCAGAGTGACTCCTAAGAAATCTACTGCTGCTGGACCCTTCGTCTAGGCCTGCTGGCTCCCTTTTTCAGAGATACCAGTAGGACTTAGACTAGCTGAAAACCTGATCTCCATAGTTAGGTCTAGACAAGCACCCGAGGATGCCTCCCTAGGTAAAAGGAAAGGGATCCTACTTCTGAGGCCTTCCCAAATCCTTTTGAATCTGATGAGAATTCAGACCTAGAAGGGTCTGGCTCTGAAGAAGGACCCTGCCTCACTTCTATTGAGGATTCAGATTCAGAGGAGAACCTGGCCTCTGCCCCCCCCCCCCCAAAAAAAAGGAGGATATCACCTTTGGTGAGACCTTCATGCTATGAGGGAACATTTCCAAGATTCAAAAGATTCAATGAAACTTTATTGCCATTTAGGAAACACAAGTGCTATCTAAACAACATTTTGAGTGTCAGCTCTTTTACAAGAGAAAATAAACACAAAAAGACAAACATGATAGGTATTAAAGAATAAACAATAACTATAATGCAAAACTAAATATCCAAGTAGCTGTCACACATACTTGTACACTATTTATTGCATTGGACAACACTGACTATTAGATAAGTAACACATGAAAAGAAACGTACACTATACACAGAGGTGAGATTGGGTGATATTGCACATAAGGAAGTGACTGGAATTGCACTTAAATGAGAATATTAATTTTAGTATGCAGTAAATAAATAAAATAACCGTATGGAAAAAAAAAAAAAAAGAAAGAGTGTAACAATCTGTTATAGTTTTGATACATCCAGATTTATGTCTGCATTAATGAGTCTTATTGCAGTTGGATAAAAACTGTTCATGAATCTGGAGGTCCTGCAGCGAATACTCTGTAACCTTCTACCAGAAGCATGTTTAGTGAACCAACCATACGCTGGATGTCACTCAGTATTTTGCAGTACCTCTTTTTACATCTCAGTTCAAAGAGCTCCTGTAAGGTAGGAAAAGTAGTGCCCATGATCTTGTCTGCTGTTCTTATTTTTCTTTGCAGCTTCTTCCTTTTGGCCATTGTGCTGTTACCGAACCATACATTCCAGTTGGCGGTGATGATGTTTTCGATGGCTTCTCTATAGAAGGTAATTAGAGCATTCATAGAGAGCTTTTCTTTTCTCAGCCTTCTTAGGAAGTGTAGTCGCTGGTGGGCTTTTTTATTAGCTGACCTGTGTTTGTACTCCAAGAAAGATCCTGTGATACATGTACCCCCAGGAACTTTGTAGTTTTGACTCTCTCCACTTCTTCACCATTGATCTTGAGGGGCAGGTGCACAGCAGAGCTATTTCTGAAGTCAATAATAATTTATTTTGTTTTATTGACATTTAGGTCCAAATTGCTGTTATTGCACCATATATTCATACATTCCAGTGCGAAGCACAGGAATACCCTTAGTCTAAAAATAATTAGGGAGTTTCTGGGTCTGCCAGAGCACAAACCTCTTGCAGTTCCACCCATTTTAGAGATGGTTGAGGATGTCTTCCAGGATTCCTCTTTGAATCCAGACTGTCTTCCCCTAGCCCCTCATAAACCAGACAGGTTTTATAAGATACATGACTCCCATAAATACCTTTTCAAAAATACTTGTGCTGATCGAGAGGTGGTCACCCCAGGACTCAAAGTGGCTACAGCCAGTTCTAGAAACCCTTTATGGATCAAGAGAGCAGGGCCTGTGATAGATTTGGGAAAAAGGCACAATATATACATCAGCCACCCTTACTGTGAGGGCTCTCAACTGTCACTTTCACATGATTAAATATCAGCAAACCTTTCTGGATTCAGCTTAAACAAAAGGTCTCTTCACTGAAAGCTAAAACTTTCTAAAGAGCTTTTGGATATTTGCAACTCCGGTTCTCAGGTAAAAAGACATTCCTTATACTGTGGCTATGATGCTGTGGAGGCTACTACCTGTGCAGCTGACACTGGCTCAGTTATTAGAAGGCATGCATGGCTTAGGGAACATTTTCTTCCTGACTATGTTAAATCCAACCTTCTTGATCCTCCCCTTGACAAGGAATTCCTCTTTGGTCCTAAAGCTGAGGCTGCTGTTAAAAAGATGGAGGGCAAAGCTAAGTCTATGCAGACTGTGAAAGACTTCCTCCAAGTTTAGCCTTCTAGGTTTAGTAGGAACTTCCCTACTAAACACTAGCCCCCCCCCCCAACTTAGAGGCAGACGGAGGAAACCTCATTGGAAAAGGACTCATAGGCAGCAGCAACAGCTGCAGAGACCCAGGTACTGGACCTCAGAAACTTCCAGGCAAGGGAGTTCTAGGCATCATGCTTCTGCCAGAGGGCAGCAATCTCTCACCCCCCCCCCGCACACACACTCACATGCACACCCACAGGACATAGTAGGGTGGCGACTCCTGTTCAAACAAAACTAGACTCTCATCACTTCAGACAAGTGGGTTCTGGACATTATTTCAAATGGTTATAAACTCACTTTCAGAGAGCCATTAAAATACTCAGGCTATCCAGATATTCCTCGGAATCAAAAAACAGAGGTGGTTTCTCAAATCCAGATTTTGTGTTCTCCGAGATCAGTGGAACAGTTCCAGAACATCAAAAAGGCAAAGGGTTCTACTCCAGGCTATTCCTGGTTCCCAGAAAAGAAGACTCTTGGCATCCTTTCTTAGACCTGTTAATCCTCAGTCAGTATCTCCTGGTTCCAAAATTTAAAATGTTGACTCTTAAAAAACACCTACCCATGATAGCCCCATGGGCCTTTATGATTTCTCTGGATTTAAAAGATGCCTATCTGCAAATCTCAATTCAAGAATCACACACAAGCTTTCTATGTTTCAGAGCAGGTTCCAGTCACTATCAGTTTTCAACACTGCCCTTTGGCTTGTCTACTGCTCCAAGGGTTTTCACCAAGTGCTGAACCCCTGCAGTTGCATTCTGCAGGACCAGAGAGGGATCCAGATATACCCCTACCTGGACGACTGCCTGATGCGGGTCACAAATCTATCAAACCTTCACAAGGATCTGAAGTTTACCCAAGACCTTCTGGCCTCCCTGGACATCACAGTAAGTCTGCAAAAGTCCAACACTGTTAAAAGCAACAGGATAGTTTCCCCGGGGGCACTCCTGAACTTGTCACTTCAGAAAGCCTTTCTTCCCCTAGACATAGGCTCATTTTTGACCCACTACTTTCAAAGTATCCAGCAGAAGCAATGCATCATAGCCTGAGTTTCTCTGAGCACTGGGATACATGGCAGATTGTATCTTTATGGTTCCCTGGCCAGGCTGCACATGAGGAAACTCCAGTGGTACTTCAAAAATGTATGGTGACCACACTCTCAGCCCCCGAAGACCAAGATACAGCTGATTCCTTGTCTCAAAGAGGAGTTTGCGTAGTGGGTACAGGCTTGATTTACTCCCCAGGGTACAACTGCACCACAGATGACTCAGCGACAGCCTAGGGGGCTCACGTTCTACACCTCAGTCCCAAGGGAAGTGAGAGGTTTAGTTCAAGAACAGGGGCATAAACTGGAAAGAACTTCTGGCAGTGCAAAAAGGACAGATAGCTTTCAAGGAAAAATGGAAACCGGGGGCCTGTTAGTCAAAACAGACATCACCACAGTTATGTGGTACATAAACAGGCAGGGGGGCACCCACTCTTTCCTTCTATGCCACCTAGCGATGCAAGTTTGAGAAACTGCTCATTCTCTGGGTTGCACCTTCTTGCACAATACCTTCCAGCTGTTCAAAATTCTTTAACAGATCACCTCAGCAGAAACTTGATGGAACCCCATGAATGGCATCTGCATTGTGAAATATTTCTCATCTTGGCCCAGAGATGGGGAGTCCCACAGACAGACCTCTTCGCCACCAAGGAAAATGCTCAACTGGAAAGATTCTGTTCCGGGATCAAACAGAAAGCATGGAGAACAGATGCTTTCTCCTTCCTTTGGACTCATCTCTTCATTTATGCATTACTTCCCTTACTCCTACTACTATGAGTGCTTCTAAATATAAGGGAAGTGGGCCTAAGGGCAATACTGATAGCCCCAGACTGGCCTAGGCAGCAGGGGTATCCTCTGATCCTCGAACTAACCAACCAGAGTCCATGGCTGCTGTCTCAGAGAGTCAACCTTTTCACTCAGGACAACAGAAAGATTGTGCACCCCAGCCTGCAGACTCTCAGCCTGGATAATTCCTCAACATCCAGGAACAAGCTTTACACTAAGCAAACAGGTTTAGGACATTCTCAAGGAATCCAGAAGGCCTAGCACTAGAAAATCATACTCAGTTAAGTGGAAAAGATTTTCCATTCAGTGCCAGCAGCAGCAGCACTATAGTCCTGATTCATCCCAGATTGCTACCATTCTAGATTACCTAGCTAGTCTGGTTGATAAAAGCTTTTCCTACTCCTCCAGTAAAATTCATGCATCTGCTGTTTCAGCCCATACATCTGCTCTTCCTCCTGTCTTTTCCCATCTCCTGTCAAGACAATTTCTTAGGGGAGTCGTCCACATCAGACTGCCTGGGAGGCAACCTACCCCTCCATGGGACCTTAACTTTGTTCTGGAAAAATGAATCTGCCTACTTTCGAACCTACAGCCTCTGCCCATCTAAAGTTTCTAACTTGGAAAACTGTCCTGCTGCGGGCTTTTACCTCAGCCACGAGGGTCTCTGAACTGCAGGCTCTCATGGTGGTGGAATCATTCCTTATCTTCTACCTAGACAGGGTTCCCTCAGAACTAGCCCTTTTTTCATGCCCAAGTGGTCCTTGACACTTCTCCAAATTAAGCCATTCAGCTGCCTTCATTCTTTCCCAACCCCCAGAACAAAGAGGAAAGAATACTTAATTCTTTGGATCTGCATAGGCAACTTCGCTACTGTCTTGACAGAACAAGAGCCTTGAGAAATTCTGACCAGCTTTTGTGACCTTTGCCCCTGGCTCTAAGGGAAAACAGCTTCAAAACAGACCATCTCAAAATGGATCTCCCACTGTATGTCTCTTTGTTGCAGCCATCATGGCGTTAAATCTCCTGAGGCTATCAGGTCACACTCCACTAGGGCTACTTCAACCTCTGCTGCCTTCTTGAAAGGGGCCCCTGCTAAGGAGATCCTGGAAGCTGCCACCTGGTCATCTGTGCATACCATCACCAAACACTACCACTTGGCAGCCTTTTCTAGATCCAGAGGAGGATTCACCACTGCAATCCTGCAGGGCATCCTCTCCTCTCCCTAATCTCCTTCCTCAGCTTTGGGAATCTTCCCACAAGTCAGGACTGAAAAAACACTTAACTATATTTAGAAAGTACAGTTTTGTACACTTACCATAAATAGTTTCATAGTTTAGTACTAGGCTATCTGCCCTGGGGCATTTGTAAGCCTAGCCATAGTGATGTGGCTTTCGCCACCCCATGAAATGGTACAAAAATGCAAAAAAATGCACAGAATAGATTTAGAATACTGTGCACAAAAATGCACAGAATAGATTTAGAATACTGTGCCTCTGTCAAGTAGTGACATAATGAAGGCCCCCTTATATAATAGAATTAGTTTACTGTGCCCCTGTCTAGCAGTGACACAGATGTGACCCCTGGGGTAAACTTACGATCTCCCATCCACTCATCAAGATTTCTCTTGAAGAGAGTCAGTGAGGAGCTCTGCCTAACATGAACTGGGATCTTGTTCCAAAGCATGGGAAGCCTCTGGGTTATGAATCTATCCCTCCAGCATGTCCTATTCATACTTGTGCCGAGATTTAAGTCTTTAGCTCTTGTGGTCTTGATGGATTTGGATTTTTTGAGGTGGAGCATGTCCATCAGATCCTGATTGGACATGGCCTTGTACGTCAGGCAGAGATCACCTCTGAGCAGGCGGTATGCTACTGAATAGAGCTGGAGTTTCTTTAGTCTGGCGGAATAAGACATATGTTGGAGACCCTTGATCCTCTTGGTGAGGTACTTTTGTGGTCTCTCCAGCTGTTGCAAATGCCGGGTGAGGTACATACCAAATGGGGCATTGTACTCAATCATGGGTCTAATGAGGGAGGAGTATAGGGGTACAATGACATCCTTGGATCTGGATGTGAATCCCTTCATGATGAGGTGTGCAAGGTAGAATGTTTTTCTAACCACTTTGGCAACGTGGGTGTCAAATGAGAGGTCGCTGTTGACTTGGGTCACTAGGTCTCTGATTACTTTTTCCGTACTCAGTGGGTTGCTGTCTATGTGATAATTTGTGGGTACTTTGTTTTTCCCAAAGGGGATGACTATACATTTTTTGGCATTTAGTTTAAGGCCGTGACTCTGGCACCAGTTGTCCGTTTCTGTGAGGCCTTTTTGTAGGATGTATGTGTCCGCTGGTGTATCGACTACGGCGCCTAGTTTGCAGTCATCTGCGAACTTTGTCAGCCACAACCCTCCCATGTTTGCTTTAACATCTGAGAAATAAATGCCGAACAAGAGGGGTCCCAAGACAGATCCCTGTGGGACACCACTTGTGACTGGCTTTGAGTCTGACATTGCTCCAGTGATTTTAACTTTATGGGTTCTGTCCTTTAGCCAGTTTGCAACCCATCTAGTGACATAAGGGTTTACGTTTAAGCTGGTGAGCTTATCTATGATGCCTGAGTGGGGTATTGTGTCGAAGGCCTTAGCCAAGTCCAGGTAGGCTGTATGGACTGCTTTGCCCTCATCAATGGCTCTAGTGACTGTTTCGAAAAAGTCTACCAGGTTCAAAAGGCAGGATCTGCCCTTTACAAAGCCAAACTGGGTGGGGTCAAGTGTCTGTAGGTCCCCTATGTCTCGTTTTATGTCTCGTTTTATGAGTTCCATAATGATTCTTTCCATAGCTTTGCAGACCAGGCTGGTTAAGCTTATGGGGCGGTAGTTCCCAGGGTCTGTAGAGGTACCCCCTTTGTGGAGTGGGACCACTGTTGCTGTACGCCAGTGTTCAGGTACATATCCTGTAGTAAGGCTAAGGTTAAATAGCATTATTATGTGCGGGTTTAGCTCCTCTTGGAGTTCACATAGCACGCAACCCGGGATACCATCAGGTCCCATTGATGCTGTGTTTTTAGCTTTGTTGAGGGCGGTTCTCACTTGGACATCTGAGATGACAGGGAGATTACATTCAGCTGGGATAAGTATTTCTTCTTTTGGGGGTGAGGGAGGGGAGAAATTTGCACTGAACCTGTCAGCCAGAATGTTGGCAATATCTGTGGGTTTAGTGTATTTTTTGTTGTTGTGAACTAACTCTGAGCATATCTGAGGGTTTCCGCCCAGGTTTCTAACATAGCTGAAGAAGGCTTTGTGGTTATCTTTAGTGTCCTTAGCGATTTTTCTCTCAAAGTTGGCCTTGGATGTTTTTATGAGAGAACGTAGTTTTCTGCTAATGTTGATCAGAGATGTCTTCCCTTTATGGGATTTTGCTCTGTCATGCAGTAGCTTCCTCCTTTTGCTATACAATTTGTTAATGGCTGAGGTCCACCAGACAGGACGCTTGCCTTTGGTGGAGAGGGACTTGGATTTATTTGGGATTGCATGATCCATGCATTCTTGGAGATGTCCATAGAAAGCATTTGTGAAGGATTCGGCATTGTGGGATGTGGTATCCACTGGCCCAGTGGGCTTAAAGGATACCATCTCAGTCTTAAGAAGAGTGAAGTCTGCTTTTGAGAAGTTTTTCACTGTGGTCTTTTGTGCTGGGGGTGGAGGTGGGATATGTATATCCAGGGTTATTAGTTTGTGGTCAGATCTCACTAGTGAGGGGTATACCTCCGGTGTGGAGCATTTTGTCCCCATGTTTGTGATGATCAGGTCTAGTATATTATCTCCCCTAGTGGGAGAGTTGACTAGTTGTTCCAGTGCATTTGAATTTATGAATTCCAGGAACCTTTGGGCTAGGGTGTTAGAGCTAGAATAATGTACCCAATCTATGTTTGGGTAGTTGAAGTCTCCCAGTATGATGGTATTTTGTGATACATTCATATCCTGCAATGTCTTCAGGAAGGCTGAGTGGGGTTCCTGAGATTGGGAGGGTGGTCTGTAACATGCTACCAGTTGTATAGCAGTTTTGCCTATGGTTAGGTGCACCTGTATGGTCTCTGATGCTTCTTGTGTTGCTACTAACCTGGAGGTGTGGGTGTCCTTGATGAATATGGACACTCCCCCTCCCTTTGTGATTCAGCCCGGGTTTTGGGGCTAAAAAGCATGATACGAGGTATAACCTGGTAGTGCTGGGGTGCGTTCGGGAGCCTTGAACCAGGTTTCAGTTACTGCACAGACGTCGATGTTCTCCATACTGAGGAGTGCATCGAGTGCCTGCATCTTGAGATTTAGACTTCTGGTGTTGAGCAGCATTACCCTTAGTTTTTTTCCATTTTTGTTTTCTAAGGAGGTGGGTTTGTCTTTTGAGCCTTGCCTAAAAAAGGCACTATGGGGGTGGCAAGAGCCTTGGCCAATATCCGGAAGCCCAGTGGTGACAGGTGCAAGCCGTCCCTTGCGAAGCAGCATGGCTTGTCCAACATGTCATCCCAGGCAGACAGACATTGGATCCCCTTAGAATGACACCAGTACTTGAGCCAATTATTGAAGCTGATCATCTTGTCTTTGTATTGTGGCATCATTCTTGGTGAGGGCAAGATGCTGCTCAGGGTCAGGATCATACCAGCCTGGGCTACATAATCAGAGAGCTCCTCTATGTCTCTTTTCATGTAGTCCAGGGAGGTACGTCTCAGGTCATTCACGCCAGCATGGACAATGATGGAGTCATGTTTGTACTTGCTTTGGAGTGACCTGAGTGCGTGTGTTATGTGGCGGATTCTAGCTCCCGATAGGCAGCTCACAGTCACCCTCTCCTTGTTCAGCCTGGTAAGCGGGACATCAGTGTGTCTGACTATAGAGTCACCTATTACTAGTGTATCAGGCATGGTGTTTGGCCTTAAGGGCTGTGATTGGTTGACACACTGATTTATTGAAGTATGTGTTGCATGTGTTTTGTTTTGAGGTGGTGGATTTTTGGATGTCTGCTTTGGGAGCCTCTGTTGTTTTGGTAAGTTTTTTATTAGAGCATCCGAGTATGTCTTTGTGTTTTTATGTGTTTGGTTTGCAGTTGTGTTAGGTCTATGTGGGACTGGGTTTGTTGTGTGTGTGGTTACCATCTCCTCCTGTCTGGTCATGCCAGCCCTGAGTTGAGAGAGTTCAGCCTCCAGTTTGGCTATATAGTTGCATCTCTCACATGTATTTGTGTTTGTTGGGAGGAGGAGAGGGTTGTCTGTGTACATGAGACAATTGTAGCATTGTCTCAAGAAACCCAGATTAACCAGTTGAACTGGAGAGGATGCCAGCAATCTACCACTCGACATGCTAGAACAGTATAAGGGAGTGTTGTGCCTTTAAGGGAAGTGGTTATTCACAGGGGTGGTAGGTGAAGGTAGTGCTTACTTAGTAGAGAAGTTTTGAGAACAAGTGTTAGGCTTATAATATAGCGAGTAGTCTGATTATACTAAGAGTAGAGCTTCCTTAAGGGAAAATTTGAAGAGCAGACTTGGCGGAGCCAGAAGAAGTTTAACCGGTGCTGCACTATGCGCACAATCGCGCAAAGCCGTGCAAACGCGGATTTTAAACAGGGAACTACAAAAGAGCTAGAAATGGTCCAAAACAACCAATTACTACAGCTCTTGTGCTGAGGTCACTTCCTACAGGGACAGGTAGGCTGCTCAAGGCTCCCCACTCCCACTGGTGAGCAAAGAAACTTCCTTCTATCCAAGTAAGGTAATGGACAACACAGGAACTACACCACAGCCCAGAATACAGCAATGCCTGTAAACTGGTCTAAACTAGTCGAGGAGAGGCGGGAAAACAAGGATTATTTTTTTGTTTTTTTGATAGAAACACACAGAAAATGCAGAAACAGTGATAAATCAGTTACACAGGCTAGCACATTTTAGTGGGCAGCCTCAACAGTTAAATTAAACAAACAAACTTTCGAGCAAATTTGACTAAAAAGTAACTTTAAGTGCAGATTTCAAAATAATGCAGCAAACAGCTAAAAAACAGTTTAAGCTTGTTAAGGGTAAGTTAGAGAAGCTATTCCAAGCAAGAAAACAGCAAAGATACTTAAATCCAGAAAGTAGTCACTTTTCTGAGTTCTCTGTAGCTAGGAGCACTCTGCAGGACCACGAGGAGCTTGTCTGATTAGTATAGCCAGAAAAAAATGCCCAGAGGCCTAGATGTTCGAATGTATTCACTGTTGCAGTCTTAGGTTCATAGGTAGGTACTAAGCCAGACTGATTTATAAGCCTAGCCAAAATGTGTTGGCTTTCGCCACCCCCGTAGATTAGTTCCCTGTGTCTCTGTCCAGCAGAGTCACTGAAGTGATCCCTGGGGTAAACTTTACATTTCCCATCCACTTGTCAAGGTTTCTCTTGAAGAGTGTTAGTGAAGACTTCTGCTTAATGTAGATTGGAATCTTGTTCCAAAGCATGGGAAGTCTTAGGGACAGGAATCTATCCCTCCAGCACGTCCTATTTATTGTTGTGGTGAGGTTAGATCCCTAGAACGTGTGGCTCGAGGGGATGTGGTTTTCTTTATGTGGAACATGTCCATCAATTCTGGGATGGACATGACCTTGTATGTCAGGCAGAGATCACCTCTGAGAAGGCGGTATGCAACTGAGTACAGCTGGAGTTTCTTCAGTCGAGCTGCATAGGGCATCTGTTTGAGGCCAGTGATCCTCTTGGTGAGGTACTTCTGTGGTCTTTCCAGCTGTAGCAGGTGTCTTGTAAGATGCATCCGAAATGGGGCTTTGTACTCTATGATGGGTCTGATGAGTGATGAGTAGAGGGGCACAATGACCTCTTTTGATCTAGATGCGAACCCTTTTGTGATTAGGTGGGCCACATAGAAGGATTTTCTAACCACTTTGGCAATGTGATTATCAAAGGAGAGATTATCATCTACTTGGGTCCCCAGATCCCTTATTACGTCTTCTGTATTTAGGGGACTACCACCTATGTGGTAGTTTGTAAGTACTTTGTTTTTTCCAAAGGGGATGACTATGCACTTTTTGGCATTTAGCTTGAGGCCATGATTTTGACACCAGGTATCCGTCTCAGTGAGACTCTTTTGGAGGATGTCTTTGTCAGCCGGAGAGTCAGTTATAGCCCCTAGTTTGCAGTTGTCTGTGAACTTGGTCAGCCATAAGTCCTCCTGTGCTTGCCTGTACCTCTGGGAAGTATATGTCGAACAGAAGGGGTCCTAGGATTGAGCCCTGGGGAATACCACTTGTAACCGGTTTAGAGTCGGGCCTAGCTCCCACAACTCTCACCATGTGGGTTCTGTCCTTGAGCCAGTTGGCAACCCATCTTGTGACATAGGGGCTTATGTTCAGGCTGGTGAGCTTGTCTGTAATACCAGAATGGGGAATGGTGTCAAAGGCCTTTGCGAGGTCTTGGTAGGTTGTGTGTACCACCTTTCCCTCGTCTATAGCCGTGGTAACTGTCATAAAGAAGTCCACCAGCTTTTGGAGGCATAATCTGCCCTTAACAAAGCCGAACTGGGTAGGGTCCAGTGTTTGGATGTTCCCAATGTCTCTGTTAATGAGTTCCATGATGATGCGCTCCATAGCCTTGTAGACCAAGCTAGTCAGACTTATAGGGCAATAGTTCCCGAGGTCTGTTGTGGCTCCACCTTTGTGGAGCGGAATAACAGTTGCTGTGTGCCACTCTATGGGTGCATAGCCTGTGGAGAGGCTGAGTTTGAACAGTGTGTTTAGGTGAGGGGTTAGTTCGTCTTTGAGCTTGTGTAGGACGCAGCCTGCGACACCATCCGGTCCCATTGATGCTGTGTTTTTGGCTTTGGAGAGGGGCTGTTTTAACCTGAGTGTCTGTGATTTCAGGGACTCTACATTCTTCTGGTATGGTTATGGGCCTTTTTGGGGGTGAAGTTTGCACTGAACTGGTCTGCCAGGATGTTGGCAATATTGGTCGGTTTAGTGTATTTTGTGCCATTCTGCACTAACTCCGAGCAGATCTGAGCATTGCCACTTAGATACTTGACATAGCTAAAGAATGCCTTGTGGTTATCTTTGGAGTCTTTGGCAATTTTTCTTTCGAAGCTAGCCTTGGATGATTTTTATGAGGGATCGTAGTTTCTTGCGGATACTGATCAGGGATGTCTTCCCTTCTTGGGATTTTGCCTTTTTCTGTACTAGTTTCCTCCTTCTGTTGTATAGCTTGTTTATGGTAGGAGTCCACCAGACTGGTTTCCTTTCCTTGGAGGAGTGAGTCTTGGTTTTGCTTGGGATAGCACGGTCATGCATTCTTGTAGGTGCCCGTAGAATGCATTAGTAAAGGATTTTGCAGCTTGGACAGCGTTATCCTTTAGCATGGGGGCTTTGAAACTTTCCACCTTGGTCTTCAGTAACGTGAAGTTTGCTTTTGAAAAGTTTTTCACGGTGGTTTCCTTGAAGGGGGGGGGGGGTAGGGGCAGAATGTGGATATCCAGACTGATTTGTTTATGGTCAGATCTAACCAGCAAGGGGTTGACCTCCGGTGTGGAACACCGGTCACCCATGTGGGTGATGACCAGGTCCATTATGTTGTCACCCCTGGTGGGAATGTTGACCAGTTTATCCAGGGTGTTTGAGTTTATAAATTCTAGGAAATGTTGGGCAAGGGAGTTTGTACTTGAGTAGTTCTCCCAGTTAATGTTTGGGTAATTGAAATCACCCAATATTAGGGTGTTTGGTAGGCCCTTTATGTTTCCCAGTGTTTCCAGAAACATGGAAAGGGGGTCCTGGGACATGGTGGGTGATCTGTAGCAAGCTACAATTTGAATTGCAGTTTTGCCCGTTGTTAGTTGCATATGGATGATCTCTGAAGCATCGTGCTGTGCCACTAACCTGGAGGTGTGGGTATCCTTGATTAATATGGATACACCCTCCCCCCGCCTTTTGTATTTCGGTCCGGGCTCTGTGGCCGAAATGTATGGTATGAGTTGTAGCCTGGTAGTGCTGGGGTGCTGTCTGGAGCCTTAAACCAGGTTTCTGTTAATGCACATATATCGATTTCCTCTATACTGAGGAGTGCCTCGATTGCATGCATTTTGAGGTTTAGACGTCTGGCATTGAGTAGCATTACCCTCAGTTTTTTGTTACTTGAGCTATTCCCTCACTCCTTCCCCCTTAACATACAAGGTAATATACTCATAACCTCTTTTCTGTCCAAGGGAACCCCCCTTGACCTGTCTTCCTGTAAGGGTTCTCTTCCTCTGTACCCTACTGCTCACTTGGGGCTCCTACCTGTGAGAGGACAAGAAAAAATGATTTCATGACATAAGCTGGCTCCCTATAAGCACAAGCATACTGACATCTGTTAGGTTGTCTGCCAGCCTTAGGAGGAAGAAAGGATTTTCTCTGGTAGTTGGGCCGGCAATGGGCATTCACGGCAGGAAATCTTACATGTCAGGACTGCAGCAGTGAATATACTCAAATATCTACATTTATGGTAAGTGCACACAACTGTACTTTCTTAATAAAGTTGTGTTTTTTTCCTTTTTGTTCATACCTGTAAAACCATTCATATTCCAAGGTAATACGGAAGGTGTCACCATTATGGTAAGAAGTCAATATTCCCATCTGTTTTATATAGCAGCTTTTTTACATGTCTAATTCTAGCTTTTGTGATATGTGGTGTTATTAATATTGGCAGGTTAATCCTTAATACGGTTTTTGTTCTTATCAGATTGGAACGTATGCCACGTTTTAATACAAACCCTCAGACAACCCCCCCCCCTATAACCTATTAACTTAATACAAATAGACATAACTGTACATCTTTAAAGAATGAAGATTAATGCTCTTAATAGGAACATTTGTGCCAAGTAGACAGCTACTAACACAGTCCCTAGTTAACCTGAAATTGAGGTCATCCATGCTAAGATGCATGTTATTGCCTGTGCTTCTACTTGTACTAATTGGTGTCTTTTCAGTTTTAATCTTTAATGTTATGTAGTCCTATCTCGCCGTAATTCTTGCTGGATGGGTTCAGAGCCGATATTCGGCTCCGACTTGGCCGATAGTAAAGCTCGAGAGCTTTTACTGGCTGGAGGCTAGCCCCTATCCCATGGTGCCTCACGGCAATTCCCCAGATCTCGTTAGCCGTGAAAGCTTCGAGGTTGTGACTTACTGGCTCGTTGGCCAAGTAAAACAATTTTTTACTATATTTAGTCCTTTTCTACCTTTTTTCTATCTGATATATATATTGATAGTTTTTCTTTCTTGTGTGACTGTTTTTGAAAGTTTTCAACCCCTATTCCCCCCTTAGGACTGTACGGCCCATTTAAGTTAGAGGGCCATAGTGCCTTTTTATGTTAGAGGGCCTTTCCTCCCTGTGTGTGTGAGACTGTTACAAAAAAAAAAAAACTTTTCTTCTCTTTAAAACAAGAAATATGCCAAGCGTGTAAATCATTCACAGGGCAAACCACGACTTAGTCAAACTCCGTCAAAGGCAGTACACAAATATATTATACGTATAAAAGTAGTAAATGAACGTAATGCACAAACGTAATAAATAAATGAGTTTATTGAACAGCGAGCGCTTTCACCATACTGGCTTCTTCAAGCTTTACGTAACGCAAAAAAACACAGATATTTAAATACTGCTGCAGGTCTAATGATTGGTTTGCATCAATGTTGACATCATCACATATCAAACTCAAGACAAAAATAGAATATAAACATTTAACAGTAGAATATACAACTCAAATAGATAGACATTAGGTATATATAAAAAACTCAACATTAAAAAGCATAAAACACTGAAATTCATGAAACAAGCACAAAGGCCTAGACTACATACATTGCGTATGTCTTCCCAAGAGGGATTGCTAACAATCACTACCTCCTAGGAAACAAACTCATAAAAATGCAATTGCAAATTATGCCATCGTAAATGGTGTAAAGTGCATGAAATGTAAAACCACACGAAACAAAAACACACAGAACTATAAAATATCAGGGTTTCAACACTTTAAGCCTTCTGTTCCTTAGAACCTGCTTTAGGTGCACCTTATCATTCAAGCCCGGTGGCTTGTCAGCCCTACATCTCACTATCCACTTGAGTTCACATTCCTCAATAAAATTATTGAAATCACCTCCCCTCATACTAGCATTAAGTACCTGTAAGGCGGAGAACTTAACTGTGTGCTGAGGTCCTGCAGTCATATTATGTTTAGCCAGGGCATTAACTTCATGACCAACACGAATATGATAAACATGCTCGCGAATTCTCTCACGCAGTCTCCTAGTAGTCTTGCCTATATAAAATGCCTGGCATAATACACACCTTGCAAGATAAATAACAGACTGCGTTTGGCAATTGGCAACTGCTTTGAGTAGGAACTCTCGATGTAGAGAAGGATGTAAAAACTAGTCTTTCATCTATAAACACACACTGTTTGCATCTTCTACATGGGGTCGTACCTGTTACTAAACTTTCAATCTCACCATTGGCTTCTTTCAAAGCAAAAGACCTATGGCATAACAATTGTTTTATATTTTTTCTGTTCTTAAAAAAGAACCTTGGGCTCTCTCCAACTATTCCTTTAATATTATCATCCAGGAGGAGTGTACCCCAGTGTCGTCGTACCAACTTTTTAATAGATGGTGTGTCTAAAGTAAAAAACATAGGTACCTTAAGACAACTGCGTGAGAGAATTCGCGAGCATGTTTATCATATTCACGTTGGTCATGAAGTTAATGCCCTGGCTAAACATAATATGACTGCAGGACCTCAGCACACATTTAAGTTCTCAGCCTTACAGGTACTTAATGCCAGTATGAGGGGAGGTGATTTCAATAATTTTATTGAGGAATGTGAACTCAAGTGGATAGTGAGATGTAGGGCTGACAAGCCACCGGGCTTGAATGATAAGGTGCACCTAAAGCCGGTTGTTAGGAACAGAAGGCTTAAAGTGTTGAAACCCTGATATTTTATAGTTCTATGTGTTTTTGTTTCGTGTGGTTTTACATTTCATGCACTTTACACCATTTACGATGGCATAATTTGCAATTGCATTTTATGAGTTTGTTTCTTAGGAGGTAGTGATTGTTAGCAATCCCTCTTGGGAAGACATACGCAATGTATGTAGTCTAGGCCTTTGTGCTTGTTTTATGAATTTCAGTGTTTTATGCTTTTTAATGTTGAGTTTTTTATATATACCTAATGTCTATCTATGAGTTGTATATTCTACTGTTAAATGTTTATATTCTATTTTTGTCTTGAGTTTGATATGTGATGATGTCAACATTGATGCAAACCAATCGTTAGACCTGCAGCAGTATTTAAATATCTGTGTTTTTTTGGGTTATGTAAAGCTTGAAGAAGCCAGTATGGTGAAAGCGCTCGCTGTTCAATAAACTCATTTATTTATTACGTTCGTGCATTACATTCGTTTACTACTTTTATACGTATAATATATTTGTGTACTGCCTTTGGCGGAGTTTGACTAAGTCGTGGTTTGCCCTGTGAATGATTTACACGCTTGGCGTATTTCTTGTTTTATTTACCTCACCGTTCACATGAGCATTTACTCTCTGGTTGTGCTTTTTTGCCTTTCTTCTCTTTAAACCTTTATTGTTGTAATACTGTTATTTTCCTTTGTCTTAGTGTTTAAGAATGTCTAAAGATAAGGATCATCGCCCTTTGGGGTTCAAAAAATGTGACAGGTGTGTGCAGAAAATATCTCTTACAGACAGCCACACCAGTTGTGTATATTGTCTTGGTGAAGCCAATTTACAGGAACCCTGCACCTTCTGTCACACTTTTAGTACAAGAGTGTTGAACGAAAGGAAGAGAAAACTCATTGACAGGGGTCTCATGACCAGTTCCTTCCAGGAACAACTGGAAATTGGTCAGGCAGTTCCAAAATCTTCAGAGAGAAAATCATCGGCCCCGACTTTGGAGCCGACCAAAAAGTCTAAAGCTTCGGAAGCAAGGAGTTCTGGTTCTGACTCTGCTTCATCTTCGGTGCAGTCGATTTCATCGGTTCTGAGACAGTCTTCGGTACAGAAGATTTTGCCTGACATCGAGACTTTATCTCCTACTTTGAGATCTCCTATTTTGGAAAGGAGGAGGTCTCATTCAGTCTCCTCCAGATCCTCCAGGACCCTATCAGATGAGGACATCGAGAGGCTGGTGAAGAGGTTGCTTTCGGATCCAGCTCTGGCTAGAAAATTGACCCCTCCAGACCCAAAGGTCTCAGGGCCGCCCCCCTTACCGATCACTTTTCCTCCTCCGACTGCTTCGCTCTTGGAGTCTATTACGTCAGGTTCCTCTGTCTTCGACCCTTCGTCTCCGGGGATTCAACCTGTTTCCTCAAAGCCAATTACTCTAGCCTCATTGGCTCACTCTGGAGCCGAGGGTTCTGGGAGCCGACGCTCTTGTGCCAACTCCGAGGGGGACGGTCACCCTGGGTTCTCGTCGGAACTGACCCTCCCTCTTGGAGCTTTGGCTCAACTCAGCTCGGCTCCCACTTCTGCTTCGGAGCCGTTCCCTCTTGCTAGGAGTCGACCATCCACTCCCTCGGAGCGTGGAGGAGGCTTTCGAAGCTATAGAGAAGGCTTTATCCTCTGCCAAAGCCATTCCTTTGGAACCTGTGTCCCACCAGCAGCAGGCAGCAACCTCTTCCCCCCTGCCCACCCCCACAGCGTAGGGAACCAGAGGCCCAAGTAGCTCCCATTGGAGTTGCCCCCTATTCTGAGACCTCCGCAGATTATCCCACTGGAGAGCTCTCTTGGAAGAGGCTGTGTAAGAGGAAACATGTTGACTCCCCTGAGTCTGTCACATCAGACACTGATTTAGAGGAATCAGAAGGGTCCCCTAGATCCCCCTCTTTGGATGTCTCCTTTTCTGACATCCTAGAAATCATTAGACAGAGGGGTGATTGGAAGACCTCTAACCCTACTGAGGATGAATCGGTGTATCTTGAGGCCTTTGGCTCCCGACCTTCCTCCTCCTGGATGACACCGCCTTATGATCAACTTTTTGGGGTCATATCGCGGAAAGCATGGACCTCTCCAGATTCAGTGGAAGCCGTCCTGAGGCGGCCAAACAAATTTATGACAGCACCTGAGGACAAGTCTTTCCTTAGTAAGGGAGTTCCATTTGATGCTATCACCAAGAAGGAATTATCTGAGACGTCTTTTAATATCCATCCTCCTAACAAGGAGTCCAGGATGATGGATAGGTACGGGAAGCTTACTTTTTTTTCAGCGGCATTTACATTAAGATTGCTGAATTACCTGACTCATTTTACTCGTCTTTACAGGGATCTCCTAAAAGAGTTAGGAGATACTCTCCAGGGTTCAGTAGCTCTGGATTCCATGGGCAAGGTTTCTGTGCAGCTCTCCACCCTTACTTCCATAGCTAACTCCTCCATGAGGCTGATCTCGTATGCGGCAGATGGAGCGAGCAGGGCAGCCGCAGCAGGAATATCCCTCAGGAGACATTCGTGGATGCGTCTTTGTAATTTTATGGAATCCTTCAAATCTTCCTTCACTAATGTTCCGTTTGATGGTTCTTCTCTTTTTGTACCCCAAGTGAAAGAGACTTTGACTAGGTGTGAGCAGGAAGGAAAAACCTTATCTGCCGTTGGAGTCTGTTTCTCTCTCCTGTCCAGACCTTATCCCAAGGGTAATACTGGAGGGAAAATGTGGTTCAGCAAATCCCAAAAAGGTTTTCCTGAGGCGCAAGGTTAACCCTCCCCCAGGGACAGAGGGGGAGGATATAATGGAAGATGCCACCCTCGCGGCAGAAGAGGTCTGCAACATCAGGGAGACAGAGAAGCTTTCTCTGATCGTCCCTTCCATCGACCCTGAGAGGTTGCCCGACTGTCCGTCTCTGGAGGCAGTCGGGGGTCATATATCACTGTACCCAAGCGCCTGGCTAACTATCACTCAAGATCGTTGGGTACACACAGTATCCAGAGGTTACCTGATTCCCTTTATTTCTGAACCTCCAACAAACCGGTCTCTTCCAGACGTATCACCCATCCAACTAGACCATGCAACATCACGTTGCTGCAAAAAAGAGTCATCCAAGAAGTCCCTGCAGAGCAAGTAGGATCTGGAACTTACTCTCGATTCATTTTAGTTCCAAAAAAGACAGGGGACTGGAGATCAATTCTAGATCTCAGCAGGCTCAACAGGCATGTAAGAAAATTGAAATTCCGAATGGTCACTCTGCAGTCGATATTTCCCTTTATCGGGAAAGACAACTGGATGTGCTCATTCGATCTCCAGGATGCGTACTACCACATCAAAATGGACAGGTGCTCCAGGAGACACGCTTCCGGCTGGGAGCCAGTCATTTTCAGTTCAGAACACTGCCCTTTGGCCTCACTACAGCCCCACAGAGTGTTTACCAAATGCATGGCAGTAGTAACGGCTCACCTGAGACATCAAGGATTCCAGGTGTTTCTGTACATAGACTGGCTCCTCACTGCTACCACCAAGCGTCAACTCATAAGGACCAGGGAAGAGACTCTATCCTTGTGCGCCAGCCTAGGCATCACTTTCAACTTTCAAAAGTCAGTCTCATCTCCCTCGCAGCATGTTGTATATCTAGGCTCAGAAATAGACACAACCACCATGTCAGTAAAGCTAACACAGGAAAGAGTGGATTCTCTACACAGTCAGGTCAGATCCTTACTAAACAAACAGAGTCCAGGCCAGAATAGTCCTTCAAGTCCTAGGGACTATGGCTTCCGCCATACATATGAGGATTCTCCAATGGATGCTATTTGCACAATGGTCGATGCAAGACCTTCCATTGTCTCACCAGATATTAATAACAAATGCATGCAAAATTATCTGACATGGTGGTTACACATGAAACAACTTGTCCTAGGTCGTCCACTTGTTCCTCCCCAAGAAAAAGCAGTTTTGACCATGGACACTTCCCAGATGGGGGGGGGGCATTATCTGGGAATGACAGTCCAAGGTACTTGGCAGAACCACGAGAACCACGTACACGTCAATGTTCTGGAGATGAGAGCGGTGCTATATGCGTTGCAAGCACTTCACAACTCCCCTTCCACCGGGACAATTGCGATTCAGTCAGATAACATGTCTGTTGTGTGGTACATAAACAAACAGGAGGGAACCAAGTCTTACCCGCTTTGCAGAGAGGCCTTAAGAGTTTGGAGATGGGCGATGGATACTCAACACTTCCTGATAGCAACACATATCCCAAGGAAATCCAACGTAATAGCGGACAAACTCAGCCGAGCAATTCTGATGCCAAACGAGTGGTCCCTGAATCCAATGGTTGCGAAAGAGATCTTCCACAAATGGGGCCAGCCTTGCTGCGATCTTTTTGCCACTCACCTGAACACCAAATGCAGCAGCTACTTTGCCCTCATTCCCCATCTGGGGATGTCACCCAGGGATGCTTCAGTTCTTGATTGGCCCCCAGGACTTCTTTATGCCTTTCCTCCTTTTCCACTCATTCCCAAAGTAATACAGATAACAAGACAGTTGAGGAGTTCCTTGATCTTCAGTGCTCCTTACTGGCCTCGACAAGTTTGGTTTCCTTTCCTGTGGCCTTACCTCTTGGAGGAACCATGGATTCTGGACCCATCTCCAGAGCTCCTGATTCATCAGTCTGGACAGTTCCTTCCCTCCATTCACACCCTCAAATTTACAGCATGGCTGCTCCAATTCCATGAATAGCCAGGTGTATTCCCTTATCCCCAGCGGTCAAACACATCCTAATTTCATCTCATAAACCTTCCACTCAGAAACTATATTCTGTCAAATGGCAAAGGTTTTCCCTTTGGGCTACAAATCGGGGCTTAGATCCATATACTGCTCCTTTAGAATCCATTTTATCCTTCCTAACAACAGTTTTTCATGAAGGAGCGACAGCCGCTACAGTTAGAGTTCAATTAGCTGCCATTTACAATTTCCATTTTGACTTCATGGGAAATCCAGTCATGCAGCACTCCTTGTGTAAAACTTTCTTAAAAGGATTTCTTCTTAGGCCTCCAATCACACAACTATTAGAACCCTGGGACTTAAACTTAGTCCTCTCATCTTTGATATCTGCACCCTTTGAGCCATCCTCGTTGTCAGACTTAAAATTATTATCATGGAAAACAGTTTCAGAACTACAAGCTCTAACTATTTGACCTCCTTACATTATCTTTCACAAGGGTAGAGTCTCTCTCAGGAGAAACCCTTCCTTTCTTCCTAAGGTATGCTCAGAACACAACCTGACTACTACCATTGAGCTATGTGTGTTTTTTTCCAAACTACTCTAATAAATCAGAGTATAGACTACACCAGCTAGATGTCCACAGGATACCCAGGTTTTATATACACAGGACTGAAGAATTCAGGAAATCTGATCAACTTTTTGTTTCCTTTTCTGACAAAAGGAAAGGCTTGCCTGTTCCTAAAATTACTCTTTCGAAATGGCTTTCGGATTGCATATCCTTTGCTTATCAACAAGCTGGTAGACAATTACCTGTAAAAGCTAAAGGTCATTCTACTAGAGCTGTAGCTACTTCATGTGCTTTTAGATCTAGGCTCCCAATTGATACTATTTATGCAGCAGCTACTTGGGCAAGACCACATACTTTTGTCACTCATTACAAATTGGATTTGGCCTCCTGGGACAGGTCATCCTTTGGGTCCACTGTGCTGAAGAGTCTCTTTGCTTGAGCCATCCGGGATAAAGGTGCTAGGGACGCTGACCCATCCAGCAAGAATTACGGCGAAATAGGACTACATAACATAAAGAAGTTATGTACTTACCATAACGTTCCATGTTTGTAGTCCATCTCGCCTATATTCTTGCGTCCCTCCAACCCCCTTCCTGTTTCTGGTGGATCTGGTGGACCCCCTTTTTGGTGTTGCCTGACGTTTTTTATGGTTCACCTGGAATGGATTATTTTTCTAATCCTTTGCTGTATTTATACAGCTTCTTTCATATTCTTTCCTGATAGGTATTTATTGCTTTCTTGCAAACTAGATTTGGGGAATTGCTGTGAGGCACCATGGGATAAGGGGCTAGCCTCGAGCCAGTAAAAGCTCTCAAGCTTTAGTATCGGCCGAGTTGGAGCAGAATATCTGCTCTGAACCCATCCAGCAAGAATATAGGTGAAATGGACTACAAACATGGAACGTTATGATAAGTACATAACTTCTTTTTAACCTCCCTCAGATGTGAAAAGTACTTGCCTACTTTCAGAAATC
Organism: Protopterus annectens; assembly: GCF_019279795.1. Classification (NCBI taxonomy): domain Eukaryota; kingdom Metazoa; phylum Chordata; order Ceratodontiformes; family Protopteridae; genus Protopterus; species Protopterus annectens. Next base: position 693,183,498 of record NC_056727.1, read on the forward strand.
ATTAACTTTTAGCCTTGAAGAAACTAGTGTTCTGTCTTTTACTGCCCTGTTATCAGCTTGCTTCCATGGAAAAATAAGAGAAAAAAAAATAAAATGCACTCCTCTGTTGCAGCCTGAAGGACAAGCTGAAGCATTTATTGCTAAAGGAAAACTTCATTATGTTCAGTGTTCTCATATTTACTTGTTGTTTCCACTTAAAATTTATTACTAGATTAAGCCAAGTGTCTTAATTCATTCACCTATGCAAAACCAAGAGAAAACATATCATCTCTACATATATTATGGCATGGTGTACTTTTACACCCTATCTACCACATCAGCAATCCAAGATTGCACCCTGTTAACTTAAACATGCTCTTGTCTAGCTTTTTTCCCCTCTTTTTACACTGTAATGTATACATTTCTTAATACCAAAAAATAAAGAGAAGAGAAAGAAAAAAGGCATTGGTTTACTTTAATAAAAACTAAAAATACTTCACTATAAAATACTATTAAAAATATTTGCTTGCATTTAAGTTCCTCACAAGTTTAGCAAAGTCACAAAAGTCCACTTTTTCCACTTCTTCTTATACAGCCGTATTTCACAAATGTCATTGATGCTTTGCAGTTTCACATTTATTCACCAATTTCCATGCTGCTGGTCTGCTTCCTGTTCATCTCCATCTCCCAGTTTCAGATTCTGGTTCAATTCCATGGTGGTTCCAGTTTTCCTGGTTAACGTTTTTGTTTTTCTCTGTGTCTCAAGCATTTTCCTTTGGAACATTAGAAAAGGTTTCATTAGCAAAGTCTCTTCATGTGCTTTTATTATCTGAAGAATGAGAAGCAGATTTCAAATCTTTTTGGGATACAAAATTAATGAAGGTAAAACAAAGGCTATAGAGGTAAATTATGTATTCACACATTAATTGGTTCAGCAATCTTCATATTTATGAGGACATGAATGTGTATGTAAAATGAAGTATTTAGGAGTATGGACTAAAATGATTCTGGTGTGGCAGGTAAGGATATGTGGGAAGAGACTAATCAAAAGGTGATACAAAAACTGAAAAAAATTTGAAGCTCTGTTATATGGATAGTAAGATTCAAGCAGTTAATATGTTTTTAGTCCCTTTAATCTTATACACAGGTCATGCATACTTTTATCAACCAGAGGAGGAGTTGTGCATAGTAATTAATAAAGAGCTGAAGGATTTTATCTGGGAGGGGAAGACTGCAAGAGTCAAGTGGGATAAGTTGATTTTTCCAGTAGAATCAGTCTGTTCCTTCCAGCTTGTGTGGTACAGCTGAAAATCTCAGGTTTTCCCTATGTGCTCTCTCTCCTCTAATTCTTTTATTTTTTTGAAACATCTCTTCTTGAGCAGTCTCATATTCAGCCAGCCTTTTCTTCATTTCAGTCTGTGATTTTTGCAGTTTTATCACCTCGTCTAAATGCCTGCGTAAAGCTTCTTCCAGTTTTTACAGCCTTTTGTTATCTGAGTTGATATACTCCATCAGTGTTACTGGAAGTTATGTTTGGAGCTTGCACTGGCTTTTGCTGACAGCTGCAGTACTTTTTCCAGTCAGTGTTTTTCCTTACCTTTTGTAGCTGATTTTCCTTCAGGTCCTCTGTATTTCTTTTTCCCCTTTGCATCCAGCCAATGCAATTACTAGCCAGTTACAGCAATTTACCCAGAAACACACAAGTTCACTAACATTCTCTACTGAGCTTCTGTTTTCACACTGGGAGAGCTAGAATTGAGTTGTTACTCAATGTACAGCCATCTTGGAAGGCCAAGGAATCAAGGTATTGTGAGCAAATAACTAGATAAGAAAAGGCAATAGAAAGGAAAGATGCCAAAAATTTATTAGGACTGCAGGTTATATATTGCCTTCCCTGTCAAGGATTAATATCAGAGTTTAGGCAAAGAGAAAGAAAAAGGGGGGTCCCAAATGAAAGACCACGACTGAGCGTTTTTAATAGAATGTAGAACAGAAGCTGCTGTTAAAAAGGAATAATTAGAGCATATGAAATAATGAATGATAACTATAAGAATCAGTCAGAGAAGGTTAGAAAGGATTGGGAAGAGAGAGTGGATAAGCAATACACAAAGAAACAATGGGGAATATATGCATGTTTCCCAAATATGCAACAAAATCTGGAAGATTTAGGATTTCTTATTGGAAATGTTTACATAGATATTTGTATACCCTAAGTAGACTCCAGAGAATTTTTCCTCAGGTCGACAGCAAATGTAGGAAGTGTGATGGGGAAGAAATAGGTAAATGGGAACACAATTTCTGAGAGTTTAATGAGTTGTCAGACTTTAAGATTCCCTGCAGACAACTCTATTAGAGGTACTGGATGAGCAAATTGGTGTAACTAGGGAAATTATTTTTCTGAGTTATGATGCAGACTCAGAATTGCCTAAACATAGTAAGACCTTGCAAAGTCTAGTTATGGTGACTGCCAAAAAAGCAATTACTAGAAAATGGAAATTAAAGTTTAAACCAATTGTACTAGAAGTTGTGAATATAGTAAAAGAGATAAAACAACTGGAATTGGGATCTTTAAAAAAGGATAGGAGTAAATTACATAGGAAAAAATGGGAATTGTGGGAACAATAGATACAGGGGAGGAATGAGGTTTAAAAGAAAGCAGGATTTGAATGAGCTATGCAGTGTTTGACTGACAATGATTGGGTAGATTATAAGTGATGTATAATGTTTGCAACTAAAGATGTTATGTGGTCCTATCTCGCCTACATTCTTTATTCACGGGTTCGGAGCTGAGAATCGGCTCCGACTCGGCCAACTATTTCTCTAGCACGAAGTCTCTAATTGGTTGGGCTAACCCGGTATCCCAAGATGCACCTCGCCCTAGCCCCAGATCTTGTTTGCCGCTCGTAGAATTAGGACGTGGTCTTGCTTGGCTGTGGCTATGTACCCTTTCAAATGCTTTTCTAAGTATTTTAGCAGTCTGTTGTCTTGTAAAAGCTATTTTAATAGCTAGTCTTCTCTTTTGACAAGTTTCATTGTGAGCGTTTGTGAGTAGTGTGTTTTTTTGTGGTATCCCTCTGTTTCGCGGGCTAGGCCCGTTTAAGTTAAGAGGACCTAGTCCTTTCCAGTGTTGTTCCCTTGTGTAATTCTGTGCTGGATTTGCTATTGTCTGTAGTTAGTTTCCCTCCAAAGAAACGTTTAATTTAGAGTTTCCTTGGCCGTTACTGTTTTGGTTTTTCCCGCCTTCCTCTTGTGTCTGTCGCTGTCGGTTGAGAGTGTGCGGTTGTTTACCATGTCTAAAGAGCAGAAAGAACATAAACCCTCCGGGTTTAAGAAGTGTAGCAAATGTGGCTACAAAATGTCCATTACAGATGGGCATTCCATCTGTGTTTATTGTCTTGGTGCTATTCACCTGCAAGAGTCCTGCAGTTTTTGCCATGTTTTTAGCCCTAGGGTACTGCAGGAAAGAAAAAATAAGCTGATTTTGAAGGGCCTGATTAAACCCTCCTTTGAGGAGGCCTTAGATTCTTCTTCTTCTTCTTCTAGTGCTAAGTCTAAGCCTTCTAAGGCCAAGAAAAGATCTCCGGCTCCGTCTGCCTCTTCAGAGCCGCCAGAGAAGGTTTCAAAAGTGGTTACTGTCTCCTCGGCTCCATTGTCCTCGGGACCGCAGGAGAAAGTTTCGATAATGGATACTTCCTCCTCGGATCCATTGTCCTCGGGGCCACAGGAGAAGGTTTTGAAAATGCATACTACCTCCTCGGCTCCATTGTCCTTGGAGCCACAGGAGGTATCTGTTGTACTGGAGTCGACCTCGGCTCTGATATTATTGGAGCATATTTGGAGCCGGTCACCCAGTGTCGGGCATGAGTCTCCAGGTAGGAGATCCCAATCTCCTTCTATTTCTTCCAAATCCTTTAGGCTGTCTGATTTGGATGTGGATAGTGTGGGCCAGAGGCTCCTGCAGTCGCCGGTGTTAGCAAAATTGTTTTCGGCTCCGACCCAGTCGGCTCCGGAGCCAGTCCCTATCCTGATACCGATGATTCCTCCTCCGAGCACCCATGTGTTGTCGGAGCCGGAGTGCTCCGCGCCGAGTGATGTTCTTGTGTCGGCTCCGATACCCCATGTGAGTTTATCGGAGCCGGCGTCGGCTGCAGCCATGTCGGTTCCGTCCTCTGGTTTCAGTACTCGGGTTTCCTCAGTTGGACCCGAGGGGGATACCTCGGGACTCCTGTCAGTTCCGAGCCTCCCTCTCGGTGCATCGGCTCGGGGAATCTCAACTCCGGTCGTGGTCTCGGAGACGGGTCGGTCCTCGGATTCGGGGGGGACCTGCCTTCGAGGCCATGAGGAGCGCACTGACCAGATCGTCATTTACATCACCTGGATCGGTCACTCCATCCCCCTACACCCTGGCTAGAGCCTCTGACGCCCCCTACCCGTGGATGGCGAAGCCCGAAGGTCTGGGGATACCCCCTTGAGCGGTCCCCCTACTTTTTGAGGGCCCCTCAGAGTCGGTGCCTGAGGAGCCCCCTAGAAAGAAGTTATGCAAGAGGAAGCACATAGACTCCCAGGATGAGTCCCTCACTTCCGATACCGACCTCGAGGAGTCAGAGGGGTCCCCCAAGTCGTCCTCCGATGACGTCTCTTTCTCCGACATCCTGGAGACTTTGAGGCAGAGAGGCGACTGGCCTTCCAAGACCCCCTCTGAGGAGGAGTCGGTATTCCTCAAGGCCTTCGGAGCTCAACCCTCCGCCTCCTGGGTGTCTCCAGCCTTCGAACTCCTGGATTTGATTTGTCGAAGGGTGTGGGAGAACCCTGATTCCGTGGAACTGGTACCCAGACATCCAAATAAGTTCCTTTCTGCTCCTCCGGGGAAAGAGTTCCTGACCAAAGGGGTTTCGGTAGATGCCTTGGTGGTGGAGGCAGCTACTCAGCAGGAAGTTGCAGAGGCTTCTTCTTCCACCCATCCTCCTAACAAGGAGTCCAGGAGTATGGACCGGTACGGGAAGCATACCCTGTCTTCGGCGATCTTTACCTTGCTGTCTCTGAATTACCTTTGCCATTTCACTCGGCTCCAAAGAGATCTCCTTAAGGAGTTAGGCGATACTCTGACAGGTAACATGCCTGAGGCGGTAGCGCAGACTGTTAACGCCCAGTTGTCTACCCTTGGTTCCATTGTCAACTCGTCCATAAGGCTCATATGTTATGCAGCCAAAGGGGCGAGTAGGGCAGCTAGCTCAGGTGTAGCTCTCAGAAGGCAAGCCTGGATGCGCCTGTGTCATTTCGCGGAGGCCTTTAAGTCTTCCTTCACTGACGCCCCCTTTGATGGGTCCTCTCTCTTCGGGACCAAAGTGAAAGTCACCCTCACCAGATGCGAACAGGAGGGAAAGACCCTATCTGCCGTAGGGTCCCGTTTCTCTCTCCCTTCTAGGCCTTACCCCAAGGCTCAGAGAGGAGGGAAAATGTGGTTCAAGAAGTCTCAGAGGTCCTTCCCTGCAGCTCAAGGTGAGTCCCTCTCCAGAGGCAGAGGAGAGGGAAATTATTCTGGAAGACGCCGTCCTAGAGGCAGAGGAGACCCCCGCAACTCGGGAGACCACGATTCCTTTCGTGGATCTTCCTTTCAGCGTTCCTGAGGTGTTGCTCGACTGTGCTGTTCCGGAGCCAGTCGGGGGCTGAATTTCGTTGCACCCGTAAGCCTGGGAAAGCATCACCCAGGATCGTTGGGTGCTTCGAATAGTTACCGGAGGTTACACAATCCCCCTTTTTTATCAACACCCCCCCCCCTCTAGTCAGAAGAATCCCGGACATCTTACCCAGTCAACGGGATCAAGCAGCACTAGAAGTTGCAAAGCTGCTAGAAAAAGGAGTCATCCAACCAGTCCCCTCAGACCATATCGGATCAGGAACTTACTCCAGACTCTTTTTGGTGCCGAAAAGAACAGGGGACCTGAGACCCATTCTGGATCTCAGTCGACTGAATCACTATGTTCTGAAGTCCAAGTTCCAAATGGTCATGCTTCAGTCCATTTTTCCATTGCTGGAAAAAGGAGTATGGATGTGCTCCATCGATCTCAAGGATGCTTACTACCACATCAAAATGGACAAGGCATCCAGGAGTCATGCTTCTGGCTAGGAGCCATTCACTTCCAGTTTCGTGCCCTGCCCTTTGGTCTCACCACAGCCCCCAGGATGTTTACCAAGTGTTTGGCAGTGGTGACAGCTCACCTGAGACGTCAGGGATTCCAGGTGTTTCTGTATCTGGACGACTAGCTTCTCACCGCTCCCACCAGACATCTCCTTATTCAAGCCAGGGAGACTACCATTGCACTTTGTCAACAACTAGGAATTACTTTTAACTGGTAAAAGTCTGCCTTGCTGCCCTCACAGCGTATTGTTTTTATAGGCGCAGAGCTAGACTCTTTTCAAATGCGGGCCTTTCTGCCACAAGAGAGAATAAGAGTGCTGCAGTCTCAGATCCACGCACTGTTGCCCCTCAAAAGAGTTCAAGCCAGGTTAGTTCTCCAGCTTTTGGGTTCCATGGCCACCACCATCATGCTGGGGCCTCTGGCCAGGTTATACATGCGGATCCTACAATGGCTCCTTTCGGTCCAATGGTCGTTTCAGAAACTTTCTCTTTCCCACTTAATACTTCTCACGGAACGGTGCAAACAGGACCTCCGCTGGTGGCTACGTTCCACCAATCTGGACAAAGGGAGGAGCTTGATTCCTATGTCTCCAGTGGCCACGGTGACCACGGATGCCTCCCAGATGGGGTGGGGGGCATTATCTTGGCAGGACGGTCCAAGGCACGTGGCAAGATCATGAGGTACACCTGCACATCAATGTTCTGGAGATGAGAGTGGTGTTTCTAGTGTTGCGAGCACTCCAAAACTCTCTTCCTCTGGGAATGATTGCAATTCACTCAGACAGCATGTCCGTGGTGTGGTACCTGAACAAGCAGGGGAGAACCAAGTCTTATCCCCTCTGCAGAGAGGCCATGCGAGTGTGGCATTGGGCAGTATCTTCCCAACGGTTTTTAGTGGCAACGCACATTCCGGGAAAGTCCAATGTGATAGCGGACAGGCTGAGCAGAGCTATTCTGATGCCTTACAAGTGGTCCCTGAACAACCGAGTAGTGGTTCAAATTTTTCAAGGGTCAGCCTTGCTGCGATCTCTTCGCCAGTCCCCTCAATGCCAAATGTAGCGAGTACTTCACACTGATCCCCCCACAGGGGGAATCACCCAGGGACGCTCTAGTCCACAATTGGCCCCCCGGTCTGGTCTACGCTTTTCCTCCGTTTCCACTGTTACCAAGAGTGATTCAGAAAGCCATATCCTTGGGAAGCAGGATGATTCTTGTTGCTCCACACTGGCCTTGACAAGTATGGTTCCCCTTTCTTCAGCAGTACGCAGTGGACGGTCCTTGGACTCTGGACCCAGTGCCAGACCTCCTGATTCACATGTCAGGACAGCTCCATCCCTCAGGTTGACAGCCTGGCTGCTCCACTTCCATCACTAGTTAGACGACATTCCTTTTCACCTGAGGTGGTACACATCTTGTCTTCATCTCATAAGTCTTCCACCAGAAGGATTTATTCCAGCAAATGGAAGAGATTCTCCATTTGGGCTCAGGCCCAAGGTTTGGACCCCTTCACAGCCCCAATTCCATCGGTCTTAGATTTTTTAGCCATGCTCTTCCGTCAGGGCTCCGCACCCGCTACCATTAAGGTACAGCTGGCTGCAATTTCCAATTTTCACACATCTTACGAGCCCTCTCTTATGGGTCATAAACTCTGTTAGGCCTTCTTGAAAGGCACTTGGTTACTTCGCCCTCCAGTTTCAGAACCTGTCATGCCATGGGATCTAAACCTTGTGCTATGAGCCATCACTTCACCGCCCTTTGAACCGGCTGCAACCTGTGAATTTAAATTCTTATCTTGGAAGACGGCGTTTCTAATTGCCATTACATCGGCCAGAAGAGTATCAGAACTTCAAGCTCTGTCCATTAAACCTCCGTATTTGACCTTTCATAAGGACAGAGTTTCCCTGAGACTTAACCCGTCCTTCCTTCCAAAGGTGTCATCCACTGTTAATCTCCATCAATCTATTGAGTTACCAGTGTTCTTTCCAAACTTTTCCAATAAAGCAGAGTTCAGGTTCCATCAGTTGTATGTGCACAGACAACTGAGGTTCTATTTACACAGGACTAAGCATGTTAGGAAGTCTGATCAGCTGTTTGTGTCCTTCTCAGAGAACAGAGCAGGTTGTCCTATTTCCAAGTGCACAATTTCTAAATGGATCAAAGATTGTATTTCCTTTATCTACTTGTCAGCAGGCAGAAATTTACCTTTTCCCATCAAAGCTCACTCTACCAGGGCAATGTCTACATCAATAGCTTACCATGCCAGGCTTTCATTAGATATTTGTGCTGCGGCCACCTGGCCTCTCCTCACACCTTTATTACTCTTTACAAGCTGGACGTGGCTTTTAGGGGCCGGGCTTCCTTTGGTTCCACGGTTCTCAGGAGTATCTTCCTATGAGCCTCCCATGATAGAGGTGCTGGGGACGCTGTTCCGTGAGTAAAGAATGTAGGTGAGATAGGACCACATAACATCAGTTAATTATGTACTCATCATAACGATCGATGTATGTGGTCCATCTCGCCTACATTCTTACGTACCCTCCCACCTGCCCCCTTCCTAAAGGATTTGGAGGAATATTGGCTCTGTGAACCCTTCAAGGTCAGTGTTTTTTTTCTTTCCTTGGCTGGAATTCCTTCCAGTGTTGGTTGTGTATGGGTTATGATTGGTATGGTTGCAAACAAGATCTGGGGCTAGGTCGAGGTGCATCTTGGATACCGGGTTAGCCCAGCCAATTAGAGACTTCGTGCTAGAGAAATAGTTGGCCGAGTCGGAGCCGATTGTCGGCTCCGAACCCGTGAGTAAAGAATGTAGGCGAGATGGACCACATACATCGATCGTTATGGTGAGTACATAACTGTTATGTCAGTATGTTTTTTTGTATAAATGTATGATTGTCTATGTAATAAGTGATAATTTAATAAAAATGTTTCTTGTTTAAAAAAAAAAAAGAGGAGAGGCAGAGTCTCCTTCTGCTTGATGGCTCATTTTTGTTGGACAAACTTTTATTTCCTCCTTAACGTATTACTTTGATCATTCAGGAAAAAAAACTCTGAAGACTGCCGAATACAGCTTGAATCTGACCCCTGCCTCATGACTTTCCTTGATTACTGGAATAAATTTGCTTCTCTTCTGTGGTGTACGGTGAATAATTATTTTCCACAAACACTACTTTCTACAATTTTTAATACTTTTCCCACAATTTTGTCAAGATCAGCTATTTCTGTTGATAGGTTTGCATCTACACTAATAAAGGTCTTGTCTGCTTTCCCATGGCTGTATTTGAAGCATACACACAGAGTGCCCTTTCAATTAATGGTTCCTGCTGTAGAATACCAGTTCAGTTGCTTATTTGTGTCTTCATAAAATTAGTACAGTCTCTCCCTTCCAGTTTCTCTGCTACAGCAGAAAATCTCAGTGTTTTCCTTATGTCCTGTTCTCTAATTCTATTTTTAAACATCTCTTCTTGAGCAGACTCATGCTGAGCCACCCTTTTCTTCATTTCAACCTCTGACTTTTGCAGTTTTATCAGCTCATCTGAATATCTCTTTAATGCTTATTTCATTTTTCCAGCCTTTTGTTATTTGAGTTGATATACTCCTTCAGTGTTTCATTTATTTTAAACAGCTCTGAGCACATTTGACTTATTTTTCTAGATTACCGGAAGCCATGTCTTGCCCCAGTGCTGGTGCTTGAGCTGCTTTTTGCTGAACAGCTGCTGACTTCTTCCCATTCACTGTTCTGTTTTCTCATCACCTTTTCTAGTTAATTTTTTTCAGGCTGTCTTAATTTATTCTTTGCTGTTATTCAGGCAGTGTACCTATTAGCCAGTAAGTAAATTTTACTTACAGTTGATAGTATCTGTGGCTGCAGTTTCTCAGTGACTTTTTTACACTGGAGAGCTGAAGTTAAGCTGTTGATGAGTGAGCAGCCATCTTGGAAGTGCTTTTCTTTTCTGCCACAGTTTTGTCAGAATCAACTCTTTCTATTGGTAAGACTGGACTTGGCTGCTTTCTTATGGCCAGGTTTGGAACATACTTTTGATGTGCCGTTTCAGTTAACAAATCCTGCTGTGGAATACCTGTCCAGTTGTTTATTGATGCATTCATAAAATTAATAGTCTGTTTTTTCAGTTTCCCTTCGACAGCATAAAATGTCAGGTTTTCTCTGTGTGCTCTCTTCTAATTCTTACTATTTTGTGAAACTGGTCTTCTTAAGAAGTATTGTACTCAGCCAGCCTCTTTTTTTAAGTGTTATGAGTTCATCTGAATAGCTAGTTAAAATGTATTCTATTTTCCAGTCTTTTGTTGTTGAGTTGATATTGTCCTTCAGTGTTTCATTTACTTTAATCATTTATTAAGTACATTTGATTTATTTTTTCCTCTAAATTACAGGAATTGATATCTTGTACCAAAGCTGAAGCTCGAACTTTTTTTGTTGAACAGCTGTAGGATTCTTTCTGTTCACCTTTTCTTGTTGATTTTTTTCAGGTTCTCTACATTTCTTCTTTGCTGGCATCCAGGCAGTGTACTTACTAGCCAGTAATTAAATTTTACATGAGCTGGCAGACTTACTAGCTCTTATTTCTCAAGTTTATTTTTTTTTATACTGGGAGACCTGAAATTAAGATGAGATCAATGTTCAGGCAACTTGGAAGTCCTCTTTCTTTTTCTCTCTTGGATGAGGTTTCATTCTTCCAGTAGCTGATACTGGGGTTTTTGTTTGTTGTCTGCTATTTCCTTTGGTGAGGATTGTTGCTGGTGCTGGAGTTCTGTTTATAGTGTTTCTGCTGCTGTTATTGTGATGCATTGTATTGTGCCAACGACTTGCATTTCTTATCTGGTTCATGTTGCCATAGACATGGATAAGGAAGCAAAGACCTCTGGCATTGGGAAGCGTATAGTTTGTCTATAAATCCCCCCTCATGATCATCATGACATGTGTGGTGTGTTTTAGGGTGGGACATTTAAAGTGTCTGTACTTTATGTAAACATTTTAATTCTCAAGCACTGCTTCATAGGAAGTACAAACTGGTACTAAAAGGACTCCTTCAGTCAAAAGCAGAAGAAAAGGACAAGGAAAGATCTGAAGACAAACATCTTCCTACACTAGTTGTCACAAAGAAAGGAAGAGAGAAAGGTCTGAAGACCCAGATGTTTAGATTTTAGAAAAAAGTATAATTGGCTAAGGTGTTCAGGACCTCAATCTCAATCTATCCTTCATGTCCAGGGCTTTCATCTGTTGCCACTCTTGCCAGGTCCTTTTCCCCACTTCAGCAGGAGTTATCAGGCGCTACTGATTTGTCTTTGAGGAGAAAAAAATGGATGCTTTTCCTCGGAACAAGAGCTGTTCATCATATTGTCCACTGCTGCAGTAGCATTAGCTGCATGGATTATGTCCTTCCAAGGGTATAACAGCTGGCCAGCTTCCAAAACTTCAGGACACCTTCCACACACTCAAACTGTTAGGCAGTTTGAGCTTAGCTGTCTAAATGCACAAGCCCTTCAGAGCTTTCCTGCTGCTAATGAGAGTGTGCCTGTGCAGGCTTTCAGGGATTGATAGTCGGTTAGTGCTGTTCCATTGTTGGGCATATAAGTCCCCTTTGGAGAGAAAAATCTTACACATTTTAAATTTATTGTTTAAAATTTTTTACTTTCCTGGTTAGGAAAGTTAAATCTGGGATTTTGTACTTTAATAGACTGCCACGAGACGTAACTGTTCTTTTAAACAGAAGTGCACTCCTTTTCCTTTCAGTTTAAAAATTGTTAAAAAGTAGGTGAAAAAAATTTTTTTTTCTGTGGAGAAACTGCATTTATCTTATTGTTTGGGGCTGCCAGAGTGTATTCAAGTGCTTTTTACTGTGATTTTGTTGGGAAAAGTGATGTTTTACAACTTGGATTTTTTTACTGACTTATGCTACTTTGTTTCTGCAGAAAGAAAGCACTATTTTCAGCTTGACCATAGACCATACTTTTAGTCTCAAATTCGGTCCTCCTCCTTTCAGCCATAAAAAGAAAAAAGTTAAGCAAACACCCTTTATCACTACAGTAGATTAACAATTTGCCTCAGCCGCATGTGGTTGACTCTGCTGTGGCCAAACTTGGTTTCTCAGACTTTTCATCTTTTACTCCAGATCCCTCTGGTGTGTAGTACCTACTGCCAATGTGGACCAGGGGTTAGCCAGTTCCCTTGGCTTTTAAGGGCCCTTCATTGGGCAAGGGAGAGCTAGTCTTGTTGGCCCTGCGTGAAGGAACAAGGAAATATTCCCTCTTTACTTAGAATTTTATGCCTATCCCTATAGAAACTACTGCTGCCATTAACAATTCTGTTAACCCCATTTTTTTCCTGTCAAAAAGAAACAGAAAACTTAACATATAGCTGCTCCTGCTCAAATTTCTCTGTTCAGGAGTTGTTTACAAGATCTAGCTCAGGGTCTAATTCAGGCTATCAATCCTTCTTATAAAGTGGTTTGTGGTAAAAGAAAGGCAGATGCCTATTTTAATGAAGAGATTCAAGATTCTGAATCTGGACAGGAAGATGAAGGGACAGATGCAGGATTTTCTCTTCAGATTTCAAATTCAGAGGAGAACACAGTGACTAATTCTCTCTCTGGGGATTTCTCTTTCTCTGAAACTATTTCCAGAATGTGCAGATGTATTCATTTGGAGAACACTGAGGTTCCTCAGTTCCTCAGAAAGTGCCGTGAGCTATTACAAATGTAATTCCTCAATCCTTCCTCATTCCTCCATTGCTGTCAGCATTGTAGGATGTGTGTATCTCACTACCCTCAATTTTCTTGATAGTCAGCCTACTACCCCTAGAAAGGCACAGGTAGATTGTATAAAGTTCCTCACTCTTTTAAGTGTGTGTTACACTCATCCCAAACCTGACCAGGTAGCTATAGCTTTAGTTAATCCTACTGCAGCTAAACATATAGATCTGATATTGTCCTTTTCATTTATTCCTCAAATGATGGGTTCATTTCTGAGACTCGTATCCGACTCGACCACTTCTGCCAGATCTTCTGATCCAAAACTCTTGATCTTCTACATTTACCCATAATGCCCCACCAACCTAACATACCTCTTAGATTTTGTTTGCCACCATTTAGCTAAAGATGAAGATCCTGTCGCTGTTGAGTTTTGTAGTAGTAGCTACATTTTTTGAGAGTTACATTTAAGAAACTCATTATTATTATATTTATCCCTTTTCTCTTACTTCCCTTAAAAATTCTTGTTATACCTTTTAGGCAGTTTCAAATACTTTTTTAGTTACCAAATTCTGGGTACCTCTCTAAAGTGTCATCTTTGGTACTCTTCCTCCCAGCTTAATTTTGCTCTATAGAATACTCTCCCACTACCACTGTTGGTAGTTCTTTTTTTCTTCTTTCTATTTCTTTCTTCAAATAAAAAAAAAAAAAAAATTTCTTCCTTTTCTTAGTTTTTCTTCTGAAATACTAATGGCCGACAAGCTAAAAGGTTTTAAGAAGTCCATTACCTGTGGGCATAAAATCCCCAGTGCAGATGCCCACATTGAATATGTTTATTGTTTAAGACCCATGCACTTGGACACAGATTTTTCTATCTACTCTGGATTCAATTCCAGAGCCTTTATGGACCATAGGAATAACTTAGTTCTCAGAGGCCTCATTCCTTCCTTCTTTCTACTTCAGTGGTTGGGGCTAATTCCATCCAAAAAAACAGACAAGGGGAAGCCAGACTCAGCAACTAAAGAAAAGGAGCCACGCAAGAGGTCCTTGGACCATTCTTCCTCTTTAGCGCCTTCATTGGAGCCTACTACAAAAATAGACACAAAGTCTGATCCAGCTGCTTCAGATCTGACTGGTTCTAAAACTAGGTCTCCGTGGATCTGGACTCCTCTGCTCCTACAGGATTCTGTTACTTCGTGGCTCCTACATTATTGTTGGAGGGATCTCCACATAGGCATTCCAGACCTCCATCCTCCACATCATCTCTTAAGCCTTCCAGAAGCTTATCCAAAGCTGATGTGGGTAGGATGATGAGAAAATTTCTCAGAGCTCAGAGATTCGACCCTCATTTTTGGAGCCCTCGCATCCAAAACCATGAGGGGGGGTGTCCTCGTTGGATCCGAAGATGATCTGTTCTTTAACTCTGGTGACTTCCTGAGTCACCCAGCCCTGAGCCTTTCAGAACCAAAGCATTGGCACTGGGTCTGAGGGTTAGAATCTACTCCAAAGCTTTTGTAGCTGTCACTGCCCCTCAGGGATTCAGTGTTGGACAACTTGGGTCCGACTCCTCCTTAGGCTGGAGTGCTGGTGGGGTTGCAGAAGCCAACAGTTTGGGAGCTACTGGCTCTTTTGCCATTAACATCTGTTTTCCCTAGGCATTCTGCCTTTGAGGTTGTGGAGAGGGTCTTCTCTTTGTCTAAAGAAGGGACATACCTGCCCTCTTGAATCTGTTCTCTGCTCTGAGCCTCATCCATTTCTTCCAGTCGGACAGCCACCCTGATCAAGACTCCAGTCAGTCCCTCAGGATATTTTCATCTCTTCTGTTACTTCCCCAGACCACCCCAATGAGGAAGTCCCTTGTAGGAGAACCTGTAAAAGGGGGAGGTGACATCTAGATTCCCTTCAGGAATCTCTCACTGAGAACACTGATTTTGATGAAGGCAAGGGGGTTCCCCAGATCTCTACCAGATGCCATCTCCTTTGGAGACATCCTAGAGCTCCTGAAACAAAAAGTGGTTGATCCTCCAATACTCCCTCTGAGGAGGAATAGGTGTTCCTGGAGGCTTTTGAGTCTGGACTGTCTACTTCTTGGGTGACTCCCCTAGCTGATGAACTCGTAGATCTTGTTTCTTGCTGGGCATGGAAGGAGCCGCATACTGTAGAGCAGATCCCTAAAATACCTGACAAGATTCTAGCCCCCCCCTCAAAGGAACTGGGAACACTGAAGCAAAGGAGTCCCAGTTTATGCTATTGTTGTGGCGGTAGACACTAAGAAAGAACTTGCAGAACAGAGTTCTTCTGTCAATCCCACCCTAACAAAGTACAGGACCTTGATTAGATTTGGTAAGTGCACGTATGCTTCAGTGACTGTTGCTGTGCGGCTGCTGAATTATCTGGCACATTTTACAAGATTTCAAAAAGATTTGATCAAAGAGCTTTCCAAATCTCTTTCTGGGTCCATGTCTGCCGTGGGTCAGAATAGAATCTCCTCACAAACTAGCCCACCCTTTAGTCTATTTCTAATGAATCCATGAGGCTGATATCCCATGCAGCAGAAGGTACCGAATGGGCACCAGGTTTAGGCATAGCCATTAGAAGACATGCCTGCATGTGACTATGTGATTTCTTGGAACCCTTTAAGTCTTCATTAATCAGTGCTCCCTTTGATGGATCTTCTTTATTTGACCCCAATGTAAAGGACACTCTCCCCAGATGTAAGCAAGAGAGAAAGACCCTGTCTGCCATGGGCATATGTTTTTCAACTCCTAAAAGACCTTTCTCAAGGAATCAATGGGGATGTAGAAAAATGTAGTTTCTAAAATCCAAGAGTCCTTTCAAGAATCACATGGAGATAGTTCCCCTAGAGACAGAGATGGAAACACAAGTGGAAGACCCTGTACTTGCGTCAACGGTGACCCGCAGAACCAGGACTTCTAGGATTCCTTCTCGGATAAGCCCTAGTGATTCTGAAGTGAGTCCCAACTGTTTCCCTTTGGAGGCAGTCTGGGAATGCTTGTCTCTGCATCAGAGAGCCTGGTTATGTATAACAAAAGATTCCTGGGTGCAAGGAATCATATCCCTAGGCTATATATACTATTTTCCCAAAGGTTCCCAACTAAAATGAAAAGAATCCCCGATGTTCCATCCAGTCAGAGGGAAGCAGTGGCACTAGAAATAAAAAACCTGCTAGAAAAAAAAAAGAGTAATCCGAGAAGTCCACTCAGACCAGAGAGGGTTTGGAACCAATTCAAGGTTATTTTTTGGTGGGAAAAAAGACAGGGGACCAGTTTTGGATTTCAGCCAGCTAAATCAGTTTGTACAATATTCATGGTTTCAGATGGCCATGGTTCAGTCCATTTTGCCACAATTGCAAAAAGAAAATTGGATGTGTTTGATAGAGCTCCATACTGTCACATAAAAATGAACAGGTACTCCAGAAGATATCTTCACTTCCAACTTGGGATCCAGTTATTATCAGTTCAGAGGACTGCCCTCTGGTCTCACCACAGCCCCCAGGATGTTCACCAAATGCATGGCAGTGGTAGCTCACTTGAGACTGCTGAGATTCAGAGCGTTTTCCATACATAGACAACTGGCTCCTAACTGCCCCAACCAGGCATCGGCTCCTACAGGCAAGAGACTGCTTGCTGCAGTTGTGCATCCATCTGGGCATCACAGTCAAGTATAACAAATCGCATTTCACACCTACGCAGTTTGGAGTTCATAGGTGCACATCTGGATGCAGTCAATCAGGTAGCTTCTCTTCCTTCTGCTCAACTTCAGACATTGAGATCCCAGATCAGGAAGGTAATACAAAATACTTCTCTTCCAGTATGACTGATTTTACAAACCTTGGAATCCATGGCAGCTGCTATCACCCTCATTCCTCTGGCCAGGTTTCACATGTGGATACTTTAGTGAGCACTGTCAACTCAGTGGTCCATTCTTCTACATCCTTTAACCGCTCCAGTCAACATTACACTGGCATGCAAAAGGCATCTTCTTTGGTGGATTCATTTCAACGAATTCTAGGAAAGTCAGTCTCTTATTCTGCCCGTGGCTATGCTTCCCAACTGGGGTACTGTGGGGCATTTCTTGGGAAGGACAATCCAAGATACGTGGTCCCCCCAAGAGTCCAAGACACACATCAATGCCCTAGAAATGAGAGCAGTTCTCCTAGCATTGCAGGATGCTTCCCATCCAGGATAATTGCCATTCAGACAGACAATATGCCACTGGTTTGGTACATCAACAGACAGGGAGGAACCAAGTATTATCCAGTTTGTCGAGAAGGAATATGAGTGTGGCAGTGGGTGATCTCTTCCTGTCGCTTTGTAATAGCAATGTACATTCTGGGGAAATCCGACATGATTGCAGACAAACTAAGCAGGTCCATTCTGATCCCTCACGAGTGGTCTGTCAATATAAAAGTGGTGGAGAGAATTTTCCATCAATGGGGCCAGCCATGCTGTGACTTGTTCGCTTCTACTGTGAACAAGTGCAGCAGGTTCTTTGCTCTAATCCCTGCAGTGGGGAAGTCACCAAGAGATGCTCTAGTCCACAAGTGGGCCCCTCCATTCTCCTTTTTGCTTACTCGCCATTAACTCTCATCCCCAAATTTCTACAGAACGTTTTCTGGTTGAAGAGCACAGTTATCCTCGTTGTCCCCTTTTGACCTCACCTTCTACATTCACTCTGGATACTGGATCCAACCCCAGCCCTCTGTCTCACCCAACAGGAATGACTCATGCAGAATTAACAGGCCTCAAGCTGACCACATGGTTTTTCCAATTCCATTGATTGCTAGACTGCTCAAGCTCTTCTCCCTAGGGAGTCATATCTTATCATCTCAAAAAGCTTCTACTAGAAAGATTTACAAAAGCAAATGAAAGAGATCTGTTTTCTGGGCCTTTAGTAAGGGTTTGGATCCTTTTTCAGCACCTCTGCCACATTCCCTTGGAATTTTTGGCTTCAATTTTCAGTGAAGGTTCTGTTTTTTCAATGGTTAAAGTTCAGTTAGCTGCCATTTCTAATTTCATTCTTTCTCAACTTCTTGCCCACCTGTCCCCATCTCTTGCTTCTGAAAAGATCTGAGAGTCTTTACAAGAACCTGTGTTCTTTGAGCTCTAACTTCCTTTTTGCCTTGTTAAATTCTTTAACAGGTTGTCCCTTTATTTATAGGGGCAGCAACTCTATTTGAGGTATGTTAAGTTGGTGGGGCATTATGTGTAAAGGGAGTAGGTCAAGAGTTTTGGATCCAAAGATATGGAAGAAATGGCCTAATCAAATCCGAATCCATCAGTTCAGGAAGAATGAAAATGGACAACATAGATGGAATGTTAGGGTGAGTGCAGAACTTTTATTTATTTCTAATTGTACTTTTTATGACAAGGATGGGAAAATAATTGGTAAGTATCGGGGGGGGGGGAGTGTATGCTTCTGCAACTTTGATTTTCAGATTTTTGAATTGTCATGCTCGTATGTTAGTTTGTGGAAGTGTGAGGAAAGGTTTGTCTGCAGTTTCTTGTAATGAAAGTCTGTTTTAAATGGTTTACTTCCCTCCATCTTACAGGTCACAACCCATTATTTAAAATGTGCGTATGACTCTCTTGATACCTCTTCCAGGGCTATAACCACTTGTACTGTTTTTAGGAGGTTTGTCTGACTGCATTCTCAGAACAACCCAAATGATACGAAAAATTAAATTTTAAATTCTTCTTTGAATGGAGATTTATTTTTCCATCCCTTTGCTGCAGAAGTTATCAAAAGGTGTGATTAGAGGGATAAGCTTTTAACATGGAATCTGAAGAGTTTTCAGCCCTCTTTTTCCAAATTTTCCAAGAGATTCTCTAACTCCTTGTCCAATTTTGAAAAGAAACAAAATAAACAGTCTCAGCAAAATTCTGATAAAAAATGATGCAAGGCGATTCCAAAAGAGTACATGTACTCTCCAAAACAAAGGACAGTCGAACAAGTCAGAATGACTATTTAAGGGACCATGTCCCTTCTCTACCCCACCCCCCACACACACCCTGTCTCGCATCTATACTGTGATTGTCCCTTTTCCCTTCCAGAAACTTTGAATCTCCACTTCTTTCTTTGGCAACAAGTAGTTTCAGACAAATGGGTTCTGAAGGTCATTCATCTAGGTTATAAATGGCAGAGGGAGGAAATCCTTTTTTCCAGGGCTAATTCTTCATCCAAAAGAACAGACTCCTCTATTGCCCTTGTCCTTCAATTTATGCTATCTCAGGGATTAATGGAAAAACTCCCTCCTTCCCAGTTTTTGTAAGTTTTTTTTTCAAGGATGTTGATCGTGCCAAAGAAAATGTTTGGATACTATTTCTGGATCTTTCTTTCGTAATCCAATTTGTAATAGTGCTCAAGTTCAGAAAGCTGTCATTTTGCAACTTGTTATGCCTTCTGTGGCAAAAGGAGGTACAGCCAGCTCAGCTAGCTGGAATTTTCTAAACAGTTATATGTCATTTGCGAATATCATACTAATCTATACAAGATGCTTGTGATACAAATGTATTAGAACTGAATGTCATGTGTATATCAAACTGCTCTGTACAGATGTTTGTGTTGAAAAGCTGTTTGTGAAGTGCTTGTGCTTAAAATTTATCCACAGTGGACCCTACTGGAAGAGAACAAAAATGTACATGCACTATTGTAACTGTTTAAATTTATATATTTTAACAGTGGAAACTGGAATACAGGAGGTTAGCTTCAGTCCAGCAAAGTTTAGAAGAATGTTTGAACTTAAATTACTTTATAGGCTAGGCCATAAAGGAAGCTATCTGACAGGTTTCAATGCAGCTAGAGAGACAAAGTCTGTACTAGGAAGCTTTCTGTATTTTCTTCGGGGTGAGATAATTGCTTCTTTGGAAACATGAAGTAATGCAATTGTTTTATGACTTCCAGCATTTGCCAAAGATCATACCAAAACCCTTGTCTATGTATTTTTGTAGGTAGATGCTAAATGCTGCCAGCTGCCAGCAATGGGGGTTTTGGCCTGGGAACTAGAAATCAGATGACCAGAAATTATGTCATTCTGCAAACTATCCCAGCAGTAATAATTTGGATATTATTTTGAGAAGTCTTTTAGTGAGACAGAGCATTCTGCATTCGGTCTTGGACCTGACAACAAGAACCGTTCACATCATCTGCCTTGCTCTAATGAAGTAAGTTTCTAGGGAACAGTCTAACTCTCTTAGATACAGTCAGGAATATAGTGAAGGTTAATTTAGATTTTATTTTTCTTTATTTGTGTGAGCCTGTACTGCAGTGTTATTTTAAATGTTTCCTGTGATTTTGAACTATGATGTCACTGTGAATATATATTTAGTATTGTTTTGTTTTTTATTATTTATTATTAAATATGTTTAAACATTTCATTGTGGCTGATCTGTGTGGAGATATTTACATTTTGAGAGTAACTTGCATATTTATTTGATGATATTGTGTGGACCACTCCTAATTTCATTGCTCTTGGTCAAACTACCATTTGTGTTAATATTAATATTGCACAGATTGGGCCCTAAAGTAGCTGATGAGGAGTGACTGTTGGCAGTGAAAGCTACCTTATAGTCTGGGCAGAAGGGGGCATAGTTAGTAAACTTGTGCCAGCCTTTCTCAGGTAAGTGTGTGTGTGTGTGTGTGTGTGTGTGTGTGTGTGTGTGTGTGTGTGTGTAAATGAAGTCTCAGAGTACATGTGTGTCAGCTACTTGGGCTGGGACATGAAGCACTGGTTGGACAGAGAGGGTGCTGGAGGTCTTGGCTTAGTCACTCAGCTGAGATCTCAACTCTGTAGCTGTGCTAGTGGGAAGTCTTATTGGGGATCTGGAGAAAGAGTGAGAAACCAGCCCCGGACTGACTGTGGTCTCTGTGTTCTTAAGGGAAAGCACTGGATGCAGAAAGCTGCATCTGGAAATACTGTGTGTAGCTGTTATACTCTCAGTGAACATCCCCAACTGTTGCCAGAGGTGAGGATTGAGGCTTCTTGATTACTGGTCCAGTGGAGGGTTGTCATACCTTCTTCCTCATTTAAGTTCCCTGGTAAGAGCTGATTTAAACAGTGCTTATCATCGCACCCCTATTTTCCAGCTTTCAGGCATTTCGTAAGGTTTTGTGTGTCTGGATCACAATGTTAGTACTCTGCCTTACCCTTTGGACTATCCACTCCACTAGGCATGTTCACAACTGTCTAGCTCCAGTTATAACTCATTGCAGGCTACAGGGTATCTGTATTTTTCCATATTTAGATGACTTTCCTATCTTTGCAAAGTCTTTTTCAAAGAGTCAGGAATTTTTCACTTGGGTGAGAGATCCCTCACACAAGTCGGGCTTCCGACTCCATTACACAGGATTATGTTCCTGGGGTGTCTGCCAGATATTTCAGTTTGAAGAGTTTTTGTCACACAGGAAGAGAGAGATCTATATCTAGATCTATTTCAAGAGTTTTCCACTCGGACTTTGGTCGCTGCAAGGCAATACCTCAGGCTTTTTGTTCTTATGGCATCTATGATTTTCAAGATATCCTTGGCAAGACCACATGAGAAAGATACAGTGGTATACTAAAATCTCTCTGGTCCCAGCACCAACACCCATTATCTTTTCAAATCCCAGTTCTGAGATTTATCATAAGAGAAATCATTGGATGGAGGCAGCAAATACTCCTAAATCCAGGTATCCCTTATCACCCTCTGCTCCAAAGGAGTCAGTCATCACAGACTCCTTAGACTTTGCTTGGGGAACAGTTTCAGGAGGAATAAAATTGCAAGGTATTTGGGATACCAAGGACAGATGCAAGCACATAAATATAAAAGAGATGCTTGCTCTAATCAAGGCACTCAACTGTCTGAAACGTCTTTGGTCCTCTGGACCTCTTCAAGTTGTTATAGACAATAACCACAGTCGGGTTTACATCGGAAGACCAAAATACCAGGAGGCCGACTTTTAAAATCCAAAGACGAGAAAAATAGCAACCACAGAAAACCGACTTCCAACTCCAGGTAAGTAACCACTTGGCCAAAAAACAAAACAAAATTAAACACTAAGCAAATTAAACCCACTGATATGGGGGGCTTCGCCCCCAACACCCCCTAACTAAATATACCAACTCTGAGGTCGCACTACTGCAGGGGTAAGAGGCAAAAGACAACATGATAGACAAGTGGTTACTTACAGGAGTTGGAAGTCGGTTTTCTGTGGTTGACGGCTTTCTCGTCTCAGGATTTTAAAAGTCAGCCTTCTGGTATTTCGGTCTTCCAAAGCAGACCCCACAGTCATGTGGTATATCAGTAAGCAAGGGGGAACTAGTTCTTACCCCCTTTGCTTACTAGCCATTTTTAGCTTTGGATATAACTTTGCAGCACAGTCTCACTCTGCAGGCATCCTATCAGAGAAAAATTGTGTAGCAGACAAGCTGTGCAGATCAAAGACCATCACAAATCGAAGTTAGATCAGGGGTTCTTCCAAGATTTGATCCATCTGCGGGGAGTTCCTTATGCAGACCTCTTTGCCTGTTGTCTGAACAATCAGCTGACAAAATTTTATTCCAGGAGTCCATGCAAGAAGGCCTGGAAGATAGATGTCTTTTCCTTTCCTTGGTCAGGGATGTTCCTTTATGCTTTTCCACTGATATCCATGGTACTTGTGAAGATTTGGAAGGAATCCCTCAAGGTCATTGTGGTGACTGCCTTCTGGCCCAAGGAACAGTAGATCTGATGGTGTGTGCTTTCATGTGATTCAAATGGATTGTTGGATCAGACCTCAGCAACTTTTTTTTGAAGATGGCGTTTTTGTCATTTTTTATTTCTGCTAATTTTTCTTTTCTAGGCTTTGGCAGAGTGTTTTTTTTTCTTCTTTGCAACTTATTGTAAAATCTCCTCTCACGTACCTGGCTAGCTTAATCTTTTTTCTTTCCTTAACTTCTCTATAAGGGATGGAAAGTTTTTCTGACCTAGTAAGACTGTTTATCTGTTATGCTGCATAGCTCTTGTTTTCTTCTGTTTTCTTGAGTATTTTTTAGGTAGTGTGCTTTTCAAGGCAGGCAAGGTCAAGGCTCCTGTTTTCTTGAGTATTTTTTAGGTAGTGTGATTTTCAAGGCAGGCAAGGTCAAGGCTTTAAGGAGTATTTGGACTGTGTGCACAAGATTCCACCTGAAGACCCACAGTCCTTGTGTTTACAGACTAGGTGTAACCCATTTGGACTTGGACTGCAAGGCATTGGCCTTGTTGGGCACTAGAGCTTTTCAGAGATGCAGGGACCAGTTGATGTCCTTCTATTCCTGTGTTGCAGTATCCTGTACATATGGGTTTTCTCTTCTTGCTACCCGAACATCTGGCCAGTATACAAAATATTTCAGTCACTGTATGGTGCGTGGGACATCTGATGTAGCTAACAGAGTGTGGGCCATAAAAGTGATGTCTGCATGCACCAGCCGTCAGAACTTCTCAGCTGCCTGTTGAGCGTCAGGTGATCCAGCCTTCCCAGCCATCTGATTCTAGAGAAATCAGATAAGAACCTTCTTTTCAGTTATTGTTTTGTAATGCTGTTCATGTCATACAGAAAGGGCAAGTGTAAGTGTGGCTGTCAAATACCTCACAAAGACGCCCATGATCAGTACTTGTTTTGTTTAGGTAGGTCGCATGACTACAAGGCCTGCCCAATCTGCCAGGCTTTTGTTCCCAAAACTCTCTGTAGCCAACTCCATGCACTTAACTTGTATTTAGAAAACCACCGTCTGAAACAGTTGGCGTTAGGTATGAGGGGTTCCGCCGACTTGCCTACTGAACTTCCAAAAAAGAAGGCCAAGACTGTCAGGCCTGCTATTGCTGCTTCGCCGCCTTTGCCCGACTCCCAGCCTGTGGCCAATGTCAGCCTGGTTGAATGCTTGTGCTCCGATACCTCAGATACAGCGGGTACCCCTACGGAAGCTGCACAATCATGCGTGGAGGGCATATCCACGGTGGCTTTTTGGACATCTGTTTCTGGTGCCAAGGGGGAACCTGCACTTTCAGTAGGACCATCAGATCCCTCTGTCCCTTTGTAGTCATCTGACACTAGGGCTTCCACTATTCAGACTCCCAGTAGGCCGTCACTCAAAAAGAAGGAGAAGAGGAAGCATTTGTCCCCTGCTACAGAAAGTACTCCAGATTGGCAGGCTTTCAGTTAAAGCCTATTTAATGACTTTATGTCCTACTACTCCTGGGACTTCCACAATTCCTCCTCCAATCCTGAGCCCCAGGCCTCAGATCTCTGTCAGATGGAAGAGGAAGAATACTCTTCTTCTTCTGAAGAATCCCTGTCCTATGCCACACTGCTCCCTTCCCCCCTGGGATATGGTTCCCCAGAGGAAGAATCTGTTTATCCAGACACCACAGCAGGAGATCTAACCTTTGGGGAAACTGTAGCTAAAATTAAGGAACATTTCAAGTGGGACTCATCAGAAATGACAGAGGTACAAAAAAGTATTATGACCTCATCCAGATGAATTCCTCAGCTCTACTGCTGTTCCTCCCATTCTTCCTGCTTTTCTGGATGCCTTCTCAGCAGCATCCTTGAACCTAGACTCTCAGCTGTCTGCCGTATGCAGGCCTGATAGGTTTCATAAAGTCCCTGAGATTGCAAAATTCCTAATAAAGTGTCCAGCTGCAGACCAAGCGACAATTTCCATTTCAACTGACAAGGCTTTGAAACTACTGCCTTCTACTATCCTCCACCCTGCTGACAAGGACAGCAAAACCTTGGCGCGCTTGGTTAAGAAGATATACACTTGTGCTACTCTGGCCTTCAGAGCAACTAATTATCAGACTAACATGGTTAAATATGCCTTATCCCTTTTGGAGAAAATTTCTAAAGAATTGTCTGACTCCCCAGACTCAGCAGCCAAAGCTCAACTGTATTCCTTTGTTTCTCTGACTTCTCAGGTTAACAGGCACTCTATCAAGTGCAGCTGTAATGCTGCTGAGGCCTCAGCCAGGTCAGCAGCATCAGCATCTCCCTTAAGAAGGTATTCCTGGCTACGTCTCCAGCCCTTTTCAGATGATTTTAGAGCTAGGCTGGTAGATGCTCCTTAGGACAATGCAGCCTTTTTTGGAACAAAAGTGGCAGACTTATTCAAGTCCTTGCAACAAAGTGGCAAAGAGATGCAAGATTTAAAACATCTTACTAGTTTCTCTTATACCAAAATTTCAGAGGAATTAACCATCCAAAACGCAATTTATCAGAAAACACTCACTGCCCGCTACCTGTACTAGGCCTAGGAAAACCTCCAGGAAGCAACCCACTCCTACCAGAGCCACCCCATCTACCAGCCAGAGGCCACCCTTTCAAGACAGGGCAGGTAGCGTCCGACTAACTGCCAATCTTGGAACCTCCACCACCTCCCTCTATCCCTCTCTCATTATATCTCTCTCACTGTCTCCAAATGTGGAGACATCACTTCAGACAAATGGGTTCTTTCTTTAATAGAAAATAGGTAGTTCATGACCTGGCTCACCCCACCAGAGAGAAGGGGAATTCCACAGCCCCCAAAAGAACAATTCCCCCTTTTACAACCAGTGCTAGACAGCCATATGACTCAAGGCACCATTCAACCAGTACCACTGTCTGCAGTGGGAAGAGGCTTCTACTCCAGGATTTTCCTGGTTCCATGAAAGGACGGTCTCTGAAGACCAATTTGGGACCTCTCACTTCTCAACCTCTTCCTTCAGGTACCAACCTTCAGGATGCTTACCTTGCCAGCTCTCATTCCACTCCTCCTCCCTCAAGGGTTCATGGCCACCTTGGACATCAAGGATGCCTACCTTCACATCCCTATAAGGCCCAGTTTCAGGAAATACCTGAATTTCTCTGGGGGCTCTTCTCACTTTCAATTCTCTGCCTTGCCCTTTGGACTTTCCCCTGCACCCAGAGTCTTCACCAAATGTGTAGCACCAGTTGTTGCCTTCTGCAGGACAGGAGGAATCCAGATATTCCCTTGTTTGGACGAACTGCTCATACAGGCAGGCTGCAAACAGACCCTCCTGAAACACTTACAAGCAACCATTGCACTCCTACAGTCCCTGGGGTTTCAGATCAATTCCCCAAATATCCCAACTGGAACCTACACAAGACATAGTCTTTTTCGGATGCAGGATCCAGACAGACATCATGAAAGCCTACATCCCACATCAAAAGGTGGAAACCTTGACACATTACTTACTTTTGATTCTTCACACCAAAGAAATGACCGTAAGGCAGTACCTCAGGCTCCTGGGTTACATGGCATCCACTATACCCATGCTACCTTTAGCAAGACTTCACATGAGGAAACTGCAAAGGTACTTCAGGTCAGTTTGGATGCAGCATTCCCACCCTCTCGGATTCAGGGTACCCCTCCTGCCCTGCCTCAAACAGGAGATACATTGGTGGTTGAACCAGGTGAACTTCAACCTGGGTCTTTCCCTCCAACCACCTCAACCAAAGCAGACCATGTACACAGATGCCTCAGACTTAGGCTGGGGAGCAACTCTAGGGCACCTGAAAGTGCAGGAAGTGTGACCAGTACCACACAGGAAAGAGCACATCAGTATCTGAGAAATGAGGGCAAAATTGCTGGCCCTGCGGGCTTTCCAAACCAAACTCCAACCAGGACCCCTGAAGCTTTTTACAGACAATATCACAGTGCTGTGGTATCTCAACAAGCAAGGGGGGGGGGCAAGTCTTATATGCTTTGCAGACTAGCTCTCCTGGTGTGGGAACTGGCCACTTCCCAGGGAGTGACCTTACAGGCAGTATACATAACCTCCCAACAGAATTCTCAGGCAGACTCCCTCAGCAGATCCATGATGAAAGCACACAAATGGATTCTACAAAGGGATGTCTTCCTGGACCTGGTCCACCGGTGGGGTACATCTCAAGTAGACCTGTTTGCCTCCTCCATCAACAGGCAACTTCCCTCCTCTTGCACCAGACTACCAGAACCACAGGCTATGACAATAGATGCCTTTTTCATTTCTTGGAAGAGGATTTTTTTTCTATGCATCCTTTCCCCTTGTTCAAAAAGTCCTGCAAGACAGACCAAAAATCTTGCTGGTGACTCTCTATTGGCCAAGACAGCATTGGTTCCCCCTACTCTTAAAATTGGGCAATCACCACAAGTTACCCATCAGAGTAGACCTCCTCACACAGCGCAAGGGAACCCAAATCCACCTACAGTGACAATCTCTTCACCTTACTCTGTGGGTGATAGGATTCTGATCCCTTTCAGACACCTTTACAATGAGGATGTGCTCACTGTCCTGTTTGATAGGTAAGATTTCCTGGTATTTGGTTTCCTGGACTCCTACAGGACATTGAGCACATCCTCATTGTAAAGGTGTCTGAAAGGGATCAGAATCCTTTCACCCACACAGTGGAAAAGATTCTCCATGTCGTGTCTCAAAAGGCAGTTGGACCCATTGCAAAGCGAGACTCCTCTAGTACTGTCTTACCTGTGTGAGCTATTGCAGACAGGGCTAGCATTCTCGCCCATTAAGACCCATTTTTCTGCCATTTCTGCATGTCTTCCTTTGGATCCCCCTGTAGCTTCCAGACTGCCTGAAAAGCTGTTCCTTAAGGGGGTACTTTATCTCAGGCCACCAAGGAAACCTTCTTCCCCCTTCATGGGACCTGAACTATGTTTTAGAGAAGCTCACACTATCCTTATTTGGGCCAGCTGCCAAAGCTTCCCTAAAACATTGCACATGGACGACTGTCCTCCTCGTAGCCTTGAATTCAGCTAGAAGAATGTCAGAGTTGCAAACCCTCATGGCTATTCCACCCTTCCTCATATTTCACACAGACAGGGTAACTCTTACGACTATCCCTTCCTTCATGCCCAGGGTGGTCAATGACCTTTCTTTAAACCAAGCCATCCACCTACCCACCTTCTTCCCCAATCCATAGGGAGACAGAGAGAGAGTGCTTCATTCCCTGGATGTGCACAGACAACTCAGATTCTATCTGCAAAAAACCATGTCCATCAGACAGGCTGACCAACTGTTTATCTCCTTCCACCCCAGGGCCCTAGGGAAAGCAGTATCTAAACAAAACATTTCAACATGGATTTCCAAAGCTATTACCTTTTGCTACAAACACCATGGGAAATCCCTGCAAGGTACTGTCACAGCACACTCCACCAGGCAGTGGCCTCTTCTGGGGCTTTCTTCAGGGGTTTTGACACTTCCACTATACTTGAAGCAGCCACTTGGTCTTCTGTGCATACCTTCACCAACCATTACAAGTTAGACCACATTTCTGGACCAGAGCTGAATTTGCCAGGGCAATCCTCCATAGATTTCCTGGAGAACTCTACTAGGCCACCTCCTCCTTCCTCACAGTAAGCCTCGTCACTCATCAATATGTACAGAATACTGCAACCTGGTAATAGAAGGACATAGAAAAGTTGTGTAAAATCTTACCATAACCACAGATGTCCTTCTCTTTCATTTTGCAGTATTCCTTCCACCTACCCCCTTCTATTTTATGGCATTTCCCTTTTTGGATGGCATGGGACTGGCATTTTATGGCATTTCCCTTTTTGGATGGCATGGGACTGGCATTACCTTTATAAGGACTGGTTCTGACTGGGGTGCTCAGTTCTGAGTTCTGAGGGCTAAAGCTAAATGCCAACAAGTGCATAGTCATCCCCTTTGGGAAAAACAAAGTGCCCACAAATTACCACATAGGTGGTAATCCATTAAGTACGGAAGAAGTAATTAGGGATTTGGGGACCCAAGTAGATAGCAATCTCTCCTTTGACAATCACGTTGCCAAAGTGGTTAGAAAGACCTTCTATATAGCCCCCCTTATCACGAAAGGGTTCATATCTAGATCAAGAGAGGTCATTGTGCCCCTCTACTCATCACTCATCCGGCCCATAATTGAATACAATGCCCCATTTGGGATGTACCTTACACGACACCTGCAGCAACTGGAAAGACCCCAAAAGTACCTCACCGAGGATCAAGGGACTCAAACAGATGCCCTACACAGTTAGGCTAAAGAAACTCCAGCTCTACTCAGTTGCGTACCGCCTACTCAGAGGCGATCTGTGCGTGACGTATAAAGCCATGTCCAACCCAGAATTAATGGACATGCTCCACCTCAGGAAATCCAAATCCCTTAGAGCTACAGGCTCCAGGGACTTAAACCTCAGCAGAGAAATAAATAAGACATGCTGGAGGGACAGATTCATATGCCAGAGGCTCCCCTCACTCTGGAACAGAATCCCAATCCATGTTAGGCAGAGCCCCTCAATGACCCTCTTCAAAAGAAATCTTGACGAGTGGATGGGAGATTGTAGGTTTACCCCTGGGATTTCTTCTGTGTCCCTACTAGACAGAGGCACAGTAAACTAACCTTAAAAGGGCTATCTTCTGTGACCTACTATACAGAGGCACAGTCAACTAATCTAAAAGGGTGGCGAAAGCCAAACACACTCTGGCTAGGCTTATAAATGCCCTAGGGCAGATAGCCTAGTATCAACCTATGAACCTATGTGTGCAGACGTCACTTTTATAACCCATGCTCTGCTAGCCACGTCAGACGTCCCATGCACTATACATTGACTGAAATCTTTTATATACTGGCCGGACGTTCGGGTAGCAAGAGGAGAAAACCCATATGTACAGAATGCTGCAACATGGAAGAGAAGGACATCTATGTTTATGGTCAGATTTTACACAACTTTTCTGTCCTTAAGGGCCTTCATCCTGCCCAAGCTGGAATGTAGTCTCCTTCTATTGCTCTGGTGTCTTCTTTATCTACTTCTTCCCCAGCAAACAAAGACAAGAGAAAACAAAGATCCTCTAGGGAGAAAGACAGAGAGAGAGAAGGAAGTGGTGAAACATAGAGGCTAGGAAGCATTCTCCGGATCCAGCAATGCTTTCAGGTCAGGCCTCGAAAACATTGAAGCATTCATATTTGGAAACCATTCGATTCCAGTTGCCAGCTCCTGTATGCTTCTCACTGGACCTGGTGATTCCAAGGCTCAACTCCCCTTTCCTGCAGGAGAAGCAGTCCTCCCAGTCACCTTCAGTGGCTTTTTCAAGGTGTATCTGTTCTACAAGCAGCCTTACCAAAGCAGATGTTGACAGGAGGATGCAGAGGATGTTATTCGTGTTTCACTGTTGCAGTCATTACATTTGGGTAATCTGCTGGCAGGTTGCCCTCAGTCAGCCTGATTAACAAAGTCTTGCGTCCTGTGTCAGTTGCTGTCCCTTCTTCCATGACGTTAGGTCGTCAGGGGTATAAAACATGCATCCAACGCCATTACATCAGTCTTTCTTGCCATGCGGTGCCTGAAGCAGAAGCAGTACGCAAGTGCCGGTCGGCCGACTCCTGAAATTTTCATTTTCGAGTTTCAGAACTGAAGTCTTCAACTTAAAGCTAAGTACCCCATTGGAGAAACTTTTTCTTGCTCCTTACCGATGTCAATAAAAGTTAATAATTGCATTACTTGTAGAAAGCAAATACCTCACAAAGATTTTCATTCGTACTGTATTCCTTGCCTAGGCCCTGACCATGCCGTACCTTGCTGTCGGTTTTGTGCTTTATTTAATCAGCACACTATCCGTCATCGGTACTTTTTGGCCTCTAAATATTTCGGTTCTCGGTTTAATTATCCAGAAATGTCAGTTAGCCATCCGACTACCGGGATTCTGAAAAAACGCAAAGATAAAGACAGAGACAGGCCGCCGAGATCCAAAACTGCCAACAACGCTTCTCCTAAGCCAGTCGCCAGTTCGCCGGTACTCAATGAGACACTTTTGCAGCCCCTGATCCCGCTACTTCGGATTCGCAGGCCTCTACTGAGACCCATTCGGAGTCCGGTATGCCGTGAGAGGCTTCACCTATGGAACCCGTGGATGTCTCTACCTTGGATGGGTCCGGAGCCGCTGGGCAAGGACCGGCTCCTGAGGGTGTATTCAGGCCTACAGACTTGCATATTAAATCGACTCCACCTTCATTACTAAGGCCTAAATCTCAATCTATGTCTAAAAAAACGATGCCCAGGCCACATGTTCAGGCCCCTATGCCTAAAAAACAAATTATTAAAATGGCTGAAGATCTAATTACTCTAATCAGGGGTTGTCAAACCCCCCCCCCCCCCCCCCAAGAGGCCTAGGGCTGAGCTTGATTAAAAATCTTCAGATCAGGTTTCTGTTTCTTCTGATTCTAATGACCTGGATTTGTCCATACTTACTTATGAGGATTCTGATGCAGAGGATTTCATTCCCTCTGCTTCCCCTCCTGAGGATTTTTCTTTTGGGAAAACTTTGCATGTCTTAAGAGAGCATTTCCACTAGGAAAGTCAGGAATTTTCTGATTCAAAAAAGAGGCTTAGGGATTTTCTTCTTCTACCTCAGCATAGGCCCTTGGCTATACCTCCTGTACTAGACATTGTTGATGATGTGTTTTCGGAATCCAGTATGGCACCTGATTCCCTGCCTCTGGCTCCTAGTAAACTTGACAGATACTACAGGGTTCCTGACTCCCACAAGTTCCTTTTCAAAAATCCTGTTGCAGATCCAGAAACCATTTCTCAGGGGCCCAAGGGCATTAAGGCTTCTACTGCAAAAAATCCTACCCCTTCTGATAGAGACTCCAGGGCGCTGGATAGATGGGGTAAGAAGGTTTATACTTCTGCAGCCTTGGCAGTCAGGGCTTTAAACTGCCAATTTCATATGTTAAAATATCAACAGCATATTATTGGACTGCTTAAACAGAAAATTATGCTGTTTCCTGACTGTGTGGAAAATAAAGATTTACAGGATTTATTGCATTCTGCTGAACAAGTTGGAAAACATACTTTGCAATGTGGTTTTGATTCTTTAGAGACCTCCTGCAGGGCTGCTGTTACTGGGTCTGTGCTTAGAAGGCATGCTTGGCTTAAGGAGCAATCTTTGCCTGATCATGTTAAAGTAAAATTGTTGGATGCTCCTTTAAATCAGCACCATCTGTTTGGCAATAGGGCTGAAGAAGTTCTAAAAAAGATGGAAGATAAAGCTAAATCTATGCACACTGTTAAAGATTTCTTACAAGTGCAACCTCCAAGATTTAGTAGGCACTGGCCTACTAAGAATTGGTCTTTTCCAGTTCCTCCCAGATCCTCTCAAGTCAAACCCAGCCACTCCAAAAGCACCAGGTTTCAGTCCCAGGGGTCTCTCAGAACTAAGCAATGGGGGGCCTCCACTTCCAAATCTGGAAATTGCCAAGCACTTATCTTTTAGATGCCCCTTTTGGGGGGAAAGATTGCTGTTCATGCAAAGAACTGAGAACTCATAACCCAGGACAAATGGGTTTTAAATGTAGTGTCCCAGGGATACAGATTTCATTTCCACATGTTGCCAACACCAAACGGGTGGCCAGACCTGCCCCCAAATCAGTGGGCAGAGGCTCAAAAACAAGTACTTTCCCTCTTAAACATGGGGGCTATTCAACCAGTACCAGAAGAGGAAAAGGGACAAGGTTTCTATTCCAGGCTCTTTCTGGTACCCAAAAAAGACCAATCATGGCATCCAATTCTGGACCTGTCTACTCTAAACACCTTTCTGGACATTCCAAAATTCAAGATGCTGACTCTTCACCAGTTACTTCCTATGCTAGGCAAAGATGCCTGGTTGGGAACTTTATATTTAAAAGAAGCATACCTGCACATCCCAATCAGGGAATCTTGCAGAAGATACCTATGCTTTAAGGCAGGCTACTTGCATTATCAGTTCTCTGTACTGCCCTTTGGCTTGTCTACTGCGCCCAGGGTATTCACAAATTGCCTGGCTCCTGTTATTGCATTTTGCAGGCAAATAAATATTCAGATATATCCATACCTGGAAGATTGTCTACTTCAGGCAGAAAACCAGGGCATACTTCTAAATCATCTGCCGTTTGTAAAAAGGGTTCTAAACTGTCTGGGGTACACCATAAATGAAAAGAAATCACAAGTTGTACCCCCTCAGCAGATTACATTCCTGGGTGCAGGCTTGAATACAACTGCCCAGATGGCTTTCTTCATGCCAGAGAAGCAAATTCATTCGGTGACTTACTTCAAACAAGTGGCCACAAAAACCCTGCTATCTGCAAGACAAATACTGCAAGCCTTGGGGTTCATGGCCTCCTGCATTCTTCTAATTCCATATGCAAGACTGCATATGAGGAAACCACAGTGGTACTTAAAAATTCTCTGGAGTCAGCATTGTCACAGCCTGGAAACAATGATTCCTATCATACCTTGCCTACGCCTGGAATTCCTGTGGTGGGCAGAGACCTGCCACCAAAACAAGGGACTGCCATTCACACTACCCCCTGCCACCCAAACCCTAACTGCAGATGCATCAGACTATGCATGGGAGACTCACCTGGCAGGGAAGTGCATTCAGGGCAAATGGGACCCAAATCAAATGCACCTAAATATTAATCAAAAAGAAATGTTAGCTGTACAGAATGCTCTGACAGCCTTCAAGGACCACATTCTTCCAGGGCAACTAATGATAAAGACTGACAACACCACGGTTATGTGGTACATAAACAAGCAGGGCGGTACACATTCTTACCCCCTCTGCAGACTAGCCATGGCATTGTGGAACACAGCCTTGAGCTACCAAGTGCACCTACAAGCTCAATTCCTGCCAGGAAAATTGAATACACTGGCAGAAGGACTAAGCAGAAATCTCATGGACCCACACGAGTGGAAACTGGAACCACGGATTTTCAGCATGTTGACAAGCAAATGGGGGAGCCCAGACATAGATCTATTTGCCTCCCCTCAGAGCTACAAGTTGGACAATTTTTGCACAAGGACTCCCCACAAAGAAGCCTGGAAAGTGGATGCTCTGTCCTTCAGCTGGAAAAGCCTGTCAGTCTATGCCTTTCCCCCTCTGCCTCTGCTCACCAAAGTTCTGCTAAAAGTCAAACAGGACAAACCAAGAATGATTTTGATTGCTCCAGACTGGCCACGCCAACACTGGTACCTACTCCTGTGCAGTGTGTCACAAATATCTCCATGGCATCTGCCTTAGACCCCTTCCTTGTTGTCTCAGCAGGAAAACCAAATTCTGCACCCTCAGCTTCCAACATTGAACCTTGCAGCCTGGCTAATCACTTAAATTCACCTTTATCATCCCTCAGCAAACCTGTGATGGATGTCATCTTGGAGGCGAGAAGGCCTAGTACTAGAATATCTTATGCTGATAAATGGAAAAGATTCTGTGCCTGGAACCAGTCTTTAGGGATGAGCACAGCAGCCCCCAATTTACCTCAGATTTTGTAATACTTAACTGAGATGCTTCACAAGGGCCTGTCTTTTTCCTCTATTAAAATCCACGCTTCAAAATTTTCAGCTCATTATAACACAGAACCCAACCCTCTTCTCTCATCCCCTGCTTAAGCAGTATCTCAGAGAGGCAAAGAACTTGAGACCACCCAGGAAAGCTCCTACCCCTGCCTGGGACCTTAACTTTGTTTTGGAGAAGCTCACTCTACCTCCTTTTGAGACAGCTGCTACTGCAGACTTAAAATTTCTTTCTTGGAAAACAGCCTTCCTTTTAGCAATCACTTCAACTAGAAGGATATCTGAAGTACAGGCCCTTATGGCAGTGGAGCCTTTTATCATTTTTCATGCGGACAGGGTATCTCTGAGGGCCAGTCCATCCTTCATGTCCAAGGTGGTTTTCAGTGTGGCTCTTAATCAGTCCATTCATTTGCCAACCTTCTTTCCCAGTCTACAGAACAAAGGGGAACAGATTCTGCATTCCTTGGATATGCACAGGCAACTTAGATTCTACTTGGACAGGACTAAATCTCGAAGAAAATCTGACCAATTGTTGGTAGCATTTGCTGCAGGGGCAGAGGGGAAGGCTATTTCAAAACAAACCATTTCTAAATGGATAAGCCATTGCATTCATTTCTGCTATAAGTACCATGGAAAACATATCCCCCAGGGGATCAGATCTCACTCCACCAGGGCTGCATCTACTTCTGCAGCCTTTCTCAGAGGTGTTCCTACCAGGGATATTCTAGAAGCTGCTACCTGGAGTTCTGTACATACTTTCACAAAGCATTATCATTTACCAATTTTCTCTAAATCCAGAGCTAGTTTTGCCACTGCTGTCTTGCAGGGCCTTATAGCTGGCCCTAATGCTGTATAAACTCCTCCGCCCAACCCTAACTTTGGGAATCTACCCAAATGTAATGACTGCAACAGTGAAACACGAAGAACATAGTACAGTTGTGTACACTTACCATAAGTGTAGATGTTTGAGTGTATTCACTGTTGCAGTCCTGGTTACCCTCCCTCCAGCTCCCTACTTTTCTCTAGCTATACCTCTACTTTCTTTTACTATGCTTAAAAGCCTTTTTGGTGTATTTGCTTTTGGTTGGAGGTATATTTTTGTGTTTTTTAATTTTATTGGCTCCCCATTAGGGGGGCACCTGACATCTGGGGCAAGAAAACTGATGTAATGGCGGTGGATGCATGTTTTATATCCCTGACGACCTGACATCATGGAAGAAGGGACTGCAACCGACGCAGGACCCAACACTTTGTTAATCAGGCCGACTGAGGGCAACTTGCCAGCAGATTACCCAAATGTAATGACTGCGACAGTGAATACACTAGAACATCTACATTTATGGTAAGTGTACACAACTGTACTTTCCTCCTGACGCAGATTCAACTGTTGGTTCCCTCAGAGCCGTACCCTTCAGGATCTTCGGTTTTGGTCCATTCCACACCTCCATTGATGTCACCTATTACGGTCTAGCCTTTGGATCCAAAGTTCACAGATCCAGGCTATCACAAAGCACCTTCAACTGAACTGATAGTCCTTTCATCTTTGACTGCAGCTGTATCCTTTACTTGTTTGAGTCTGATATTGCCAAATCACAATGAGTCCTGAAGCCTCACTGTCAAGACTCAAAGGGGAAGATCGACTCCAAAGTTATCAGTGCAGTTTCTTTTTCTTGGTGCCACTACACTAGATAGCTCTGCTTCATTGTCTGCCTCAGATCTGGAGGAGGAGGGTGCTCTTCCTATTCAATTTTTGGATTGGAGGAGTGCGTCTTCAGCTCTAGTCACATCCTCTGTGTTTGAAAGGGTTCTTCCATCATTATGAGGCCTGAAAGGTTGTCCAGCTGTACTGAGGTGGAGGCTGTCTTGGGACGACTTTCCCTCTACCTACCTGTGAGGGTATACTTTTCCTCAAGTCCCTTTTTGACAGTACCTAAAAATGGACCCTCACATCCCCAAACAAATCCATCCAGACAGGAGAGGGAAGCACACTGGAAAGTTAGTATCCTCCTCCAGAAAAGAGGCATCCATGAGGTCCCACAAGACCAAAAGGGCACAGATTATTGATGGTGTCCACAAGACATGGGGCCTCAGATGGATTCTCAACTTGGTCATCTGAATCGGTATGTGAAGGAGTTGTTGTTCTGGATGGTCATGGTGCAGTCCATCTTACTGTGTACGCAGACATGAGATTGGAGGTACCTGCATATCAAAATAGCAAAACATTAGAGATTCCTGTGCTGTCAGGTGGTAGCCAGTCATTATCAGTTTTGATTCCTGATGTTTGAATTCACTACAGCTCTCCTGGTGTTTACCTAATGCATGGCTGCTGTTGCTACCTAGATGACTCACGGGCTCCCTCTGTGGAAAAACTTCTCATAGCAAGACAGTACTTGTTCTGGCTCTGTTTCGTTTTGGGCTTGTCATCAATATGGCAAAGTCTCTACTGCATCCATCACAATCCCTGAAATTCATTGGCTGCCCCTTGGATA
This sequence comes from Protopterus annectens, assembly GCF_019279795.1. Taxonomy (NCBI): domain Eukaryota; kingdom Metazoa; phylum Chordata; order Ceratodontiformes; family Protopteridae; genus Protopterus; species Protopterus annectens. The sequence continues at coordinate 693,220,128 of NC_056727.1, forward strand.
CAGTCAACTAGAGAGCAAAATTATCTCCTGATGGAATTACCTCCATAGTGAACAAAGTTACAAGACTTTCTAACCACAAATCCTATAGTACTTGAGGTGTTGGGTCTGATACCAATATCTATCCAGGCAGCTCCTGAAACCAGGTTGAACATGGGGATTGTGCAGTGGACACTCAGGAGTTTGTGGGATTAAGCTTTCCCAGTCCAGGATGCAGGTTTTCTGTTTGGGTTGTTCAGAGAACATAGACCCTTTAACAACTTCTGTAACCCATGTCTTTATTCTTTTATCAGACTTATACAAAAAGGAACTAATTAGTCTTCAATAAAGACACGCACACAACAACAACAACTATATTACCCTTTCATCAATTTTTTCAACATCTTCAGTGGCATCTCATAAGATGTGTCAAGTGTAGAAAGTGTTTTTTTTCACTGTACACTATCCTTGGTTCACCCTACTCCTCCTTGAGACTTGAAGATCTCCTTCCTTATCACTGTTGCAGTATTCATTACATAAGGGGTCTCCTATCAAGGATAGCCCAATGTCCTGCCAGTAGATCTCATAGGCATCAAACGTCAAGCATAAACATATGCTTTTAATATAAGGCTTAGGGCATAAAAGTGACATATGAACACAAACATTCAGAACCTCTTTGCCACCAGCCCGAACGCCATTAGCAAATATCAGTGTGAATGTTGTTCTGCTGTGCTGGCTTCGGATAACTGCCCTTTTGGGGTTTCTTCTCTCCCTTTTTTCATTATTGTAGTGTACTTGTGTTCCTGTCATCCAAGAAGGGAAAATGTCAGTGTGGGAAGCAGATTCTCCATAAAGACAGACATATAACCAGTGTCTTTTTTGCTTAGGTGCTCCCCACGACCATGTGTAGGGCTCCATCTATCAGTTATGTGCCCCTAAGGCTCTACATTATTACATATCTTCCTTATCCATATACTTTGAGGATCAGCTACTTAAGCTGTTAGCTCAGGGTGCTATAGTGGAATCCTCCCATCACAAGGGTCAGCTGTCTGCCAAGAAGGCCAAAAAGACTAGGCCTGACCCAGTTGCTGTCCACCCTACCTTAGACATCTCTTTAGAAGCTGGTGAAAGTCCTGAAGACTGACTAGGGTTTGCCTTGAACTCATCTGCAGCGACCCCATTAGAGGCTTCCTTTGGAGTCACAATTTTAACATGCTTACTGTCATAGACTGCCCATGGTCAACCTAGATTTCTTTCCAGGAGTTTTCAGAGTCTAAACAAGAGCAGAATAAATATGCAAATGATGTACTAATCGGAACATTAGATTTATCCAGTCTCTGCCTGGACACTAGAATAAACCTGCCCACTTTCCCCCTCTGCAATGCCTGGCTACTTTTCACAGGAATTCTAGTTTTGTGGAATTGTATTACTGCCTGTTAGGTAGGGTATGTAAGCTGACTTTTTTTTTTTTTTTACACTTGATCTGGAGCCCTTCTCCAGGGAGCAGAAGTTTATGGGGCAGGGGAAGATCTCAAGTTTGTGAGGAATGTTGTTGCCATGACAATGGGCACCAGGGCAAATAGTCCATTAATTTCCAGTGTCAGGACAGAGTCCAGAAAAAAATTAAAGTTCTGGTAAGTACATCACTAGTGTTTCCACACTATTTGCAAACCTTATGGATATTTTATTGTTGCTCATGTTTATACTGTACACATTTTGCCCTTAAATGTATATTTTTTCTTTTGTGTGTTAGATTGTTTTATGATAATAAGTTTTTATGATTGTGTCTTACACTGAGGTATTTTACTTAGGTTCATTTAGCTCTGATATTATTAGTCTTTTTACTACATTTTGGGTACTGTAAAAGAGCACAGTAGATGCCCTTTTTTTGTGTTTTTAGCTGGACTTCCTCATTCATCACATCAGGGGCTTGCAGACATGCACTCTGAGGATATGCAACTGCAAAGGAAAACTGGTTGGAACACCATTGTCCACCTCCGGCTTCACTCCATTTAGAATATAAATCTCCTGTACCAGTGATTCTGTTTTTCAAGTGCACTTTTAAGACAAGTATACTCATCCAGCTCAGTTGTTTTTAATGTAGCCCATTGCATCCCCAACCTTGGTTCCTCATTATAGTTTATAATTTTCTTTCTTTTCTCCTTGTATTTGTACAACGGCAGCAAAACATTTACAGCAAGACTGCTGCATTTGGTACTTCCCATCAAACCTTCCAAGCTATACTGGTGTCTGCTCTGCCTCCTGTAGAATGTCAGGTAGATTCATTTTTTCCTATGCCTTCATCATGGCTTCATAGGTAGTTATTTGGCATGCAGTCCAGGGTACAATTGGAGCCTAACCGAAATTCTTAGTTTCTCCCACGTTACTTGCTGAAGTTCACAGAGTAGGCAGATGAGAGTTGAGGGAATCAAACCCTATACCATCGAAACTACAGCTAACAGCCTTAACCATCTACGCAAACTGCCAACACACAAGTCTTATCCCAGAATTTTGATCTGCTTTCTTCCATGCGAGACCTGGTAGGTCTCATTCACACACCTTTTACCAGATGTAATGAGACTTCAGTGTAAATACAGCAGCTGTTCCTTCTTTTCCTAGCCAGTAACCATATCATACCGTTCTATCTAATTATCCTTCCTAGCATATGCTGTACCCATTTCCGTGGTTTCATTTACATTACGGAAAATAGTTTTATCTTGTAGTCATATCTTCAGCATGTTTTCCTCTCCTTGGCCCTTCATTGGCACAATTTCTGTTCTGTTCAGTTATCTGTTAATTTATTTTGGCTTTCATGTGTTTTACTGTTTCTTTTGCTTGCTTATCACAGCTACTCTGTATCCAGTGGTTTCCTTGCTGACTGTGCTACTCTGTACCATCCCTTTTTCATTTTATACCCACAGTAAGTCCTGTCATCTGCTTTGCCTGTGATGTATTGCTGTTAGTGTTCTGTTTCACTTTGAAGTGTCAGTGTTTCCATTTACTTACCCATTTTTCCTAGCAGTCCCCACATCCATTTTCTTTAACCAAGAGATTAGCTAATCATTTAACAAACCTCAACACCAGCTGCTTCCTGTAATTTTTGCGAGCCATGCTCCTGACTCCTGTAATCCACATTTCACATACCACCTCTGTTCTCTTTCCTCATGTTCCATCTCAGATATCCGTCTCCCTTCTTATGTATTGGCTTGGTCATGTTTTATCTGCCTTGCTATCTATTTTCCTAGCAGAATGTGTAGTTCAAGTTTGCCTTCCCCAGTTAACTGCTGTCCCAGCCCTTTAAAATTCTCTAGTAATTATAGTCTTTGTAACCTAACTCTTGAATTGATTTCTGTAGCTGGGGCAAAATGACTGTGTTTAAACTTTAAATAAGTAATAGAAAGTCAGAAAATGAAGTAAGATCATATGGTGTAAAAGGAATAAAGTTCCTGGGTGGTGGCAGGAGGTAGTTATAAGTGATAAAATCTGTAAACAGTAATATCTTAATGCAGTTAAATAATTGTTTCTTTACTACAAACCTGAAGTTTTAAAGATACTACATCACAGTTGATCTCAGCCAAAAGAATGAGAAGCAGAACATGCGATCTTTGTCATTACTACTTTTGTTTGAATTCCATTACACAATTTCACACACACAACTTTGTGCTTATTATTGATGGGCAGCGATTCTAAATTCCACTGCTTATTAAATATTTTAATCTACATTGTTAATTGAAGATTTAAACCCCCATAACCTACATCTGATGTCTTAACTGGATTGACAGTGATGTAGGAAATATACTAGCAGCTGCAACTTTTGGCAAGAATGTTGTAACATACTTGCATAATGGTCATTACAGTGCCTTGCAGTTGTGTCTTTCGGCTTTTCCCGGTTAGGGGTCGCCACAGCGGAACTCCGGTCCGCTAATGATTGGCAGTTGATTTTTGCGTACCGGCTTGCCAGGCCTGACGCACAACCTTCAACGAAGGTACGCCCATTCACGCATGTCTCCACGTAGAAGACGCTCTAGCTGAGAATCGAGCCGGACAACGTATTACTGTGAGGCGACAACGCTACCGCGCCTTGCAGTCAGAAGTTTTAATAGTGATGAAGTCGATCCTTTTCATTGCTTGTTGTCATCGCTACTTTTTTATCTCAAGTATGCAAGTCCACACCATATATAGGATATACTCACTAACTATAAACAACATTTTTTTTCCAGTATAAATGCACTTCTAGCCTTTTAATATTGTGAGGGAATTATGAAATGCTTATTAGGTCTTGGAAATTGATCCTGATACTCTATATGCTACCAAAGCTTGAATATTATTTTTCTGCTTGTATGCATTATTGCAGTCTAAGGTGCTGTTTTGTGGCTTTTTTTGCTTCATCTATGTTGGTTGTTTAACTTCTGAACATCATAATATATTTTTGTTATTTGCTATATGGATTATATGCATAAAACTTGTTTGATATATTTATGTTTTTCTCTTCAGGTCAGTGCTCCTGTTGTTACTTCTTCCACACAAGAGAAGCCAAAAGACAGTGATCAGTTTGAGTGGGTTACTATTGAACAGTCGGGGGAACTAGTTTATGAGGCTCCAGAAACCATCGCTGCAGAGCCACCTCCTATCAAGTCAGCTGTTCAGACTATGTCACCAATCCCTGCCCACTCATTGGCAGCTTTTGGACTGTTCCTTCGTCTACCAGGTTACGCAGAGGTTTTGTTGAAAGAAAGGAAGCATGCCCAGTGCTTGCTTAGGTTGGTACTGGGAGTAACAGATGATGGAGAAGGAAGTAAGTGAATTTAAAGTGGTTTCAAACCTTTGTTTTTGTTTTATTTAAACTTATTAAAATTGTTTATTTAAACTTTTGCTTTATTTTTACATTTGTTAATTGGGCTGTTCCAAGGGACCCTTTTGAGTCCTAGTCTGGGCAAAAGGCAAAGACAAAAAGGTTTAACAAACCAAAGTGAAAAACTAATTTACAATTTAGTATCCCTATATAATGTAACACAGAACCAAATATCTGCAGTCTAAACAACACCAAATATCAAACCATGAATATGAGAGATTGCAACAAAGTTTTATGCTAGTTAATGCAGAAGATTGAGGCTCTGAGCTGTTACCAATCTGCTTCCTTTAGTCTAGGGTATAAGTTTTGATTCGGTCTACTTCAATTTGTCTGCTGTGCGACTGTGAACAAGTCACTTAACCAGACAGTGCTTATGGTTTACCCCCCAAAAGGGACACCTGTGTGTCCAGTAGTCTTACGGAATGAACAAAAAATAAACACAGGAGAATTCTGGTTCAGCAGTAACAATAAACAACACTGTAGTTGTGAGATCTTATCATAGATCCAGATAGCATGTGCTCTTGTATCTGCCTGTAAGGGCTTATTTGAATTTTCCATGAAAGGCAGCATAGTCTGTGATGCTTCTTCTTTCTTCAGGTATTCAGATCCAGCTAGATGGAATTATGGAGAAATTGTTTTCTATTTTGCTTAAGTTAATGTGGGATTGAGAAGTAGTTTACCTTCATTATACAGAGTATGCAATTTGTTTATTGTGATGTTTACTAGCAGTGGTGGACAACAGCTATTATATAAAAGTTTGTAGGAATGAAGATCTAAGTGTTGCAGGAGTTAGTTTTCTGTGTTCATGGAGAGACAATGGTGATATTCATTGCTAGCTAAGAATATAAATCTTAGATTTCTTTTCTTTGTAATTCGATAATGTGAGAATTTAGAACTATTATTGAAAGTGTATATTTCCAGACTTTCAATATTGGATGTTCAGTATTGAAAGTCCCCTTCATTAGTAATAAAATGAGAGTGGCAAACAAACAGTTGGTACTGTCTGTAATTTAGGCATGACTGTGGATAGTGGTGGCATAAGGGAGATTATCCAGAAAAACTGGAAAATTCTGGAAGGTAACACAGATTTATTTAATGTGTTGGGATGTAAACCTAGTTTTGTCTACAGAAACAACAGTCTTAAAAAATTGCTGGAAAAAAGTTCCAACGGTATAAGTAAATCAATGCTTAGTCAGAAAGTAGGGATGTTCAAATGTGGACAAGGTAGATGTTCTTCGTGATTCACTGTTGCAGTCATCACATTCGGGTTATCTGCCTGCAGATAGCTTTCAGTCGGCCTGAATACTAGAGTCTTGGGATTTCTGCATCGGATGCTGTCGCTTATTCCATGACGTCAGGTCGTCAGGGGTATAAAACATGCAGCCAATGCCATTACATCAGTCTTTCTTGCCGTGCGGTGCCCGAAGCAGAAGCAGTTAGCAAGTGTTGGTCGGCCGCCTCCTGAAATTTTCATTTTTCGAGTTTCAGACCTGAAGTCTTCTAAAAGATAAGTACCCTGTTGGGAATCCTTTTTTCTTGCTCTAACCGATGTTAGAAAAAAATTAATAATTGTCTTGCCTGTGGAAAGCAAATACCTCACAGAGATTTTCATTCTTACTGCGTCACCTGTTTAGGCCCAGACCACGACGTCCCTCGCTGTCGGTTTTGTGCCTTGTTCAATTCCTGAACTATTTGTCGTCAGGCTATTTTTCTAGCTAAATTCTTTCATTCCTGATCTCCGTACTCCGAAATGGCTTCGATAAGCCATCTAACTACCAATCTTATGAAAAAACGTAAGGATAAAGACAGACCGCATAGGTCCAATACTGCCGACGATGCTACCGTTAAGCTAGTCGCCAGTCCGCTGGTACTCAGTGAGGTGCTTTCGCAGCCCCTGATACCTGCTTCTACATATTCGCAAGCCTCTACTGAGATCCATTCGGAGTCCGATATGCCGCGAGTTGCTTCTCCGAGTATGGGACTTGCGGATGTGTCTGCCTTGGATGGGTCCGGAGCCGCTGTGCAGACACCGGCTTTTGAGGGTGTATTCAGGCCTTCTGATTTTCATATTAAACTGATGACTTTGTTTCAAACCAAAAATACTGAATTTCTCAAGCCTAAAGTTCGCACTACACCTAGGAAACCAATGACCAAAGTGCATTCTCAGGCCCACATGCCACAAAAACAAATGCTTAGAATGGCTGAAGACCTCATTACTTTAATTAGGGGAAGTCAGACTTCCCCCTCAAAAAGACCAAGAACTGATTTTCCTTCTGATTCTTCAGATCAGGAGTCTGATAACTCTGATCCTTTTAATTACCAGGACACATACCCTTATCTACCTATGAGGATTCTGATGCAGAAGATTCCATTCCCTCCGCTTCCCCTCCTGAAGATTTTTCTTTTGGTGAAACCCTGCATACACTTAGAGAGCATGTCTGCTGGGAGTGCCAGGACTACTGTCAGTCCAAAAAGAGACTCAGGGAATTTTTAAACTCGCCTCAGCAGAGGCCTCTAGCTATCTCTCCTGTTCTGGAAATTGTAGATGATGTCTTCTTGGAATCCAACCTTACCCCTGATACTTTGCCTCCAGCTCCCAGGAAACCTGACAGGTACTATAGAGTACCTGACTCCCACAAATTCCTCTTTAAGAATCCTACTGCGGATCCAGAGACCAATTCCTAGGGGCCTAAAGGCATTAAGGCTGCAACTGCCAAAAATCCTACCCCTTCGGACAGGGATTCTAGGGCTTTAGACAGATGGGGTAAGAAGGTATACACCTCTGCTACTCTTTGTATTAGGGCTTTAAATTGCCAGTTTCATATGTTAAAGTATCAGCAGCATATTATGGAGCTAGTTAAACAGAAAATGATGTTGATTCCTGAATGTGCAGAACACAAAGATTTACAAGAGTTAATGCATTCTGCTAACCAGGTTGGTAAACATACTTTGCAATGTGGTTTGATGCTTTAGAAGCATCTTGCAGAGCTGCTGTCACTGGATCTGTTCTTAGAAGGCATGCTTGGCTTAAGGAACAAAACTTGCCAGATCATGTCAAAACAAAATTACTAGATGCACCATTAAACCAAGAGCGCCTATTTGGCAATAAAGCAGAAGAAGTCCTCAAAAGGATGGAGGAGAAAGCTAAATCTATGCAAACTGTTAAGGATTTCTTACAAGTGCAGCCACCTAGATTCAGTAGACATTAGCCTTCAAAAAAATGGTCTTTTCCAGTCCCTTCCAGGCCTTCTCAGTCCAAGCCCAGGGGCGGCAGACCACCAAGACTTCAGTTTCAGGTTAAGCACAGATCTAAGCAATGGAGTGCTCCCACGTCCAAAACGGAGTAGTAAGCCACCATGCTATGGTAAAATTGCACAATGACTTATCCTTAACTCTTCCAAGCCTTGCCCAAGTACTTGCACCTTTAGGAGGGAAACTTGCCCTGCATGCAAAAAACTGGGAATGCATTACCCAAGACAGGTGGGTCTTAAACATTGTTTCCCAGGGATACAGATTCCACTTCCACTCACTACCAACCCTAAATGGATGGCCAGACCTCCCCCCAAACCAGTGGGCAGAGACCCAAAAGCAAGTACTTTCCCTTCTCAGTATCAAGGCTATTTAACCTGCCCAGCAGAACAAAAGGGACAAGGCTTTTATTCCAGACTGTTTCTGGTTCCCAGAAAAGAAAACTCTTGGCGTCCTGTCCTGGATCAGTCTATTCTCAACACCTTTCTGGTGGTTCCAGAATTCAAAATGCTAACTCTCCAACAGCTGTTCCGCATGCTAGCCAAGGACTCCTGGCTAGCAACCCTAGACTTAAAAGACGCTTATCTGCACATCCCCATAAGGGAATCTTGCAGGAAATACATACGTTTCAGAGCAGGCTCTATCTATGCACTATCAGTTCTCTGTACTTCCCTTTGGCTCAACTATTGTACCCAGGGTATTCACAAAGTGCCTAGCTCCAGCCATTGCTTATTGCAGGCAGAGGAGAATTCAAATTGACCCATACTTGAACAATTGCCTGATTCAGGCAGGCAGCCAGGACTTGCTACTACAGCACCTGGCATTTGTAAAGAGAATTCTAACTTCACTGGGGTACACCATCAACGAAAAGAAATCACAGCTGGTACCCAACCAACAGATTGTATTCCTGGGAGCAAGCTTGAAAACAACTTCCCAGAAGGCATTCCTCACTCCAGAGAAACAAACTTATTTGACAAACTACTTCAATCTACTGGCCAACAAAACCCGGCTATCTGCAAGAAAAATACTGCAAGCCCTAGGGTTCATGGCCTCTTGCATTCTTATGCCAAATGCAAGACTCCATATGAGGAAACTTCACTGGTACCTAAAAAGTCTCTGGTGTCAACATTCTCAGGACCTGGAAACAATGATTCCTGTCATTCCTTGCCTAAGGGCAGAGTTCCTTTGGTGAGCAGAGGCCTGCAACCACAACAAGGGACTCCCTTTCACTCTTCCCCCTACCACCCAAACCCTAACAACAGACGGATCAGATTATGCATGGGGGGCTCACATGGCAGGGCAGTGCATTCAGGCCAAATGGAGCCCAAAGCAAATGCACCTGCATATAAATCAGAAAGAAATGTTAGCTGTACAGAATGCTCTGGCAGCCTTCAAAGGCCTTATTCTTCCAGGACAACTATTGTTAAAGACAGACAACACCACAGTTATGTGATACATAAACAGGCAGAGGGGAACCCATTTCTATCCACTCTGCAGATTAGCCATGGCTCTGTGGAACACAGCCTTGAGCAGCCAACTGCACCTGCGACCTCAATTCCTGCCAGGCAAACTAAATTCACTGGCGGCCGACTTAAGCAGAAATCTCATGGACCCACATGCTGGAAACTGGAACCCAAAATATTCAAACTTTTGAGGAACAGATGGAGGGCACCAGAGGTGGACCTTTTTGCTTCCCCTCAGAACTATCAGTTGAGCAAATATTGCACCAGAACTCCCCACAGCCAAGCTTGATAAGTGAATGCCCTGTCCTTCACCTGGGAAAACCTATCAGTCTATGCCTTTCCCCCCTCTGCCCCTCTTCTCGAAGGTTCTACTAAAGATAAAACAGGACAAGCCAAGGACAATCCTGATTGCACCAGACTTGGCCATGCCAGCATTGGTACCCTGTTTTGCGCAGTCTGACAATGCTGCCACCTTGGCACCTGCCTCAGACTCCTTCCCTGCTGTCCCAGCAGGCGGGCCAGATTCTGCACCCTCAGCTACAGACCCTGAACCTAGCAGCCTGGCTCATCCGCTGAATTCTTCACCAGCAACCCTCAGTAAGCAGGTGCCGGATGTCATTCTTGAGACAATGAGGCGTAGTACAAGAAAATCCTATTCGGAAAAGTGGAAAAGATACTGCTCCTGGGACCAGTCTCAGGGAATGGACACAAGTGTGCCCAACTTCCCCCACATACTAGACTACTCAACAGAAATGCTCCACAAAGGCCTATCTTCTCTTCAATTAAGATTAATGTCTCTGTTATCTCAGCCTATTATAATACTGAGCCACCCCTTTTTCTTCCATCCCCTGGTCAAACAGTTCCTGAGCGGAGCCAAAAATTTAAGACCCTCCCCCAGGAGAGCTCCCACTCCAGCCTGGGACCTTAACTTTGTATTGGAAAAATTCACGCTTCCGCCCTTTGAACCTGCTGCCACAGCTGAGTTAAAGTTCCTCTCATGGAAAACAGCTTTAGTTCTAGCCATCACTTCAGCAAGAAGAGTGTCTGAATTGCAGGCCCTTATGGCTGTGGAACCATTCATTATCTGCCATGTGGACAGGTTTTCCCTCAGGACTAACCCATCATTTCTGCCCAAGGTGGTATCTAGTGTAGCTTTAAACCAGTCCATTCATTTGCCAACTTTTTTCCCTAATCCTCAGAATAAAGGGGAAAGGATCCTGCACTCCCTGGACGTGCACAGGAAGCTCAGGTTCTGTCTGGACAGGACTAAGCCTTTCAGAAAATCTGGCCAGCTGCTAGTCAGCTTTGCTGCAGAGGCAGAGGGCAAGGCCATTTCAAAGCAAACCATTTCTAAATGGATAGCACACTGCATCCATTTCTGCTAACCCCACAGGGGATCAGAACACATTCCACTAGGGCTACATCAACCTCTACAGCATTTCTCAGGGGAGTCCCTACCAGGGACATCCTGGAAGCTGCAACCTGGAGTTCAGTACACACTTTCACCAAGCATTACCACTTACCTGTCTTTTCTAAATCCAGAGCTGGATTTGCCACAGCAGTCTTACAGGGCCTGATTGCCAGCCCTAATGCTTCTTAACTACCTCCATCCTTCCTTAGCTTTGGGAATCAGCCCAAATGTGATGACTGCAACAGTGAAACACGAAGAACATAATACAGTTGTGTACACTTACCATAAATGAAGATGTTTGAGTGTATTCACTGTTGCAGTCCTGGTTACCCTCCCTCCAGCCTCCTGACTTCTCTTTACTTCTACCTACCTTTTTTGTTTGGCATGTCTTATAACATGTGTATTTGCTTTTTGCTGGGGGTGTCCCATACCATGTAATTGCTTCCTGTTTTGGGGGCACCTGACATCTGGGGCAAGAAAAACTGAGGTAATAGCGTTGGCTGCATGTTATACCCCTGATGACCTGACGTGATGGAAGAAGTGACAGCATCCAACGTAGCAATCCCAAGACTCTGGTATTCAGGCAGACTGAGGGCTTACCTGTAGGCAGATAACCCAAATGTGATGACTGCAACAGTGAATACACTCAAACATATACATTTATGGTAAGTGTACACAACTGTACTTTCTGTGCCATCTTCATTGTGAGGGTTGTGCTAATGTGTCATGCTAGTTGTGTAGCTTGCATCTGAAGTACCTGGCTGATTTCAGTCTAGTACCAAATTGCTTTGCTGTGCCTTTATTACTGATTTCAGTGTTTCTTGATATACTGAACAATAAAAATACATTTTTTTCTGAAAGAATTTTATAAGCACCAAAGGTCTGTGTTACAAAAGGGTGTAGTTAAGTACATATGAATAAAACAGAGTTTAGAATTTCAGGACTGAAATAAATACTGTACACCATATACGCTGAATTTTAATTTGAGCTGACTGGATAATACATTCCCAGCAATACTGTTTCAGTGATTGCATCTGATGGAAATAATCATGCCTCATGCCCATACTGTAGTTCCATAATAGTAGCGATTTCTATTTATCTTGATTCATGGCTAGATGACTGTAGGGCTTCATCTATTAGTGTCATAAAAAGAAAAAAAACAAAGATGTGGGGTTTTGGAGTGTTATTTTTTTTCCATTTTTTCTTCTAAATTTTGTTACGCTTGTTCAATGGTGTATTATGAGTTCTTTCATGTTTGGATGGTTTAGCAATATGATGCATATACAAGACAGAGCTTTTTAAACATTGTTTCCTTTCTAGGAAATAGACGTTGTGTCTGTTTTAGGTAAGTTGATGTACTTGCAGTAGTAGAGTTTAACATATACAGACTTGTTTTCTTTGAAGACAATCTGACCAACCTTTCAAAGAAAAGGTATTGCAAGATTATCACAATTCTTTTTTTTTTTCTGTGTTCTTGACATTGTCTATAATAGAACATGAAAAAACATAATGGATGGAGGTAGACCAGGAACAAATATGCTAACATATTTTAAAAAAGTGTCTAAGTAAGTAAAGGAAAAAGGGAATCTTTAAAGCTGCCTCCAAGGGAACCTTTGGAAGAGATCCAGTGAGATACATATTGTCTTCTTTGAAAAATGTGCCTATTTTAAAGACACTAATTCCCAGTGTTTTATTGGAGTCATGCTGTCTTTGTCCTTAGATTTCTAGGGTACAGTTGCTTCCACCACACCCAGCTGTTTCCCGTTTCTTGTGTAATCACTTGTCTTCACATATGCAGCACCAGTAAGTAGCTGATCAAGGGCAGTCTTTTTATGCCAATTTGTTTTACAGATGGTAGTACAGACCTTACCATTGATAATCACCTTTTATTCTGGAAGACAGTGATCCAGATCCCCCCCCCCCCCCACACACACACACACACACACAAGCACACACTCTCTCTCTCTCTCTCTCTCAACATTAACACCTACAGGGCTTCAAAGGTGGTTGCCTACATAGCAGGTTGATTAGAGCTCTCCTAGTGTGAAAACTGTTCAGAAAGCCAATAAAAGCTATCAGTTTGGATAACATTTAGTTACTGGTTGTTAATTACAGTGCCTGGATGCCATCAAAGAAGAAATTTGGAGAAATTAAGGAAACTCAACAGGAAAATAAGAAAACTGTGGCTGGGAAGAATCTTGCAGCCATTCAGCAAAAAGCAGTTCAAGTTTCAGCTTTGGTACAGGAGATGGCCTCCAGTAATTTAGAGGAAAAAGTAAATCAAATGCACTTTGAGGTGTTTAAAATAAGTGAAACACTGAAGGAATATGTAAAGTCAAATAAAACATATGGAAAAACAGAAGTTTTAACTAGCTATTCAAATGAAATTATAAAAGTGCAAAAGTCAAAGGCTGAAATGAAGAAATGTCCGGCTGAATACAAAGCTTCTCAAGAAGAATTGTTTCAAAAAAATAGTTAGGGCACATAAACAAAACCCAAAATTTTCTGCTGTACAAGAGAAACTGAAAGTCGCATCTTGCAGTAATTTAAAGAAAATACAGATAAGCAGCTGGGCTGGTACATATTACAGAGTAGGATTTGTTAATTGAGAAATCATATTATATGTATGCTTTAAATTTGGCAATGAGAAAGTGGCCAAGACCTATATTAGTAAAGATATAAACACATCAGCAGACAAAATTGCAGCACAAAAGAAAGTATTAACAATTCAAGACACCAGAGTGTTTGTGGAAAATTATTATTTTACACCAGTTAGAAGAGAAGCAAGTTTATTTCAGCGATCAGGGAATGCTGAGAAGCAGGCATGAGGTTAATTCAAGCTGCTGTATCCAACTGTCTGCACGATAGTTTTTCCTGGATGATCAAAAACACTTTTGGATGCAGAACAGGCAGAAAAGGAAGTTTAGCCAACAAAGAGTGAGCCAACAGGCAATGCTTCTCATTCTTCTGGCAAAACAAAACATATGGAGAGACTTTACCAGTTAAATCATTTCCATTGTTCCAAATGAATATGTTTGAAACAGGGAAAAAAAATCACAGGTGCTGACAAAAAGAGTCAGGAGTGTATTGATCTTGAACTAGATACTTGATAGTAGGAGCTGGGGATGATCAAACAGAAGACAAGCAACTTTGTGAAATTAGTGAATAAAGGAGAGTTTGTAAAGCATTAATTCCTTTAGATATAAGATTGCACTTGTCAGTTGTGACTTTGTAAGAAGTAGTGGTTGAAAACACTGAAATTTTGCTGAGTCTGTGGTAAACTGGTGGATGAATTGTAAAAATATATACCTTTTGTGCTTTCTTACTGTTTAGAAGGGGATTAAAGAGGTAACTGTTATGTAAAACAGTTTTTCTATTATTACTGTTTGCATTAATGTCATGATGTAAGTTGTATGTTATGTTGTAAAGCAGTTGTGTATATGGTGCCATCAGTGGTGTTTTAAATATGAGGTGGGGGAGTCATATCGGTCGCTGTTCTATACGTTAAAGGTATTCAGTCAACAAAGTGCTTTTTACTAGCTGTAAGGTATCCAGGCTATACTTTGAACAAGGTAATGAAATGGAAGAGTTTCAATATCAAATATCATGCAGCTTTTAAGTTAAATGTACAGATAGTCAAACATTCTGGATGCAGTCATTTATTAGAATAGTGAGTGTCATGATGCAGAATATCTCAGTATAGAGAGAGATTCAACTATATTCGCAGATACAAGCCCTCTTATATTTTCTAAAATAGAAAAAATACAAGGTTCAAAACCTTCATAACTATGATAAAAGCTATACAGATTTTCAAGGTCAAAGGAGTAAATAGATGCGGTTGGGATGATAGCGTAAAACATTTCTCATACTATTATCTTGACATGGTTTGTGTGTTCACTTTTAACAAGCTTATCTCCAACTATTTTCCATGCAAATACATGTTCTGTAAAGTACAGGATACATACATTTCTTTCAAGGTTGCATGAGTAGAAGAAACATTTTTTACCTGCTTGCTAAGATCTAATGAACTCTTAAAATCAAACTGTTCTTTGAGAAAGGAATATGCAAAAACACTAAAGCAGTTTAAGACAGAAATTTTGTAAAAGAAGCATTAAATATATACAGTGAGGTTGGAAGAAAGCAAGGTAAGGTTGATATACTGCTGTGATCTTGGGCTACTGAGTTGGAGGTTGTAAAATGGATTGATCACATTATATGTAGAATTAAGTTAATTGTCTGGTTTAATACCTTTGGTTTAAGCTACAGACAATGTCTTTTTAAGCAAATAGGCCTGAAAAAATAAGACAAAAAGGTGAAAGGCATGGGGAATGGCATTTTTTTTCTTGCATTTGCAAACTCAGCTGTTTTGCCATTAGAAAATGCTCTCAGTGGGAAACAAGATGTCTGCATTAATCATGACAGGTCTGAGCAATGTGTTCTGGTTAATTTCACAAAGATTCTTTTATGCATCTGGAAAGTTTCTAGCTGCTTTTTTCTCTCTCATTATAAACTACTTTTACTTGTTGAAGAACAGTCTGCAGGTGCAAGCAATTAATTGAGAGAACTGAGCCCTCTGTGCTGAGTGAAATGTGCAAGGTACTGTGTAATTAAGATTTAAAGCTACATTGGCAGGCACTTCAAGTGAAAAATAAATGAAGTTTGAAACTGTGGGAAATGAATAAATTATACAAGTAGCAGTCTTAGTACTTTAATGAGTTTAATATGACAGTGCATAATTTAGTTTATTTAAACATAACCAAGGCACTTTTTCTTAAGGCTAAAACTTAATGTTTCCCGAAAGCATGCAGGGTGTGTTCACATGTGGGAGGAACAGAGATAAGAAAATAATCTCTTAATTTTAGAATAGGCAATGCCTGTGGATGCAGCCATTGATTTGGGGCAACTGAAGAGTAATTTTTATTTTTGAAATCTGCATAGTTTTGTTTGTTCCTAAATTAAAAGAGATGGTGAGGGTGTCTGAATAAATGGTGTTTTTCAAAACAGGAAGCATTCTAGTCTTGAGCAAAATGTTTGTATGACTTCAAATCTTTTCTGAAGAAATAATTTCAAGAAAGAGAAGTTTGTGTGTGTCAGCCTGTATTTTTATTACACAGAATTCACTGAATGTATTGTGTATTTTATCTTGCAGCTGTCCCAGTAATGATGTTTATGGTGGTTGTTGAAAAGTTCTCTTCCTCCTGCCCTTTGAATTTACTGATGATAATGTGCATGGATAGGTGTGCTGAGATTTTGATAGAGTGGAGTATCTTGTTTTTGGGGTAATTTTGCAGATAACAGAACATTTGAATGGGCTGGTTCTTAAAGTTTCTGGAGAGAACATGAGCCTTACAGTAAGTTTATGGATGGCTACTTCATTTTCCTTTCGTATATATTATCCCTTATACCCTGTGCTTTCGTAACTCTAAAAATATTTTTGTTCAAATTCCAGATGATACTCCTTTCAGCTTTTAAGAATGCAGTTAGAGTCTTTAGAGTACTTCCAGAATGCATTGCTTGCTATGGATTTCTGTTGTAGTTTGTCTTCTGCAAACTTTGCCACATAGCTTTTTTTTTTCTGACATTGTCATTCCCCAGCCAACGACAACAAGCTTTATGGCTGCATTGATATGAGAATCTGTGATTTTAAAATCAATTGTGTTGGTATACTTTGTGTTATTTATATGGTTAAGTAAAGGGATAGGTATTCAGTGGTCCCATTTTATGACAGGAAATGAAATTCTAAGTAAAATTCCAAAAATATTATGAACTGTTTATTTCTACTAAGAATTATATCATGTTTTCAAGTGTGCCTGTCCACCCTAGTTTACTTAATTTACATCAGCAAAGTCTGCAGCATTGATTAGGACATGATCATAATTAAAGGGTCAACAGTATACTGACAGTGTTTTAAATGAAATGAGTCACTTCCTATTTCTGTATACCTGCTATTATATCAAGAAAGTTTTTTTTTCCTGACCTAGACCTAGATCTAAAAAATAAAGCACAACAGATATGGGTAATCTGTTTTATGTTGCTGATACTGATGTACCTGCTCAGTCTAAAAGGTTTACTTTTTGTAATAAGGATGCTTTCAGTAGCAGTATTTCAAGGTATGCTGTAGAGGAGGTTTCAATGTCAAGTAGGGGATCTGACACAAGAAATTAGAAGTCCTTTCTTGTACAATCACATATTGAATGTTAAAAGAAGTGTATTTGTGAAAATATGGATAAGAGTTGCTTTCAGTATTGTATTAGGAAGTCTATAGATTGATATCTGAAATAGTCTAAAGAGAGAGATCAGCATTAGCTGCAGGAGAGGTGATATCTTGGTTTCCTTAAGTTCTAGATGTTTGATTAGTTGATCTGTGTTTACCTTTAAGGTCATTGGTCTTATGCCAGAGAACCTTAAAATTGCTAAGCAGCCTGGTTTGTCTTTCCTTGAAATACATTGCCCTGTCTTTATTGATTACATTTTTACCTCTTCTTTACAGAGCAGAAATGAACTCCGCTAGAGTGGGAGTTAATATGTAGCATGTTATGTAGGCTGTTTTTTTTGGCTTGGTTCTCCTTTTGTAACTTAAGGAAATAATTATGGTGTTGACTTTCACCAAATGTTTTTATAAGTGGATGATGGTTGTTTCAGAGGAGGAGTTGTGCAGCATATACTGTTGGGCTTTGTTACAGTATCTTTGTAGTGTAACAAATATCCCGTCAATGGTAAGCAGTTCACTGGGTAGCCAGTGCTCCCTGTTTTGCTTGTGTAACTTGTCTGTGAATGTTTTGCACTTGGTTTCTGCCTCTTGTCAGAAAAGTTGTGGAGACAGTGCAGTGGTTATTGAAAAGTAGTGGGATCACTAGTGAGGAAGTGAGTCTCTGAGGTGTGTGAGTATGTGGTCTAATAGGGATTATTTGGATGTGCACTGATTTGGCTGTGTTGGAGATAGGACCAGCTCAGTAAGGGACACTTGAGTATAGTCAAGAAAACTATTAGTGCGGTGGTTCCAGTGCATCTTGAAAGCTCTCCGGATGATGGAAGTTGACTGCATACAAAAGGTGACAAAGTTTACATTGTGGTAGTGAAGATTGGGGAGGTTTATAGAGAGAACTGATGATGAATCCATCCCCAACCCTTTTTAAGCGTAACTTTGACCAATGGATGGGAAATCAGAAGCTCACCCTGGGTCTGGATGCTATGCCTCTGATAGACAGGGGAAGGCAATAATGGCCAGTTTAACTTACCCCCCCACACACACACACACACACATATAACTTCTAAAAACTTCCCAGCTAGCATACCCCTCCTTATAAATATCCATGATACATAGGGACGCAATTGGGTTGGGTTGCAAGGCTGGGCTTAAAAAGACTCTGGTGGTCATTAGCCTAGTATATACCTATGAGTTTATGATACTAAGTGGACAGATGTAAACAGGCGAGACATTTCTGGCTTTTGGTCAAAATTGCTAGATGCACTTGTCGAAAGGCATGATAGGATATAACTAGAGACAAAAAAAACTGCCTTTCCTCTACTTCTTCATCTTGATCTTTGTCTGTGTAAGACATTTTAAACTGAGCCAGTATGGAATTTTATCATCAAGGTTTAACTGGGACCCAGAAATGGCTGTAATATTTTGATGGTATTCCTTGCTCATATATTCGAGGTAGTGTTGTTACTTAATGGATGCTACCTGTATCAAAAGATGCGATTAAGAATGACTTATCTGCAAAAAGAGATATGTGCATTGGGCCAGAGACTGTTTTATTATTACTAGCTAACAAGCTGTATAAGACAGACATTGGCATATCTGTAAGGATTTTTGCAACATTTTAGGGCTGCTTTATCTTGGTTATGGCTTTAATGAAAAGCCAAACGTACCTGTGATCTTTAATGTCATCTTGTTCCAGGACTCGCATGAGGATGAGCTCCTTATTTTATTCTTTAACATCTTTATTAAATCACAATTGCAAACGTGACTTAGTTACACTTAAATTAATAGAAGATAAACAGTAACATTATTTCTCATTGTTTCATTGTTTCTATGCAGTATACATTTTTAACAGTTGTCCATTCCAACATTACATAAATTGCTCAATTCCTGCCATTTTTAAACCTCACTCTGCCATTATTCTACACTCATTGTATACACAAATTCCATTTATTTCTGTGTAATTTGCTCCTTCCCTTTTCTAAAAATCCTACCTTTGTTTAGGATTGGTTTCATATCTCAGAATGGCTTCACATTGCCCATCATGTGCTAATGTCATTTTTTTTATTAGTACCCATCATCCACTACACATGACTATCTGGTGCTTGACCTATCTGAGACTCTCCAGCTTGCTTCACCACGGATGTCCTGCACCTCTTATAGCATGTCTTATAACATGTCTTCTGTATACTGCTTAAAGCCCTTGCTGTCGTCGTCATTCAGTTTTAGGAATAATATAGCTAATGGACATCCTAAAGTAGCAGACATCATTGCAGCCATTTCCAGCCCTAAATTGGATCATATATAGCTCTTGTCAATACCAGAAGTCTTAAAAGATTGCCTGATCTTGGGTCTGTCCTGCAACTTGAACACACAACACATTTGTGTCTTTACTGAAATGTGTATTCAGTGTAAAGATAGCGCTCCCCTCTCCATTGGATCCATTGTTGTCTGTTAAGTCAGATGCAGCAATTGAGTTATCAAATCCAATTGGATCTGACTTTGACACTTTTTTCCCCCCAAGAACATGGATCCAGGGTCTGACTCCTCCCCTACCCATAATTTCCTCTGGTTTCTAGATTATCTTTGGTCTCATTTGCCAGTTGATGAATCAAGATGTGATTTGAGGGTCTGCATCCTGTGGTTTAGATAGGGGAACGTTTTCTGCTAAATATTTAATTTTTCTCTAGCCTCTCCCTTTGGATTTGGTAATTAGTAACATTTCCCAGTCTGTTTCTTTTTTTAAGGGACTTGTTTCGCCTTCCCTACCTTTAAAAAAAGAGAGAGAAACTTCATCTTTGCATAATTCTTTCTTCATAATTTTAAAGTATTACTGATTATTCCTTTTTTTTTTTCTCTAGGTGATTGCTTTTCCTACATTTTGATGGACCATGTCAGTCAAGATCACCGAATTTACAAAATGTACTGCTTATGGGCACAAAAGTCTTTCCCGTGACCTTTATTCCCTTTTTGTATACTGCTTAGGTGTTGCTCACCTACATGTTGAGTACAAGGCCTGTGTCTCTTTTGAGACCACAGTTCTTGATGGTCATTGAGAAAGATTAGTACTTAAGGGCCTCCTCCCTTCCTAAGCCGAAGGATCAGTGCCTTCTGCTTCAAAAAATCTTTATTTCCTCCTCTAAGAAATCTGATAAAGTGAAGCCTGGTAACAAGAAAGGAGGTAAAGGAGAAAGAAAGGGAGCAGAAAATCATTTAGAAAAGTCAAAGAAGAGGTGTCTGGTTCCATAAAGCCCATCCATGTCTGTACCAAAGACAGTGTGGTGCAATGATCTATAGTCACCGGAGATCCTTTGGATCCACTCCCTTGTATCCACCCTGGCATTTTCCCTGGAGTCAGCTACCCCTAGACTCCACTCACTGTTTTTACATGAAAAACCCTGACATTCACCTCAACAGGTATTGGTGGCTTTGTCCTTCAAGTTCTTTTGATCTCTGAGTCTGCAGGAAACCAACATTAACAGGATGATGTGGCATTTCATTCAAACATAGATCGCACTCTGGGTTCTCCCGGCACTCCCCCCCCCCCCGCCCACTCCCCCCCCCCCACAGTGAGGGTCCCTGCTGACATGCCATCAGTTTCTGCTGTGCCGGTTCAACTTTCGAGTCTTAACATCCATGGATCAGAGTTGTTCCTGTGGGGCATTTGCATTTGAGCTGATAACATTATTGACTTCAACTCTGACTGTTTCCCTCACCCTCTTGACTCTAGCATTCTTGGATTAGGATATATTTCTCTCCTTTAAGGTAGCCTTACATACCATTGTTGGTACATTTCCCTCTTACATTTTGGTATTTCTTCTGTAGCATCATTGGTACTTTGTTTATCCTCTGTACTTTTATTTTTTCTAATTCCTTAAGTTAAAAAAATTAGAATTAGAGAATAGTTAGTCCCTGTATAGTTTTAGTAGAGTCCTTTTGTGCGTGTGTGTTTCCTCATTCTGGCAGACAAGCCAGCTAAAGGCACCTCGGGTTTTAAGAGGTGTCTTAAGTGTGATAGAAAAATGCCCAATTCGGACAGGCATACTCATTGTGTTTATTGTCTTGGGGCTGTACACTTACAGGAAGACTGTGCCATTTGTCCTAGTTTTATCCATAGGGCACAAGCTGACCGTAAGAACAAGCGTATTCTAAAAGGTCTTTTGAAAACTGAATTTGAAGAGTCACTGTCAGAGTCCAGAACAAAGGCTAGTTCGCCTTCCACTTCTTCTTCTTCTTCCAGTAAGAGAGAGAAGTCTAAAGAGACACCTCATCTGGTTCCAACTGCTTCCTCGGAACTGGTATCGAAAATGTCTAAATCTTCTATGGTTCTGACAATGTCCTCAGAACTGACAACCCAGGCATCTTAACCCTCAGCACAGTTGGTGCCGGCCTCTGCATCAAGTTCCTGTGTGCCATCCACAACATCAGCTCCTCCCACTATGATACCCAAAGCCCAAGAACCAAAGGAGTTCCCATTTAGTAATTTGCCACAGACCTGGTCTTCTCCTTCAGTAGATCCCTTTGTGGATCACCCTCCAAGCTCCTTCTTGGAGAAGCATCTTCCCAGGTCTCCCACAATTTCCTCCGGCCGATCCACCAGGAGCCTAATGGAATTGGGTATTATGAGGATGGTGGACCAGCTGCTTGTGGCGAGGGGAATTGTCTTTGGCTTCAGTTTTTAGTGCCATTGCCATTGGAACCGTGTCCACGTCCACCCCAATTCTTCTTCTTCCTCCTCCGACTTCCACTGAGACTTCGGAGCCTATGGTGTCAACAGTTCCACTGCCGGTCCTTCTCCAAAACCGATCGCTACCCTGAGTATTTTGGGTGTGTCGGACCTGGAGATCACCCAGGGCAGTAGCTTCATTGTGGGTTCTGGTGGGATGGTTTCGTCTTCAGCTTTTTCGGAGCTGTCCATGCCCCTCTGTGCCTCTCCGTTCATAAGCTCATCCCTAGCTTTGGCCTCGGAGGAGGCTTCCTCATTGCAGGGTGGGACCACTGTTCCGAAGGAGTCCTTTTCAGTTCCGGGCTCCCATCCCTCTTTGGAGGGGCCTTTCTTCCAGGCCATCGAGAGGGCATTGTCCATTGCGAGCAGTCAGTCGTTGCCTACCCCATCGACATCTGATCTTTCCCCTTGACTGGAACTTTCTCCAGCCTCTTCCTTGGGACAGAGGGCACAGAAGGCTCAAGGTCTACCTACTGTCCTCATCGGATACCTCTCCAGAGCACCCCATCGAAGAGGTTCCTGTGAAGAGAAAGTGCAAGAGGAAGCACTTGGACTCCCCTGGGGAATCATTCACTGAAGATACTGATTTCGATGAAGCAGAAGGTTCCCCCAAGTCTCCTCCTGATGATATTTCCTTCAGGGATATCCTAGACATCCTGAAACAGAGGGGTGGCTGGACTTCCACCAAACCTTCCTTAGAGGAATCAGTATATCTTAAGGCTTTTCGTGCTCAACCCTCCACCTCTTGGATTTTTTCACCCGCTGATGACCTGATCAAACTGATCGCTCACCAGGCATGGAAGTCATCTGATGCTATTGAGCTGATCCCTAAGAGACCAGATTACATATTGTCAGCCACTAAGGATCAACCACACTGGACTAAGGGAATTCCAGTAGACACCATGGTGGTGGTAGCAGCCACTAAGAGGGAACTTGCTGACGAAAGTCCCACTATCCATCCCCCTAATAAGGAATCTAGGGCTATGGATAGATTTAGGAAATGCATATACACTTCATTGACCTTTACTTTTAGGTCCTTGAATTATATGGCACATTTTACCAGATTACAGAGTGATCTGATAAAAGAACTTTCAGCTACCTTGTCAGGCACAGTAGCTTAAGGAGTTCAAGACAAAGTGACTTCTCAGCTCACAACCCTAGGATTGCTATCCAACTCGTCCATAAGGCTAATTGCATTTGCTGCCAAAGGGACTACAAGAGCTGTGGGTTCAGGTGTAGGGATCAGGAGATGCACCTGGATGCACTTATGTGAGTTCATGGAGCCATTTAAGTCTTCTTTCATCAAAGCTCCATTTGATGGAAAATCCCTACTTGAGCCCAAAATTAAAGAGACTCTAGCCAGATGTGAGAAAGATGGAAAGACTCTCTCTGCCATAACCGTATGCTTTTCCACTCCCCAGTGGCCTTATTCCAGGAACCAGCGGAGTGAGAGGCTATGGTTTAAAAAGTCCAAAGGCCTTTCCAGGGCACACTTGGCAATGACTTCCCCCGGGGTAGAGGGGGGAGGTAATGGAAGATGCCGAGGAAGAGGCGGAGGTGGCCCGCAGAATCAGGGTTCCAGGGATTCTTTCTTTGGGAACTCCTGTCAGCGTTCCTGAAAGGAGGGTCCCGATTGCCGTCCTCTGGAGGCAGTTGGGGGGGGTGATTATCCTTAGCCGGTCATGTCAGTGCAGGGATAACGAAAGACCTTTGGGTGCAGAGGATTATAACCAGCGGTTACAATGTTCCCTTTCTAGTTCAACCAAAGGCTATGACCAAAACCCTGGACATTCCACCCAGTTACAGAGAAGCAGCAGTATCAGAAATTCAAAAACTGCTCGACAAAACAGTCCTCCAAGCAGTCCCATCAGATCCAGAATTTACTCAAGGTACTTTTTAGTCCCAAAAATGACAGGGGACTGGCGACCAATCTTGGATTTCAGCAGGCTGAACAGATCAGTTCGGCAGACCAAATTTTGGATGGTCATGGTTCAGTATATCCTTCCCTTTTTGGGGAAAAGACAATTGGATGTGCTCTATAGATCTTCAGGACGTGTATTACCATATAAAAATGGACAAATGATCCAGAAGATATCTGCGCTTCTGGCTGGGAGCCAGTCACTACCAATTCAGAGTACTGCCCTTTGGTCTCATTACAGCTCCCAGGGTGTTCACCAAATGCATGGCAGTGGTTGCAGCTTATCTCAGACTGCAAGGATTTGGGGTGTTTCCATATGTAGACGACTGGCTTTTTACCGCTGTCATTGGGTTTCTCATGGAGAAGGCTCGAGATTATACTTTCCAGCTCTGTTCTGATCTAGGCATTACAGTAAACTACAAAAATTCCACGTTGGAGCCTTGTCAACAAGGATAAACACAGCCATGAGTATCGTATCCCTACCCATAGAAAGACTACAAAGAATAAAAGGTCATGTCAGCCAGATTGTTCGCAAAAACAAAGTACCAGCAAGGCTTCTGCTACAAGCCCTAGGGTCTATGGCAGTTTCTGTCACTCTGGTTCCATTAGCGAGATATCACATGCGAATCCTTCAATGGCTTCTAGTGTCTCAATGGTCGATGTTAGACCAGCCGATGTCTTATTTGATCACAATTATCAACCAATGCAAGCAGGATATTCAATGGTGGATTCACGCCAGTGAAATTTTAATGGGCCATTTCTTTCTTCCCTCTCAACCCCAAGCCATAGTGACCACGGATGCGTCCCAGATAGGGTGGGGGTGACATTATCTGGGAAAGACAGTCTAAGGCACTTGGTCCCCTCTGGAGGCCAATTTGCATATCAGTGTTCTAGAGATTAGGGCAGTGTTGTTAGCTTTGCAAGCATTCCACCTAGTCCTCCCCTCGGGGATGATTGCAATCCAAATAGACAACATGGCTGTAGCCTGGTACATCAACAAATGGGGGAACCAGGTCCTACCACCTCTGTTGGGAAGCTGTCAGAGTTTGGCAATGGGCAATTTCATCCAACCGCTTTTTCATCGCAACGCAAATTCTGAGGAGCTCCAGCATTATTGCGGACAGATTAAGCAGAAGTATTCTAATGCCTCACAAGTGGTCTGTCAATCTGTCTCTGGTGGAAAGGATATTTCACCGGTGATGCCAACCTTGCTGTGACCTGTTTGCATCCCCTCTGAACAACAGCAAGTGCAGGAGCTACTTCGCCCTGATCCCCCTTACCAAGAGATGCTCTACTCCACTACTGGCCCCCGGTCAGCTTTATGCATTCTCCCCAAGCTCGCTTGTATCCCAGTTTCTAAAGAAAGCTGTCAGGTTGAAGAACAAGATAATCCTTATTGCCCGGCCTTGACAAATCTGGTTTCCCTTTCTTTGGCCTCATCTAGTTCAGAAACTTTTAAGCCTGGATTCAATTCCAGACATGTTGTCCCATCCGGATGGATTGGTTCACCCGAATCTGCAGAACCTCAATCTCACTGCATGGCGTCTCCAATTCCCATGAATGCTAGGCATCTCTTTCTTAGTTCATCAGCTCAACGTATCGTTTTGGCTAGTCACAAACCCTCCACAAGAAAATTGTACCTCAGCAAATGGCACAAATTTTCTCTGTGGATGTCTAAATCTAATACTGATCCATATTTAGTTCCAGTCGATAAGGTTCTAGACTTCTTGCCATCACTTTTTAAATCAGGATCTTTAACATCTAGCTGCGATCTCCGATTTTCATTCGGGTCTGAATGATTCATCTTTGATGTCCCATAAACTTTCCAAAGCCTTTTTGAAGGGATCCTTGATGCTCAGACCCCCATGTAAGGAACCATTGGCACCTTGGAACCTAAATTTAGTTCTCCAATCATTAGTTTATCCCGCTTTGAACCTTCAGGCAAATGCAATCTAAAATTCCTCTCCTGGAAAACATTGTTTTTGGTGGCTGTCACCTCATCCAGGAGAATTTCAGAGATTCAAGCTTTATCCTGTAAATCTTTATATATAATTTTTCATAAAGACAGGGTCTCCTTGAGAACTAATCCTTCTTTTGTGCCTAAGGTAGTTTCTGAATCCAACCTTAACCAGACTATTCAACTTCCAGTTTTCTTCTCCAGTTATGCTAACAAAGATGAATATTTTCATTTATTAGATGTACATAGATAACTCCACTTCTATTTACACAGGACAAAAGAGTTCAGAAAATCAGATCAATTGTTTGTTTCTTTTTCTTCAGTGGCAAAAAGGAAAAAGTGTGTATTATCATTGTCTATAACAAAAACAATTTGCTACTACAAAGGCCTGTAAGGGCACACTCCACCACAGCAGTAGCCACATCTGCAGTGTTTCATGTCAAAGCTTCCTTAGACAATATTTGCACAGCGGCTACTTGGTGTTCTCCACATACCTTTGTTACTCATTGCAACTGGATTGGTCTCTAGGGGAAGGGCATCCTTCGGCTCAATGGTCCACGGGAATATTCTTCTGAGAGACCTCCTAAGATTCAGGTTGCTGGGGATTCTTACCCACTGTTAAGGCCTATGTGATGTCTGACAACATAGGTTAAAGAAGTTATGTCTTACCATAACGTTCCATCTGTGTTGTCGATCTTCATGTATCTTTGACATACCCGCCCTCCTTCCCCCTATCCTATGGTTTCTTAGAGTGGATCGGATTCTTTGGTGACAGAGGTCCTCTTTTCTGGATTCAGATAAAGTCTCTCATTCCTTTATATTGTATGGTGGTGTTTGTCTTATGCAAACTCAATCTGATGTAATTTGCTGAGGAGTATTATGGGTAGAGCTGAGCTCAAGAGTATTTCGGTACGCACGACCTGGAATAATTGCAGAGTCTGTTCCAAGGGTTCGGAACCAAACCCACTGTCAAGGATATGTGAAGAGCGACAACACAGATGCAATGTTATGGTAAGACATAACTTCCTTTTTGTATTTACATGTTTACAAAAATAATGATGTGCTTCTAACTAGAATATATTAAAAAAGAAGTACAAAATAATTCTTATTTAGAGTACAGCAATATGCACTCATATTATCTGAAAAGAAATATAGTTAAAGAACAGTATATAAGGGTTAGTAAACTGACAGATTAAAGTAATTTTTTGATGAAAAAAGCAGTGCATTATTAAAAAAAAAAAGGGGGGGGGGATCATAGGGGTTACCCAAAGCCTTTCATGGTAGAATTCTTCAAAATAGCAGCCAGTGAGAGGATGATAAACATAAGCCTTTTAGATTGTCATCACAGAATAATGAAGAGAGAGAGAATGAAAATAAGTATAACAGTGAAATGCTACTCAGAGCTTCTGTTGATGAAAAGGATATCAGAAGCAGCATTATCAAATAACTGGAAAATATTTATGGGTTTCCCTTAAACTGTTAATAAAATGGGAAAAAGTCCCAATCTGATGTTGTTAATCATCTTTACATTCATCACTGATGGGTTTGGCTCTGAGCCCTCGGAACCGAGTCGGCCTAATACTAAGCTCGTGCCAGCCAAAAACTCTCCAGCTAAGCTTCTACCCACAATGCCCTTCTCCCTGTTACTTCAGATCTTGTTTGCCATGTAGCCGTAAAGCTGTGTTTCAGCCGAACTCTCAGTTAAGTGAAAACATTTTGATATCTCTTTGGATTTTTTGTCACCTTTCTTCTCGATTGTGGTTTATATTGATAATTCTATATTTTTACAGTTATATTTAGATCTTTCCCGCTTCTACCCTTTTGGTAAACTTTTAAGTACCATTGGTGGTACATCCGTCTCTCTCTACCCTTGTGGTATTCCCTAAATACCATTGTTGGTATTTCTTCTCTTTCCCTTTTATCTGACTAGCTGTGTGTGTTTTTGACATACTTCTTAGATATTGTGTGTATTTAGATAGGTTTAGACATAGACATAGCAGAGTTTAAAAATGTTTTCTATAGTATTCTACCTTGATTGTAATGTGTAAATTTCATAATGTCTGATAAAAAGGGTACATCGGGTTTCAAACATTGTTTTCTTGTAAGGCTAAATTTCTGAATAGTGACTCGCATGATGACTGTGTTTATTGTTTGGAGATGCCCCATCTTTTTGTGCAACCTCCCTGTGTGATTTGTCAAAGCTTCAGTAAGTGCACTTTGAACGAGCGCAAGAATAAGTTGATCCTGAAGGGCCTACTTAAGTCGCCCTTTTCATAGGCCGTTTCTGCGATGGAGGTCTCATCCCCTCCAATTAAGGAGAAGAAAAGGTCTCATTCGGTTCCCTCTTCACGATCTGGTGACCAGGGCAAATCTGTGAAACTTAAAGTGCCAAAACTATCTTCGGAGCATAAGTCTGCCTCATTGGCACTGATCTCTTCTGCTCCAACTATGACTTTTACTATGTCGGCGCCAGCTTCGGCTCCGATACTGTCTCTGGTACTGACTAACGACTTCACTATGACTACTATGACTTTGGCACCAGATGGCCTTCGATGCCTAGCTCTACAATTACGATTGAACCTTCCATGTCAGCTCCAAGTGCCCCTTCAGCTCTGAGCTCTTTTATGGCCCTGATAAGTACGAATCTGACCCCACTGCTTTCGGTCTCCAAACTTGAGACATCGGTGCTGGTAGATTCCACACCACAGACCTGATACTCTCCATCCACAGACCCATTTCTAGGGCAGGTGTACAGTCTGTTCCTAGAACGACCTGACTCCCCTTCAGTAGTATCCACCAGGAGCCTTTCAGAACTTGATGTGGTGTGTCTTGTGGACCAGCTGTTGACAGCCAGGGCAATACACACTCCTTCCAGGGCCCACTCTCCTGCAGGACTTGGGTTGAGTTCTCCACGGACTCCATCCTGTTCTCCTCCTTTCACAGTACTGGTTCCAAAGCCTTCTGCTGCAACATCGTTTTTGGAACCCCCCCCATCGTAGCACCTGTAGTAAGACATCTCTGGGGCTCTGGGACTGTCCCTTTGGTCCTCTGTTCCTACTGAACTAGTCCTGCCTCAACCCAGTGATTGGGATGCAGGCTCCCCAGTTTGTGGCACGGTTTCGAGTGTTTCTTCAGTTCCATCGTCTGTGCCAGGAGCCCTGTGTGCACTGATCCCACTTGAGGCTCCATCCTCAGGAGAAGGTTCAACGGAGCAGGGTGTGACCATGGTTCCGAGGTTGTCCTTCTGGGTTCCGGGCTCCCATCCCTCTTCGGGCCGACCTGCTTTCCATGCTATGGAGAGGGCACTTGCTTCTGGAAGCATTCTGCCGACGTCAGAACCCTAGACCTCTCCCCCTGAGCTACAGCTCACAGGCCACCTCCGCAGGATCCCCCCGTTGCAGGGTGCCCCTTCTTCCGAGTCTTCCTTAGAAGTCCGCACTGAGGAGCACCAACAGAAGAGATTGTGCAAGAGGCAACATGTAGACTCGCCTGTGGAGTCACAGACAACACAGATTTTGATGATGGTGAGGGGTCCCCATGGTCACCCCCTGAAGATGTCTCCTTTAGAGATATCCTTGAAATTTTGAAACAGACGGGTGAATGGAAGCCCAGTAATCCGTCTTCTGAGGAGTACATGTTTCTGCAGGCTTTCCGTGCCCGGCCATCTTTCTCTCGGTTGACCTTGCCTACAGACGAGCTGGTTCAGCTTGTGATGCAGCGCACTTGGAAGAACCCTAATTCTGTTGAGATGATCTCTCCGAGACCTGACAAGATACTTTCTCCACCCGAGGAAAACCCACATTGGTCCGGAGGTTTACCAGTCGATGCTATGGTGGCGGCGGCGGTAGCCATGAAAAAGGATCTCGTTAAAGAGAGTCCTACAGTTCACTCACCCAACAGAGAGTCCCGAGCTGTGGACAGATTGGGGAAGCAAGTCTTTGCTTCAGCGGCCTTTGCCATATGTTTCCTGAACTACTTGGCACATTTTACGAGGCTCCAAAAAGACTTGATCTTCAAACTCTCTGGAACACTCGCAGGGCAGGTGTCTGACGAGGTAAGGAATAAAGTTGCCTCGCAGTTCGCAACCCAGGAATCGATCTCCAATTCGTCCATGAGGTTTCCCTCTCACGCAGCCGAAGGGGTGGCTAGAGCTGCAGGTTCAGGCATTGTTACGAGATGCCATGCCTGGATGCACCTTTCTAACCTATCTGCCGTAGGTCTACGTTTTTCCAACCCTCAGTGTTCCTTTTCCAAGAACCAGAGGAGTGGCAAAATGTGGCACAAAAAATCTCAGGGTCCTTTCCATGCCACGCGTGGTGATGATAACCCCAGAGGCAGAGGGGGTAACAATTCTGGAAGATGCCCCTACTGAGATAGAGGGGGTCCATGTATTCAGGGACCCAGGGATTCTTTCTCTGGGCAGCCATATCAGCGCTTCTGAAGAGCAGCCCAATTGCTTTCTTCTGGAAGCAGTCAGGGGTCGTTTCTCTCTGCACCAAGCTGCCACGCATTCAATAACCACCGATTGTTGGGTGCAGAACATCATAACCAGAGGGTACACCATCCTCCTCATTGTTTACCCAAAGCTCCCAGCAAAACGTCCGACATTCCACCCAGTCAAAGGAAGGAAGCAGCTGTGGAAATAAACAAGCTGCATCAAAAAATAGTCATCCAGATAGTCTCAGCAGACCAATGCAGATCTGGATTTTACTCAAGATTCTTTTTGGTGCCAAAAAAGACAGGGAACTGGAGACCCATTCTGGATCTCAGAAATTTGAACAAATCTGTTGCCCAAACCAAATTCCAGATGGTCACTATTCAGTCCATTCTCCCTTTCTAAGGGAAGGCGATTGGATGTGCTCGATAGACCTTCGGGATGCCTATTACCACATCATAGTAGAAAACAAATACCCAGTAAGATGCCAAAGTCCAACTTAAGCAGGTAGCACAAATGAAGAAAAACGAAGCAAAGTTGGACACTGCTGACAGCTTAAAAAATCTTCTTTATTCTTAAAATCACAAGATAAGCGCTTTCGGGATGACCCTTCTTCAGATAAATAAAATGAATGAGATGGTTCACTTATATACATATAAAAGCCAATCACATTCAGAAATAGCAAGCACATTCAGTGAAAGACACGCCTATTTTTCAAAATAGGCTTAATTGGTATGTAATCATTTAAACCTGGCTTCCTGTTTGCCATTAAGCTAGCAATCCATTTTGTTTCTACAGTTTCTGTTTGAAGCACAATATCACCCCCCTAGTGCTGGGTTTAACATTTACAATAACCCTAAATTTAAATGTATGTGTGGGATACAAAATCACATGTCTACATAACGCATTTCTTTCATCTTTATTCCTAATACTGGAAAGATGCTGAAGAATCCTTACTTTGAACATGCTATTCGTCTTACCCACATAAAAACTTTGGCATTGACAGCATTCTGCTAAATATACTATGTTGGTTGTACGTCAGGTTGCTCTTCCTTTAAAGTGAAACACTTTTTGGGTAACGGGATGTATAAAAACAGTATCTTTGTTTATGTAGGGACAAGCTTTACATAATCCACAATTACTCGTTCCTGTTGAATATGGTAAAG